>NC_089143.1:10089374-10394579 GCF_009819655.1 Sylvia atricapilla | reverse complement strand
ACTACTTGTGGTCACCACCCAAACTTGGCTTCACAAGTGACTCCCTCTTTAAGCCAGAATCAACTCTCCACGTCTATTAGCATTTCACCTGACTGGCCATTGCTATAATGGTACACAGCCTTTAAATGAGACCAGTAAATTCAAGAGAAAAAAAAATGGATAGATACGAAGTGACTGATGAAGAAAAACAGAAAATCATTTACCTCTGGGTGCTTGGTTGTACTCCTGAGTCATGAGAACATGCTCACAACAGTTGCTCTGAAGAGAAGAGAAAGCAAACATTAAATTGACAAATAATTAAGGTTAGCCAAGCATAACTTTAGAATTTATTTGCAGAGGATAAAACTATGACTGCTGGTTGAGATGTCCTTAAAGATAAAAAACTACATTAATTTAACCCTGAGACTGCTGTAACACTTTCTCTGAGATTTCCCAGATGGAAATATGTGTGAATGAGCTCTGCAGACCATGTGTTACAAACCCAACATTTCAGGAAGTGTTCAGACTGACTGCACATTCTCTGAACAAAATGTCGATGTTCAACAGATCTGGAAGCTCTGGGACATGTTTGGCTTAGTGTGCATGCTCAATTCTGTTGAATAACATGAATGAGCAGAGGAAACCTAGAAACTGGAACACTTCAGACATATTATACTATAGATACTCACACAAGCAGAGCAACACTGACTGAAATCCACAGGACTTTCAGGCTGGCTGTGTACATACTGGGTAGCTAATCTTTGCATGTGCTGTAGAAACAGTGCAGGTTTCCAGATTTATGTCAGGTCAGGCAAGGATCAGCTACTGAGCAGGGCTTCCCACTGGCTGGAAAACCTGGGCCAGTGTAAAAACTCTGAGGTTCTGTCTAGGAGCATGTCTGCAAGGAAAATGGGGCATTCTCAGGAGCACTCAGATCTGAGGGGGGTCTGTGTTAGCCCCATGGCAACAACAAGGGCTTGCCTCTACCCACTTTGCCTCTGACATACAGATGCTTTCTTCTTCAGAGAGCCTGCGCCTGGTGTCAGTATCGAGAAGTTGTGCTTGTTTGTACTAGCCCAGATGAGGAGCCCATGCAATGCTAATTATATGCTGTAGGTACCTGTTAAGCCATTTTACAAACAGCTGTGTGCCTTTAAAATTTAAAAGAACAAGTGCAGTGAGTTACATGTAAATGAGGTCTGGCTTAGTGTCACAGCATCTATAAAGGACACAAGGGAGCCAAATAAACTGGGGAGCCTTTTTCCTCTGTGCATTACTGCAGAGGAGGCAGGCAAAGCGGCGGCTGGCGTTGCCTGCTGACAGGAAACAGGGCTTTGTTAGCACAGCCAGAGGCACTGCCCCAAAGGAGAGCGTACCTGCCAAGAACAGGGCGTAGCAGAAGCCTCTCCCCGCCAAACCCCAGCCAGCAGGTTGGGATCGGCACTGAAGGGAATGCCAGCAGCAGTCCTGGAGGGAGGGAAAGGTGGCACACGAGCTCTCCTATCCCAAACCCCTGGGACAGCTTCCCACCCAGCATCACTGCCTGCTACTCAGAGGGTAAACCAAAGAAGAAATGTGCACGAAGGGAAAACCAAGAAAAGGAGGGAAATAGCTAGGGAAGTAAAGTTCATTGTACCTATGGCCAAGTTTATGCAGCTATGCAGTTTCCTAGAAGGTAACACACGATACCACAGCTTCAATCCATGAACAAATAAAGTGGTGTTGTTTTGCCCACTGCAATCCAGCTTCAGTTATGATGCTTAGTGAAGGCAAAAGTCTTGCAGGATTTTAAAAAGGACCCAAAACTGCCTCAAATGACTTCTGGAGAAATGAGGGTTCCAGAATTGCCTTCTTGTATACTGACCTCATATCACAAGACATCGATGATGGAGACAGTGAAGGACTTTTTCCAAAAGGCTGGTATTCTTGTGTGTCCTTTCTTTCAGATTGTTCCATCTTTCTACATTAATATTAGTCATATCTGAAAACCAACACCAGAAACTGAACCAGAAATTATATTTCTTCTCTCTTAGTTTGTATGCTGATCTGAGAGGGTGGACAAGCCGATGCAATTTAACAGAGGCCTGAGATTTTTAACTCTACTGACTTTCATGAAGATATTCCTGATTTGCACATACATTGTGCTTGGTCACCTGTTGGCAAAGTTTTGCTTTCACAGACATCACTTTGCCATAGCATTGGTGATGCTGAGGACAGTTCCTACAGTGGAGGAGGTATCTGCCTAAGCAAATTACTGGTTCTGCCCTGCAGATAGTCATTCCTGATCATCAGGAAAAAGTCATTTTGGGGAAAAATAAAATTTTAGCTTCTTAACTGGCCCATCTATAAACCTGAATGGATTTATGCAAAATCAAGATGTCTCTGGAAATCCAGGAAGTGCAGTGCCAGACTGAGGAATCATCTCATGGCTTGTTAGCACTGCAGGCAGGCATGGTACAGGAGGTGTTTCACAAACCAGACATGGCTATGGAAAGGCCCACACTTCTCCCAGTGCTTTGCTGGATGAGCAAGTCCTAAGTTAAGTGCCACCCACTGGAGAAGCCACGCTTCTCTTCCCTCCCTGCTTTCCTTCAGGTCAGAGATACCTCCAGGGATTAGATCATCTCTTGGTGTCAGGATCTGTGCTGTGCTTGGTTGCCAGCCATGGGTGGGTGCGTTATTAGTCAGATTTACATGTCTAAAACATCGTTTGTGCAACCACCCCAGGCATGGCTATAAATTCGCTCAGGATGAAAATCTGAAAAAGAAATTCAATAAGCAGAAAAACAGTGAGCTGATGCACCCCTACAAGCAAGTCAAATCTACTCGCAGCAAGTTAGCTAATATGATTTACCACCAGATTTACTACAGAATGTGTGTGCTATAAAATGCTTCTTTAGTTGCTCTACTAGATGCAGTATGCAGTTGGTATTTGTCTCTAAAAAGCAAAAAAGGAAGCTGAGGAGTCCCAACAAGGGGCACACCTCCAGGGCTCCCGCAACAGGCGTTAAAGAGACTTCATAGGCCATGACCATACAGAATTATTTATCTACCTAACCTAGGGCTTGCAGGCTGTCACTCTGTCTGTGTTCAAAGTAATTGTTTCTGTCCTTGTAGAGGAGTAAAATCACAGGAACTCCAGACAGCAATGGTAAAATATGAACCCAGCCTCAAAGGAATGTAACACATTACAAGCAGTTGACATGGTTTAACTATTTTCTTGACAAAAGAAAAAGAGGACTCTATTTTAAAGGATTTTACTCATGCTTTTCATTACCAACACAAAATTAATGGCCACAGCCCAACACTTTGGTGAAATTAGGCATGGGAGCATGAGTCTAGTGGAAAGCAATTTCAAGTCATATTAATACCACACTACCAGAAGGGCAGGAGTAAAACAGCAAAGTTGAAATAGTGTCCAAAATCTCCTCATGGAGTGCCCATCCTCATTATGGGCTGCCTCTAGATCAGTTGTCGCAGGAGGAGCTGTGCTTTCCTCCTCCTATAGCACTGGGGAGGAATATAAAGCCAGGGCTGCAGCTCTCAAGGGAAGAAAGGAAATGTTGGAACCCAGATAAAAGTACAGAACTAAGGAACTTCCAGGTAGCTTTCGAGGCACTGGGCTGGCAGTGCCAGTTCAGATCCCTGGCTGCCTTGCTGCACTCATTTGCTTCTCCTCAACCTCTGTGCATGCTGCAGCCCAGGCCACTGCAAGAAAGTGGAGTGAGGAGCAGCTCACACACTGCCCTTGCCAACACAGCATCACCATCCCATAATCCTACACCTGGTGTAGGCCAATTTACCTGATTACATCACCTCTGTTCACATTAAGTGTTCATTGTGAAACTCTCTCAAGACAGGAAAAACTAGATAACAGGGGAAGAGCTCTCTGTGGAGATTGCCACAGATGATGCTTGTTCTCATTGTTCAAGAAACCAGCATGACATCCAAAATGAAAAATTTCCCTGAGACGGCCTAAGCATGCCATAATTTTTCACAGCTAAGCTGTGCAAGGAATAACAAATCCAGACTTTCTTTTGGTTTCCAATCACAAAATGTACACAAAGAATCAAAGCAGGACAGAGAGCAACATGCCCCACCATCTCTGGGAATCACAAGTAAAAAGAGACAGATTTTTTAAAACTGTTTTGGAATAATCTGATTATGTAAGAAAAAATTGTTTAAAGCAATTCACAGGAGTTGTGGGCACACCTGCTAAATGATTCAGTTAAAATCAACAACCCCAAAGATAAATTCATGTTAAAATTTCTCTAGTTGCTACTAGAAAAATAAACTGACTTAGCCCATCTTCATGTCTTAAGAACTCTAATCATAACCTAGAGCTATGCCCTCAGGTAATTTCTGTCCTAGACATCACCCATTATCCCTCAACACAGCAGCAGAGTTCTAGCCCTGATTCCTCACTTCTTTATTTCATCCATCAGAATATCCTCCCCTCCTTCTACCCTGGATTGCATTGGCAGGTGTAGAGCAGAGGGTGGAAACTTGCCTTCCCTGCAGTGAGGGAATATTATTCCCTTCCTGTTCCCTGGGAATGTAGGAGCTGCCTACCATGATGCAAAAAAAAATCAGAGTTTATTTTTTTAAATAGTACTGTCTTGATTTTTGGTGTTCCAGGTTTAGGAAAGGCCCTGATTTGATTATGTCTCATGCTGTGTTCCTTAATTACCTCGAATTATGAAACTATGATCCAAAAAAAGCACAGTGGTTGGTATCACCATGTAGAATAATCTGCTCCAAAATATTCTTAGACCTACATCCACACACATCCCTAAGACTAATTAATTAATTTATTAAATCAAAACTTTCTGGTAGCAAATATATGTCGTTAATTGAATAAAAATAAACTACTGAAAATAAAGCTATAAAACCTTTGCATTTTTAAACCTTTGCTAATATTTTAAATGCCCACATGTACTACTAACTACAGAATTATTTGCCTAACAATTTTTGTATAAAATATGATAACATATTTTATTTACCTTGTTGGTTCAAAATAACAAAATCATTTATAAAGTTCCTTTATGGATTCAATATATGGGCCATATATTACAGTTTTTTCTCTGGTTTAGTAGAGTAAAATTTCTAGATTTACACAGCTAAATTAATGACAATGTATAATTTAAGACTCTGATTATCTACAGATAATTTACAATTCTAAATTGTAATTGGCCTCACTAATTCAATGCAGTAACTTGTAGAGCATCTGCATACAGGCTGCTACTTGTAAACTTGCACAGAGCAGATGATAGCCATTTTATTAAAGCACTAAAAATTGACAGTGTGTGATGGAAAGCTTTGATATGATTTGTATTAAATTTCATTCTTGACAGGATACAGTATTTTATTAAGTAGAATCTTTTTCTTCTATGTAAAGTACTAATGCAAAACATAACAAACTAACAAAGCTATGCCAGAAGGGATACAGTTGAAACACATTTCTAATTCCTTGAAGAGTCATGGTTTTTTGTTATTTAAGAGGATATATTGGTAGCATTAGAACTGTTTTGAAACCACACCTAGCAACAGTTCAAGGAATTAATTTGTTGAGCAAAAACTTTACTTACAATCCCTGCACAATTCCTCTAAATTTTCAATATGAAAAGGCTTTGCAGTAAAATGTAACTAAGTCTACTAGTTAGATAGCTGAAGTTTGCTGTTACTTATCCTTAGTTACAGCACTGACTCCAGGCAGCCCCAGAAAAATGTCAGTGGAGAATTGCAGCCAACAAACCACCAAAGCTCCATCCTGTCCTGTGAATGTCGCATTGATTTCAGCAGTGCGGGACGCATCTGAAAAGCTTTGATGAAAAATGGTCATGTGCAGTTTCACTCTAGGATTCCTCTTTTAATTATGCTATTCTCAAAAATTGTTAGTGCCAACAGCAGTGTACACTGGCCTAGGCTTGCTCCAAGATTCTTTTATCCAGCAAGGCTAAGGAAAGCCTTCTGCTCTGTTTCATGTGCTTTCCATGCAAAAATTCCAGCCTATAAAGCACACCTTCCACTGTGGGATCCTAATGCTTTTAAAATTATAAACCGCTGCAAACTTCCACCTAACAGAAGAACTGCCATTGACTTTAACAGGAGTAAGACTGGCACCTCATTAATGCAGTGCAGATGGCTTTTCCTATCTTTCCAGGACAAAAGAGAGCTCTATCAGCATATATGGGACATTATTGTCAGTTGTGTGTGAAGAGGCAAGTGGGTCTATTTCAAACTGTCCTTTGATGATTTATGATCCAGATGGATTTCAGAAATATCATTTCCTTAACAACCTACTGAGCCACCTCTTTGATGTGTTTTCTCCCACTAATGACAAGTGTCCCATGAAGTTCATCATACTCCAGCAATGTTCCTCAAATTGTGGATTGGGACTCCTTTGAAGACCTGAGAGCATTCGAAAGAGGCCATGCCACTTGAGCAAAAGCAGAGTGAGTCAGCTCAGTTCTTCCAGGTGCTGTTATATTTACCTGGCTGCTGGTGTTCACACCAGCCCAGCAACTATGATTTTCTTCTCATTGCTTATAATTGGCTGACATTAGTTCAGTCCCTTCAGCATATGGGTATGATTGTTTACACTTGCAAGCAGTAATTAGCAGCAATTCTCATTGCCTCATCCTAAAAGGACTGACCTGCTGTCAGTTCAGGATGTTGTACAAAAGATGGATGAACCAGAGAAGGTTGCATTTTCAGAAATTCTTGACATATAATGTTCACAGAAAAATGGACAATAAACAGATCCCTAATTTTTAAAGAGGTAAATAATCAGTGGACTTGAAACTGTGGAACAGAGAGAGAAGAGGCAGAGCATTCAGCTGGCCCCTACACCTGCAGAAAAAGTTTCTTTTAGGAGAAAAGTGCATTGTGTGAGTCAGGCAGGCAGAAAACTGGTAACAAAAGAGAGAAAAAATGGAGACTCAAAGAACACTCATCAAAATCAAGATGTTGAGAACAAAATTAGTCATGAGCCCAAAGAACACAAAAAGAAGAAAAACATAATTGCCTAATCATCAGCACCAAGAGCTGGATGAGAGGGACTGCAGTTACTCAACTACAAGCAACATGACAATGTTACAGAACCTGGCATGATGAGTATGTTAAAGCAAATTGCCAGGATCTTCACAGACACAGGAACAGGGGAGATGGCCCTTGCATGTCATGTAAGGTTCATCACTCTGTGTGTGCAGCTCATAAACACAGCTAAAAAGCTTGGCAAAGATCTGCCCACTCGGTTTGTGTGTTCAGCCCAGCCACTGCAGGCTCTTTGCAACCAAGCTGCTCTCTTTGCAGACCTGTTAAAGGTGTGCCCTCCTACAACTACTCTCCAAGCTGCTGGAACTAGCAGAGAAAATAATTTTCAAAGGCTATGAATTAGAAGTGTCACTTACGAAGTTCAAGGTAAGTGAAGAGGTCGTCTATTTTGCACACCACCAAATCTAACCAACTAGCTAGGTGACTAGAACCATTATGAGATATCTGTGGTTCCAGAGTAGAAAAACACATTCTCACTCACATCTTCTAGCTGAATGAAGCAGGCTGGATGTCTTCTGTTGCTACTAAACAAGTGCAAAAGCACAGGCAATTTCCTAATTGAAAATTAATTGTCTCTTATTTATAAATAAATCTATACTAGAACTGGATTGAAGAGAGTCTGATTACAAAACTGTATTTTAGGCACAAAGGATTATATACCATGAGTTGTATTTAAAGACCATGAAGTCCAAACCAGTAATCTATTCAGCTTGTGATACAAAAGGCCAAGTGTGTAAATGATTCTATGAAATTCTTGAGATGTAGTAGTAGATGTTATTACAATAAGTCACAGTTTCTAAATGCTAAGAGCAACCATTTTTTCCTGTAGGAAGGGAATATGAGTTCAGTATTACATTACCTGCTTATTACATAGTATTACATGAAAGAAGAAGGAAGCTGATAATAATTATTACGAACCAGAAGATAGTGACTAATAGAGAAATAAAAGCACAATGACAAAAAATAGTATGTTTTGAAAAAGAAAAATCTTCTCTGATGGATAGATTCTACAGTGTCTCTATAACATATTGTGAGATAAGAATGGTAAAATTATCAGGAGCAGTATACAAAAGGCAGAAGTGTTAACTACATCTTTCTACTCTGTGCTGGGAACCATCCCAGTCAGTATATAGTCATATAAGGTAGTGATGAATGGTGGAGCCTTCAAGCTCTATCAGTCCCCCTGTTTGGCAAAACAACAGAATTCAAGTGCCAAACTTTCATTCATATCTCGAAATCTTGTTAATTAATTCAAAGATTCAAAGCTTATGAATCTGTTGCGATCATCTATTCTGCCCTCCTACATAGCATAGTCCATAGGATTTGCGTGAATCCCATCTTAAGCTACGGAACATCTACAAGGAATACACCTACTTGTAAGAGTAGAACTATGAAACTGAGATGTTAGTTTATGTCAAAGCTTGTTTTAATTTAGCTTCTGACCATGACAGTCTCCCATCTGCCTGCACTGTTCACTATACTACTAGCCAGGTCCCTCCTTTATCTTCTCCCAGTCAAATATGAACATTATGAGGCACATTTTGCCATTTCTCAGGAGTTTCAACCCTTGCTAATGGAGTAGCATTCTTCCTGTCCTGTGAATGTCCAGTGAACACCAGTAATTATTAAACCACTGCTAAGCATGACTAACAGCAGTGTCTGAGTGAGAAAAATAAAGGTGGATGCAAGTATGGGCACACATTTGTTCACACTATGTCTTGGTTAGTTCCATAGCACATTTTGGGAATACGTGAACCAGCCCTCTGTCAGCCAGTGCCTTAGCATGGTCTGAAGGGTAGCATGGGGCAAGTTGCTCAAGTATGGGTGAGGCTACTTTGTGCAGGGAAATCCAGGTGTATAGAGGCAAGTTGTGCTAGTCCAATTGTCCAGAAAGACAATGAACTGAACTGTATCTGTATCTATACTGAGTAGCATAGATACAAATTTTATAAACTTCTCTAATCAATTTCCTCATATTTTTAAGTTTAAGGGTCACAGAAGTTTGTTTTTCAGTGACCCACACCAACTCATGCTCAGACAGTTATTCACCCTATTTACCATGTCACTCTGAACATCACTCTTCCCCAGCCCAGATTTGTCCATGCCATCTGTATGACCTAACATTTTTCTTCTCTCTCCAATGACTGTATATTCAACCATGTTAAAACAGGCAATTAAAGGTCACTTGAATTATCATACTACTGCTTTGGCATTTGTTAGATTCTTCACCATTAATGTCCTCTGAAAATTCCATTTGCACTAGTTCTGTGTATCTTCAGAACAATTTCTCAAAAAATATTGTTTTAACTAATCTGTTTAAGCAAGAGGAACTTTCACACTAAATAATAGATTGTGCAAGTTGCCACCTGTGCAGTCATTGCAAACTCAGCTGAACAAGACCCCAAGCAATGTAATCTGCTGACACTAGTACTGCTTTGAAGAAGGGGCTGGACTACATGACCCACAGAGGTACCTTCCAACCCAAATAATTCCGTGATGATTCTACATTTGCGCTCCAAAACCTGTCAGCTGGCCAGCCTTCAATCAGTCTAACTCATGCCGTGTTAATTTTATATTGCTTGGCATTCTTAGCTGCTGTCTCCACGTGATCTTAGATCAAATTTGGTCATTTCCATCATGCTAATCAAACTAATTTGCCATTTCATTTTTTAAAAAGTAGCAAGTAAGATTTCCAGTATCAGTTTATTTCTCATATAGTAACCATGACTGGCGTTGGGCTTTTTCTCCTTTATTTTTCATTAATTCAGCCCTAATGAGCTCGTCGTTCTTTTGCCCACGGTTCGGAATAGGCCTTATTCTATGTACCAGAAATTATCCTGGATTCCCGGCTCTTCCGGAGTTTCAGGAATCCTTAAACACGCGAGCAATTAGCCGCTCTTCAGAAGGACTCAGCTAACCAGCTTGAACGCAATTATCCGGGGTGGCTTGTTTTTTTTAATGTTTAACTTCTCCTCCAGTTCCTGACGGCACAGAAGCGTTTCCCCGCAGCCCCGAACGCTCCCGAGGGAGGGGTTCATGGAGCGCGGCTGTCCCTGCGGGCCGGGCGGGGCCGGCGCTGCTGCCGCGGGCCGGGGGCACCGCCCGCGCCCTGCTCGGCCCCGGGAGGCTTGTCCTGTCCCTGCCCCTTTCCCTGCCCCTGTCCCTGCCCCTGCCCCTGCCCCTGCCCCTGCCCCTGTCCCTGTCCCGCCCCTGCCTCCCCCGGGCCTGGCCCGGCCCGCGCTCCCCCACCCGCGGCGGCAGCGCGGCCTCCTCGCCTGAGGGGCTTCAGCCCGGGAAACGCCGCAACTGCGACACTTCCTGCCCTTTCTGCAGCTAAAAGCCTTGTCAGTGAATAGTGTAACACCCTTGTCAGTGAATAGTGTAAAACCCTTGTCAGTGAATAGTGTAAAACCCTTGTCAGTGAATAGTGTGGGATTCAGAACGACTTACCACGACTTGGTGTTAGCACGCATATCAGAAAGTCCCATTTGTCATGCATAGCCCAAATCTTATCTATTTTGCTGGCAAAACAATGCAAATAAATTCCAGGAATTCTGACCCTTTTTTTTTTTTTTTTTTTTTTTTTCTTGCCTGCTCTGTTTTTGAGTCAACGAGACACTGGCTTTTGTTCGCTGTCTCCACACACTTCCACGTGCTTTATATTTGTCAGTACCTGTGCCCACCTACACCATCTGCCAGTGCAAGCAGCGGACTGACATTCCCAAAGCATCACAGACTGAAAAAGGACGACTAATATTTCTGTCTTCAGCACTGCAGTAAACAGAAGATAAATCTTTTTAGTGGTTTTGTTTTTTGGTTTTGGTTTTGGTTTGGTTTGGTTTGGTTTTGTTTTTCCCTGCTAGATGCCAGTCAATTTTGAAAGAAAGCTTAGTAGCCAGCATTGCATTTTGGTATTTGACCTTAAAAATTAAAATCATCATGCCAATTTCAAGCCTGTGAGAAAACTTGTAACTATGTCTCACTACCAGCTGCAAAATCTGATTTACATTTTTCACCATCAATCCTATGGGCTTTCCAGTGGCAAACAATTATGCCTTTTGGTCTCCAGACAACCAGTGTGTTCTAAATCCCAGTTATCCACAGAAAATGAACTGATTTTGTGTATCAGTACTCATCATCTGGTCACTCCCTGGAAGAGAAAATCTACCCAAAGCAATCTTTCCACTCTGATTTTAGTTGTTATTTGGAGTACAAGGCCACCCTCCAGAACACTGCTTTTAGTGTTCTGCTCTGCCTTTAATGATCAGGCTCTGCTGATCATGACAGATGTTAAGGAGGAAGCCATGGGGAGTTTTGTTTCTCCCCTGCTCTACATACCACCAGAAGTTAAGTGTCCCTAATACCAAGTTCCTTTTGGCTGAGATGTCTTTCACAAACAGTACTTAAAGACATATGATGAATCCATGGAGGATACACATCATTCACAGCCCCTGCAGCCATGCCTCTCTCAATAAATCATTGCTTTTGGCACTGGGACATCAATCCTCCCCTCCCTAAGAGAGAGTGTGATGCCCTACCCTAAATGGCCTATCTCCCATCTCATTAGTTTTCTTTGCCACCCCAGAAATCTTTGGACTGAAATGTAGCCCTTTTGTTTGTGAGGGTTGATTCAGGATTGTCTCCAGAAACAGAAATTCTGAAGTTCCATGAAAAATCCTGTATTTATGATATTGTGTGGAGCAATATTGACTGGCTAACAATAGCTCTGCTTCTGCCAAATAAAGGTATGTGGGAAGACCAAGAGATTACAGGATGCACGTGGTAATCAGCCAACTTCAAGTGAGTAAGTGGCCATATACACTTATTATCCATGGCTCTATCCTGCAAAAACATCAACATATCCAGAAGAGTCCATCAGGTCCTGTTGAAATCACATTATGTCAGTAGTAGCAACGGTGATGTAAATATGGAACCAAAAGGAAGACACAAACCCTGTCCAAAGGCTTACCAAGGCACAATCCAGGCGTGGGGATCTGCTTAGATGAGCACAGGAGGGCATGAAATGTAGAGATGGGTCTCCAGAGAGAGAAGAGAGCCAGATGGTCCTGTTTCAGGTGGGATCTGTGAGAACTTCAAGCAGTTCCCTCCACTTTCAGACACATGCTTTGTGGCTCAGGCAAAATGCTAAGGCATAAATATGTAACATTCATATTCATATTTCTTTCTCACCATTTGGCATGGAGGCACGCAGTGTCTTTTACAATTTCTTTATTTGCCCCATAAGGAGATAGAGATGCCTGTGCAGCATGGGTGCAAAGTGCTGAACATGACCTAGGAAATGCCAGGAGAGGGATAGGTAGTAAGTTAAACTTCTCCTAAAGCACCAATGCCTTGAGTCCAGGCTGCAAACAAATTCCTTCTTCCAATCAGAAGCAAGCTAAACCAGGTCAGTGACTGTACACGGAAAGAGGAGGAGGAGGATGTAGTGGCAGAGATGACGCCCAGTATCCCAGTGGCAAGAGAACTCACCCTGGAGGTGGAAGATTCAGGTTTGGATACCTTCTCTTCTGCCTGACTTAGAGTGGGGATTTAACTTCAGATCTTCTGTCTCCTAAACAAGAAAGCCACCCAGGCTCTCAGTATCAATGGCACTACTTTGCACAGAATTTTTTAGTGCTCTTTTGACCAGAGAGGAAAAAAACTATACTGTCTCATCCTGATGTGAGATCGTGCCCAGAAAGCACCAATCTGGGATGAATACTCCAACCCTCATCCAGAGAAGATTTAAGTACTTTATAGAAACTGAGAGGGCTGAGTTCCACTGCAGAATATTCTCTATTGAATTGTGCATGCTTTACAAGAGAACTAGGTTTAAACCCAGGGGGATCAGGATTTAAATTTCTAGCATCTCTATGTGAGGTTTTGGGGGGGGGTTGGTTTGTTTGGGGATTTTTTTAGTTTTCTAATGTTTCGGGACAGGTGCAATGCAGAAGATGTGGTGTCTCAGATTGTATGACAAGGTGGAGGCATTTGGAGCTGTGAATTCCCTCAATAAGCAGTATTTGCAGCTCAGAGACATTCAGAAGGAAAGATTGTATGCATGCTGACAGCAAAAATGTAGGTGCATCGTAGCCTTTACTTTTGTCATCAGCAGCACCAAAGGGCATCAAGTGCCTCTCGAGCTAAGCAGACATTGTGCAGGGGGTTCTGATGATCTCAGGAATATGCTAGCATCAGATTAGCCAGATACCAGCCTAAATATCAGTTTAGCCCTTAGTCTCTGGAGTTCAACTCCACCGTGGTACAGCAGTATCACAAAGAAAAGGCTCCAGGCCATATCCACCTCCTATCCATCTGACTCCTGCAGAAGTACCTTTAGGGCATGTTGTAGGGCAGCCCAGCTGGTACTCACAGGGATGAACTTTATGTGCACCCAAACGCATTGAAGTGCACTCAAGGGCACGCTTATTCCCATGCTGTGCATGGCACTGTGTCTCTGTGAAGCATCTGCCTGGCCTGTTTGCCTGTGCAAACATATCCTGTGACCTTTATCAGGTGGACAACAACCCTGGAGCCCGAGGCCTGGAGGTGGAGGAGGACTCACAGCCCCACTGCCTCTGCTCCTCTTGCAGCACTGTGATCATGCTACCAGCAGCACTGTGAGGATGAACACAATGGGGTGTAGGCAGGAAAGCTGATCTGACAAAGCAAAAGTGGAAAAGCAGAAGCTCTTTCCTGGGAACACTTCTGAGAAGCACAGAATGGAGAGTCAGGAGGAAGAAATGAACAATCACAAAATTGCCAAATCCTAGCACAGCACAGTCAGGTCAGGTCCCAAATAATCATAAGATTACAAAGCAAAATGACTTTTTTTTTTTCTTTGTATTTTTCATCTGATTTTTTGAGTCCCTAGGGTTTGTATGCAATCTTTTCCCTCATTAGAAGAATCAGGATAAGATTTTGCCTTTGTCACTTATCTCCAGAAAACATTGTTGTAAACAAACACACCAAACAGAACAAGGATGCCAACTGAAATCCTGAATTCTAGCAAAGAAAGTTAAAATTCAAATTTATAGAATGGATAATCAATGATATGACTAGCCTTCCACAATCTGTTCTCCTCCTGTGAAACATAAGGTGATTCATATTTCTGTGAACTGCAAGTCTGAAAGAATGAAAAAAGTAACATTTGAGTATTTGCAAACATTGCATTACTTTTTTTTATCCATGAGGGTGCTAGTAAGAGAAGTATATTTGAAACAATTCACTAAGGTTTTTGTCAGTGTGTAGGGCACACAGATGAGGGTATTGTGGGAAAATGCAGTTGACATTCATCTTTTCTTCAGCAGCATCTGCCACATCCGTGCTGTCTTCATGTCCCTACATGTTAAAGTGCTGTGCTCCTGACTGGGAGAAAGCCCCACAAATCACACAGCTGAAGCACAGATCTGAGAATTTTTATGAATGTGGCAATCCAAATGCCATTGACAGCTTATAGGAAGCAAAGGAAAGAGAGTTTTGTTGTTTGAATTTACAGTGTGGTGAACAGGTGAGTTTAATATCAGGCATCAAATTTATCTAGGTAATAAATCACACCAAAATAAAAGTTTTATTGAGCTGGAAACAGCTTTTTTTCCCAACTCATTCTCTAACTTCTTCTTTAACATGGAGTCTTTGCTCCTATTATGAAACTTCATATTTCTCTACTTACTTTAGCAATTTGTCAATCAAGTTTCACAGTATAATACCATCAGAAATTTAATCCAGTTTAAAAAAAATCAAAAAGGATAGGGTTTTAATAATTAGTTACTGAAATGTCAGCTCAAGTTCCTGCCATTTCAACCAAGATACAGATCCAAACCTTTCTTTTTGTGTGGTATCCAATGCAGTCATACTACAGTATTCCCAAGGAATGGCTCTGCTCTACCTCCAGGTGAAATCTTTTGACTTCCTAAACTAAAGGAATGTGTGGGCAAATGTTTTGGTCCCTTAAAAATACTGAAATAACCAGCTTCTCAAAGAGGCTGAAATTTTACTTTATTGTATTGCTGCAGGTCTTCAGCAGCATGACAGCTAGGCAGTCTTCCCCCACAGAGAACTGAAAAGAGAGAGAACCAACAAAGAGATTTATGGATAAAGCACATCAAACCTTTATGTACTGCAGTAAAGCTGAGGGCATGTTGCTGGCAGCATGGCATTGCATGCCTGTGTGCATTTGTAGGGAAATGGAGACGCTTGTATGGGGAGTCAGCGAGGAGCCAGCGGGACACCTCCCATCAGGGATCCGCCAGCGCCTTTGTGTCACCCAGTGTCACCCGAGCCCCGCTCAGCCTGGGGCAAGGCAGAGCTCATACACACCTGCCTGCAGGGGAGCATACGGCTGATACCAACAGCCACTCACCTCAGTGATCCACCAGTGCACACACTGCTCCTTGTCCTCCACGGCTGTTTTACCCAGGAGGGACTTCAACATCTGTAATGGTTATGCATCTGTAGCGCAAGTTTCTTGCAGTGTCCTGGGAGACAGTGTCTGCTGCTAGGCGGTGACATGCTGGTGGTGCCATCAGTCAGGCCAGCAGGGGAAATATCTAAGAGCTCATCTATATTCACTCCAGCTCAAGTTCACTTCCCTATACCCACGTGTCCTCTCTGCCTGTAAGAAGTCTTTCAGCTGTAGGAAACCACTCCAGCTTGCGTTTGCCTCGGCTCTTTCCCAGCTACAGCCCTTCCTGAATGAACACAAACATGACTCAGCTTTTCCTTTGAAACTGAAGAAATTCGGTCCTCTTTGCAGTTCCACTGTAGTGTGGTATGACAGAACGTAGATCTTTCACTTTGTTTAGAAGACGTGACACCAGTAGCAGTTGTGGATTTAATTGTGTTTCAGCTGCAAGAGAATCTTGCATCTATATTATGTTTTTTATGTCTCTTTCTGTTTCTTTTCAAAAGACAACTTTAAATAGGCAGAGCATTCTTTAATATCACAGACTGTGGTTGGGTCTGACTTAGGTCTCCATAAAAGAAATTACTGCTTGGTGTCCAAAATGTTCATTTTGGCAGTTAAAAAATGTCTCTTTGACACACACATATATATATATATATATATATATATATGTATGAATATATATGCATGTATATTGAATAAATGTCATTGTATAATTGCATCATGAATTGTATAATTAATACTTGAATTTCATAATGTGACTGCATAATGAATGTCTTGGTACATAAACATATGTCATTACTCAAAATGTCTTTCATGTACGTACACCAACAGTAAAACTTCTCAGTAAGTCTTAGTCAGTACAACCATGACAACATTAAAAGAAGGAAAATATATTTATGAAGGCTGGAGTCTCCTAACTTATGTCTCTCCAAAGAAAGCCAAATCTGATAGTCTTCATATTTAAAAAAACATAATAATATTCATTACACATTATACTTATTTCCTATAAGCTATTGCTTAAGGATTCATATCTGTGCAATATCGCTGCCACCTTGGCTTAGGTCCTCTGCTCTATCTCCCTAGAACCATGTAAGAGGTTTTATTTGCTTAGTTCAAAACCAGCACCCCTCACTGCTTTGATAAAATTTCCTCTTTGTGTAGCATTGGGGTTTTTTATCACAATTTGGTGATAGGCCTTTAAAAACACCTTGGAGCAGGAGAAGCAAAGAGCAGCTCACATTGCATGTAGCAATGGACTAAATGGCACATTACAGTAATGAAGAGGGACATGTAGCTATTAGAAAAAGAGGGTGGATAAGCTCAGTTCAGCTCCCAGCTGCAGCAATGCCTCACCTATGGCAGGTGTGGATGACTGGGCAGCTGCATGCTCCCAGCCCCCCTGCACAGGGCAGGTCAGCACATGTGCCAGCTTCTGAATTACCAGACCCTGGATTCCTGGTCCTCTCTCATCCTCTTCAGCCATCCTTCAGAAGAGTCTGGGGTCACATGTACCACTTCACCACAGACAGGCAGAACTTGCAGTGATGTCCAGCAGGCAAAAACAGCTTCTGCTCAAACTATTGCACAAAACCCAGTCCCCAGCTTCCATTAGGAACAAGTTAACTTGTATCCATCACTGCTTTTCTCATCTGACTCTTTGCTGCTTAGTCCACTCCCATTCATGCTTCAGTGGCATGTCTTTTGTGTGTCACTCAGCTGAACATTAGTGTAATGTAATATACATGAAACATATATAAAACATTTCCTCTGCTGGAGAGTCAACCCCCTCATGGGGGAGGTTGTTTTATTTTCCTTCTTTGTTGTTCTGGGAGCAGTAAGGGAAAAGAGCTGAGTCAACGGTATTTCAAAGATATAGTCCCACTTAATAAAAAATTGCATAAAACAAATGAAAATAAGCAATAAGGAAATTTCCTTCTTTCTACATTCTTTGTAGTACTTCACTCACAGTATCAAGCAGCAACACAGGGTTAGACTGTCCTGTACAACGTTGCCACGGCAGGACAAAGCAATGCACTCGCCCTGAGACCAAAGGGCTGAGAAATACAGTCTTTACACTTAAAGATGATATGCTGGTATGAAAAAGGCTGTGTATATGTGGATTTGAAGCCTATTAATTGGGATCACAAACTCCAGAAACTCATCTGCAAAGCACTGATATAGTATAAAGTCACTCTGACAATTCACATAGTACCAAAAAATCCCTGATGTTCACTTTGACTGGTACCTGCAGGCTCTATGCCTGACCCATTACATTGCTTGCTTGACCCCTCTAGGTTTTCACCAGCCAGGCCAGCACAGAGAGGCAACAGAAATGTGCTTGGGGTGATTACACAGAAATGTGATCCTGTGCCACACCTGATCTGAATCAAACACGTATTTCTGGGAGATCCAGTCAAACACGGATCCAGTGTTAGTAGTCATGGACTGACAGCTTGAGAAGTTTCCAGAGAAAAGATTACAGGCCCAGGAAACAGTCACAGATTCATGGAAACTGAAGGCAAAGCCAAGCAGTATTGCAAATGGCTTCTTCACATAATAAAGCCTTTAAAATTGTGTTCTTTGAGAGGTATCAATTAAGAAAATTTTAATTTATATAATGCAGTCAGGTTGTACTGCTTTTCTGTCAGGCAGTTTTTAAAATCCATGTCACAGGGAAAAATGCTTTTCAGAGGTCTAACAGCTGGCTGGAGGAACCAATTCTTAGCCCAAATTCTGATTTGGAAGTGTGGGGGAGAGATAATGCTCTCAAATTGAAATCCAACTACCATACAATTTAATGGCTGAGCATAAATCATGCAACTAACATTTCTGCTCACTATTTGCACGCCACAATAGCCCCTCTAAAATTTTGAGATCTGAGCAGTTTCCTGGCTCGATCTGGTGCCATTTTCAAGCACTAGCACAGATCTTTGCAGATCCCTGCAAGTCGCCTGTGTGTGCCGAAGCTCCTAAGCTGGCAGTTCAGAGAATCATTCCGACAGCTCCATAATGCTCTGGGGAGAGATTTTGGAAATGTTTAACTTCAACAGTTAGTGCTTTGTGTCCCGGTTGGTCGGTGGGAGCTTGTTTGTGCCCGCTGCGGGCAGAGCCGGTGCGGCCGGGTGTGTGTGTGCCTGTGCGGGTGTGTGCGCCCCAGGGCATTGCACATCCCGTCCCCCGGCAGCCGCCCGGCTCCGCCCTGACCCTGCACAGGCACTGGGCAAAAGGCAGCAAACATAGCCCTGGGGAATCGGGTCACCAGTGCCTGCGGCAGGGCAGGACCCACAGCAAAATGCGCCTGCTTGTGCAGCTTGATCATGATCTGCTGATCCTCTCGAGGCTGCTGGAAATAGCCTTGTTTCAGTGCAACACCCTGGCCGTAGGCTTTGGGGAGACTGCTTGCAGTAATTACAGTCTGTCATAACATGAGTTTATTACAATGGTCGTGTTCTTGTAATAGGGAGGAATGTTTTTTACCCTTATGAAATACACAGATGCTGGAAGATTTATGTGGATAATGCAAACAATAACGCCTTTGCAGATTACAAACCACAGCTAATCTGCATACACTGTACAGAAGAAATGGCAAGAGCAGTTTATAAAGTCATCTGCCTAAAGCCAAGATTTCAGTAAATTATTTATCTTCAAGTAAGCAACATGCTGTCGTTCAGTGATGCTTCTATTCATTGACAACTACAAGTTATTTGCCGGCACTTAAAACTTGAGGGGAAGGGTAAGGGGATTTGTCTGCTCAGAAGGAGGACATCTGTTGGCACTTTGAAAATGATCAGGCCCCTCCAGGAGCCAGGTACAGCATTACACTGCTCAGGTGGCACCAATGTTTTAGCGGCACCAGGTTTTAGTGCCTGAACTCTATTATTATGGCTGCCATGGCTCAATACAGTAGTTGAAGACTTGTCTGCCAAAGAACAGGAAGACAAATCTCTGCACTGGAGCTTGCTCACAATTATGGGAGCTGAAGGTTCTTAACTCTATAACTATTTCCTTAGCTTTTTCAATCAAAGAATCACCTAATGTGGGGGTGAAAAAGCATCCTTTAATCATCTTCAATAGTACAGCCACAAGGCTCTTTTTAAATAGCTACCAAAAATGAGGTTAAATTGTTGGAGTTTATTTAGAACATTTTCTCTTACATAACTTGTTTCCCCAGGCTTACCTGCATGGTAATGTGCAAATAAAATATGCATTTTATTTGTTTGTGATTGTTTCAGGAAAGCTTTTTGAAGAGGTGTGGCTCATCCCCCTCTCATTGACCGTGGTTTTTTTAAAGGACAGGGCCTGAAGATGTATGTGACAGGCAGGCAGCTGCCACAGCAGAAGGTTTGCACAGCTTCTCAGACTGCTTATTTTTTTCAGTGTCATCCAGGAGATGCTCTCCATGTCTCCCATCAAACTGCCAAACTGCCACAGGCACCTCAGCAGTAATAATCTGCACCTAGCTTTGAGAAAGATTCCATTGCATGTATGGAAATTCATCTTCTCTAAAATTGACACTTTTCTCTTGAAAGTTTTTCCATCTGTGTGACAAGGTTTATAGCTCCACTCTCTTGTTGTCATTATAGCAAAAATTGCAAAGATACCTATTTGCATTTGGCATAATGGTTCACCTTTTTTTACAAGCCACAGTGACACCCTCTTATGTTCAGTCACCTCCCCGCATATCAAGATGACAGCAGGACATGCAAAGAAGACAAGCATAGCAGCAACATCACTGTTTCTTGGATCTGCTGTTGGTCCAATTCAAGGTATTTTTGTTTAAGCTATTTTTCTCTGGAAAAGCAGCCAGGTACACACCAATCAGGCTCTAGTGGGGAGACTAATCAGTATTGCTTATCATTTAGAAAGCACCAAAAAATATTTGTCACTCTACAGAACATCGATTCAGGATAGTCCCTGCTCTGAGCAGCTCAATTTAAAAACAGGATGTAGTGGGGTTAAGGATAAGAAAAGAGAAAACAGAATAAATGTGTTACTGAAAATTATGTTTAAAAGTTCTGTACTGAATAAATTTAATTGTTTAAGTATTGCTCTGGCTTGCAGCATCCTTTCAGAACTCTCAGTGTACTTGATGCTTAACTTTCTACTTTAATTAATTTTTGAAACCCCGGAGGCCCCCAGTATCCACAACACCCAATGCAAATTAGTTCTATTTTAACAACATATTACACGGTTTCATCTCCTTTTATTCATTTGTTTAAATTTCCCACCTGATGATTTCACTTCATCCCACCTAAATCTTGTACCACAAGAAACAGAAAGCAGTTAAACCCACACACATTTTCTCCCTCCTACTCCCTTTACTGATTGCTAGTTTATCCTCCCTCATTACCTCTCCTTGGGCTCAGGGATCTTGGTCTACTGAAGTGTTTCTTATATGAAAGCCATTCCATATCTTAAATGATTTTTCTTCACCTTCTCTATGCCTTTTATAATGTGACTGTACCCTGTTTGAGGAGACCACACAGTATTCAGAGCAGGGGTGTCTCACAGATTTATATAGTGGGACAATTTTATTGCTGCAAGCAATTTAGTGTTTTCAGCTGCTAATTTAATTACCTTTTGAAAAGATGCACAAAGACTTAGAAGGAAATGTAAATTGTTATAACTTCAGTCACCTCATACTGATTCAGGGACTCATATTCAAGCTTAAATTTCTAAAGACTAATTACTGATTTGGGGAATCTAATTGTCCTCCTGGAGCATATAATGCTAAGTAATTTTTGAGGCTGTAAGAAGAGACTCGGGTGCTTAGATTCTGTTTGAAGACTCATCTCTGAAAAAGAGGTGTAATATTTTTGTTTCCTTCTCTATCCAGGTTCCTATGTGAGACTGGAGCAGGAATGAAAACTCCTTATCTTATAAGTTAAAACATTTAAAATCACAAATCTCCTCTCTGTCTCTCTTTTTTTTTTTTTACTGATATTTTCTCTGTTTGCTCCTAGAAGTAACTGGCCTAAAAGAGGCTCTTAGAGAATTCTATAACACAAATATACATACATATATTGTTTTAATTGTTACGCAGTAAGGAAAACTTTTCACATTATGAAACTGGTTATAGCCAATATACAAGGGTATAATGCTTAACTGCAGCACTTCTTAGCACAGAGCATTTGGGTATTTTGAACAATATCTTAAATCAGCATGGGTTCTCTGAAGGTAATGGAGCCATGAAGGTTGAAATTAGATGAAATAGGATAAAGCAACTTCCTGACCATGGCAGAATCGTATCTCTCCTGTCCCTTTCCGAAGGACTTCCAAGAGCTCAAGCAGCATGATTTACCTTGCTATAGGAGGTCCAGACAGTCCTTACACTGCGTTTGCAAAGGTTTTTGGCCAAAGCCATACTGCTGACAAAGGCATTATTTACTCTGACAGGTCTGATAAGAGAATGTAAACACCTTAAAAGTGCCAGTCCTCTTGCACAATTAGTTCCTGGCTGCTGAATCAGCGTTCTGGGGACAGCCCTTCCTGCCAACCACCCCTCCTGTTGTTCAGCCTGCACCTATCTCTGCTGCCATCACACCATTCCTCTTCTGCAGGGCTCCACATGAGCCTCAGAGAGCCCAGCAAAGCCTTTTGCCGGCCAGCACAAAATGGTTGTGCCCCTTTTCTAATCCAAATATTTCATAAACTGACAAATTAGAAGATTAGTTGGACGTGATAAATGGTGAGAATCTGTACCGTACAAATATTTTCTTTCGGGTTAAGTGCACTTTTCTTGAATCACCAAACCAAACCCCCTAGATTAAAGATATGGGGAATCCCAGATAACTATTGACTGGTTAAAAATATTTTTTGCTTAAATTTGTAGATTTCTCCAGAAACCCCATTACTTCATCCGGATAGTAAACCACAGTACTCTCTGAGCAGAAACACACCTATTGTGCTCGCAAAACACACGGCACCATCTGAAATCCTTCATCCATACTGGGTAAAAAAATCAATTGATTCAAACCACAAATAAAGGTTCATCTTTTATTGTCTTATAAGAGATAACAGCAGAGCTGATGATATGATCCAACAAGTGTTTACAATCAAATTATTGTATTTAATAAACTGCCATTCCACACCTGTCAGCACAGCCCTGAGCTGTAGCTGCTGTGCAGGCTGCAAGACAGCAGAGTACACTCTGGGTGCAGCTAGAGTGTGAGAGAGGACAGAATCAGGCTTTCCTTGGAGATGCACAGGGGCAGGATGAGAGACACATACTCCAGCACAGGAAATTCCAACTAGATACAAGGAAATTTCTTGCACTATGAAGGGAGCCAAGCACTAGCAAAGGTTGCCTGGAGAGGCCATGGGGTCTCCATCCTTGGAGGTATTTAAACATGGTCTGAGCAACCAGCTCCAGCTGATCTGCTCTGAGCAGGACAGGAGGGTGGACTACCCAGTATCCAGGTGTCCCTCCTCGATTACTCCATGATGCTGTGAATTTATGGCCAGTTACTATATTGCAGTTGAAGGAGCACTAGTTAACAGGTTTTGATGATTTTTCACGTCACTGTAATTATGCAGGGAAAATAGCAATAAAGTATTCAAGAAAATTCAAGGAATAGAAAATAACCAATAACCATTACCTATTAAAAAAAGAACAGAAATGTAGATGTTGGAGAGATGCTTTCCAACCAAATTATCAACTGGCAGCACAGCTTCTCAGGAAATGGGGAATGGGGAATTTTCAGCATGCTAGAGTGTGTTTTTAACCAGATTTGAGATGAAAAATGCAGATCATATATTTTACAGGAATAATCCAAAATATTTCAATTAGTAAATAATGTTAATAGTGTTAAAAGATCATCATGCAATACATACATGCATGAACTTAAATAAAATATAAATGCATATGGAAATAAAACAAGAATACCAACAGTCAAAATTCAGGAAAGTGATGCAGGGAATCAAAATAAAACAGGGAGAGAATATCCAAATGGAATATCACAACTCAATTTTGAATTTCTCTGAAATTTTCCCATTGAAAAAGCCATTTGTTTTCAACATTCTTCATTGTGAATACATCTTGTACCCTGTGGAGCAGCATTTTCCAAAGGGGAAGTTCAGTTTCAAAACTTTACATCAGTTCTCTTCAGCTATTCCTCCAAGAGCCAGTATCTTTGAGGAATATGAGGAATACAACTCCTATTTTACCGAGCCACAGTTTTCCTTTCATCACAATATAGCAGTGAATTCTTCCCATTTGTTACACATTCCTTTAGTGTTTCACAAAATGACATCTACAAATTTTACTGCCCTGTTTCTTTCCGGACCACCCTAACAAACAACTTCTGCTTTATTTTTAGAATAAACCCTTCTTGCTGGCTTTTATTTTCCTGTGCCACCCTAGCATGATTTATTGTAATTCAAATTTAACTATTAGTTTGCTACACTGCACACCTGACTCTATGGCACAAATAATACTCACCAATTTCCCTCTAAGCCCTCATCACTCTGGCTATTTGAGTACCCCAAGTGCTGACAAATAAAAAGGACATAAATAATATAACTTTCTTACTTCAAAGTATGGAGGACAGGTAATGAAATTAGCTTCCCAGAGATGCTAGCAATCACTACATTAAAAGCTGTGACACTATGCATTATGTCCCTGGGTGTAAGTATATAACATTTGTGGATGTGAGTTATGGCATGGAAAGATTTATGCTTCCAGTGGTATAATGCCACTAAAGGTCATGTCAGAAGAACTAGAACTGAAAGTCTCTGTATCACAAGGTTATAAAGACCCCTGATGGTTCAAACTCACAGTAATAAAAAATGAGAGACTGGGGCTACTGCACAGTTAGTGTCTGAAGCAGCTGCTGCTCCACAGTCGGTCAGGAAAAGGTTAAGATTTTCTGGAAGTGATGTCTCCACAGATGGCAAATTCCTCTTTCTGTTCAAATAAGACTGTCAAAACCAAAACAACCTCTTTCCCAGAGAAAGAAAACTAATTTTCCACGAATTCAACCCTTCTTTCTTCCACCATTTCCTCTGCTGTTGGTTCACTGCCAGCTCACTACATCCTCAGTCCTCATTCCCAGTGGTTCTTAGAAAAGATCGTGTTTGCTGCTTGCTGTTGATTTCCAGCCCTGGCTACCCTACTCTAGCAGAGAACATGACATTTCCCTTCTGCCTGCTCTCATTCCTACTTTTTTTCTCTTACCTTTGTGGTTCCACCCCTAGTTTGCAATATTATGTGCAGTTTGAGCAAAAGACACTACCTGTCCCTAAAAAACCTGACTCATTCACACCACTGAACTCAAAAATTGCCTCAGGGGTTTGTTCATCTCAACAGCCTCAAGCTAAGTCTCTTTTTTTCCTGATTATTCAGTTTCAAATCTGTCTGTCACCAGCTTTCTTCTCTTGTTTTCCTGTGACAATCTTCATTTGCTTCACTAAGATCTTTAAACTCAGCAGACTTCAAGAGCTGCAGTGTAGTCTTTTTTTTTTTTTTCCTACCTTCAGCCTTCCTCCAAGGCTTCTCTAACATCCTCCTTTTTGTTTTTATCATGCAAGAGGAATCATCTGTAGATCACAACTAGTAGGAGTTCAACCATCAGAATTAAATGTATTAATAAAGTCCTGTATCCTTTTTTTGAATGTCTGAACACTCATCTGTGAGAATGTGGATGTACAAATTTGCCATTTCTATGAACCTAAAACTTTCTCAGTAGCAACCCATTTCTTCAGGAGGTGTTGTAGTTCTGTTCATGGTCTTTGGCTCAGGGGCATCAATAACTCAGACATTACTGCACTTCCAGCCAGTTTCATACCCTCACACAGTTACACAAATAAAAGTGTTCTAAGGATTTATATAAAAATCTGCTCAATAACATAAAAAGCCTTTATTAGGTAAACAAGACAGCAGGAGAACAAAATTTTGGTTACCATAACTTGAATGATAATGTGGAAAAACACATTTATGTGAGAGTGCCATATTTTTTAGGAATTTACATGGAATTTTGAAATCTCAGTCTTTCTGTAGGTCTTGGCTGCTTGTGCATGCAGTTGTTAATTTAGCAAGTGTCTACATACACAAATCAGATGGCAAAACTGGAGCTGCACACTGGTGTGGCAGAGGCACTGCTAGTGGCATGACTGGCAATGTTTTCATCATTTTCAAGGAGTGAAACCTCATATAATTGCTTTTTGAACACATACAGAAACTGCAGCAGAACTGATGAAAGCTGAGAAAGAAAATCCTCAGCCCAGATTCATGCAGATGGATCCCTCCAGCTCTTGCAAGGGAGGCATAGCAGACAGACACCCATTTCAAGCCACCTAATTTCAGTGCTGTGCTAGCCCATTGGATATGCCACTTTTAAGCATATATTCTGCCTGTAATTCCCATGGACAACACTCACAGGGGGTCCTCTTCCAGTCTCTTTCTATGGGCAGGAATTCTACATGAGCTTTGCAGTGAGTACACACACAGACACTTGTTTAGCTCTACATTGTACCTGTTCAGCTGATGAGTAACTTGGGAGAGAGAGTCTATGTGTGCTTCAGAGCTCAGCTAAACAGGGGAACCTCTCAAAAAAGCTGTACTTACAGTGTCAGGGCCCAGGGCCAGCTTTGCTCTTAGAGCAACTAAGGCACTTGTAATAGAAAGCCCCATTTCTGTAAGAAGAGCCTGCAGAAAACACCTACATTCAGGAAAAGATAAATACTTTCCACAGGAAAATTGTGAAATCCTCTTCTGATATTATCACATATTTTCTAACTATATGACACACAAAAATTATTACTCCACCATCTATTCCTACTGCCTGTCTATGTTTTGAACTCCACTTTCACTCCCTTCCTAATTCTAACCCTCCCTAATCAGCAGCTTTCCAAAATCAGTGACCTCTGTCCAAAACCAGTGCCTGCCAGCCCAAAGTGCCCTGTGTACCATGCCTTAGCTGGCTGGTTCACTGATGACTGTGCCAATTACTCCTGATGGGAGAGGCCTTTGTGGGCCAAGGGGATGGAAAGCAGTTTTTCATTTTGCTAATCATAATTCCAATTATCAAAAGGGATGGATCCACTATTGTTTTTCTTAGCCCTGGTTTCATGGTAGTAGCCATGAATTTTCATGTAGCCTTTGAGGAAGCTGTGCTGGCTGCCCAAGTTCTTTCATTATAAATGCTATCTAGAGCTGTTGATCCCTGGGCTTTCACAGCTCAATCAAGGGTAAAATCTACCTTGCTCAGTCTCAGCTAAGGAGCAACCTGTTTCTCTAGCCCTCAAATGAAGTCAAGCCAGTCACTTTTTACATTGGAAAATTCTTACAAAGTATGTCTCAAGTAACTAAGAAGTTTCTCAGTTGTTAAATCAAGCTATCCCATGACAAATTGGCATTTTTAAACAGAATACAGTCTCATAATTCTTGCATTTCTGTAGATAAATGTTAAATGAGGACAATGTGGCCAAATTCCAGATATCTTGCTGGAAAGCAAAAAGGTTAATTAATCCTTGGTGTAGTTTCAATTATGAACAAATAAAAATGTTTCAAGAGCTCCAGGGTTTAGATTTCAGCAGAGGCTGCTATGCATACAGACTGCGTATATGCACACAAACTGTGTCATACAAGACTGTGATGCTCTTCATCAGTGTCTGTATGAGTCTCAAAATTCAGGATTTGAGTTTTATTCACATAACAAAGCTTAAGCTGAATGACTGAGCCAAGCTTACAGAGATGTCAGGACATCATTCTAATTTTAACACCTCATTTCTCCTCTTTACCATCTCTCCCGCACCTGATCTCTTTTCCCTTCAGAGATCACTGCTGTCAGTTCCACACCAGAGACAGGCTATGACCATAATCTGGCATTTCTAACCACTGCAGACCCAGGGGTGTAGTCCATGACAGGAATTTGCCTGTTAAACACTGTGTCCTAAGACTGTAGTGACATGAAAAACTCTTATTCTTCTACCATGGTTTCCTGTCCTAAGCACTGTATTTTCCCAAAGGTCTGACTGTTTTATTTATAGAAAAAAAAAAAAAAAAAAAAAAGAAATGAGGCATTTTGTGCTGTATTTATAATTGGACAAACATTGAGTGAAAGATCATAATTTCTAGGACACCTCCAGACTGATAGTTCTGATCCTGCAGCATCAGGAGGAGCATCTTGCCATGATTTTGGTGGGAATCAAATCAGCCCCCAAATCTCATTAATGATGCTTACAGGTGAGCTTGGATTTCCTGCTGGCTGTTTGGGAGTGTGGCATATGAAAAATCAGACCTGCACCTGCTGTACCCAGGAACTCAACTTTGAGCATCAACACAATCCAGTGAGAGTGCAGCAAGTGTGGCAAGCACAGTAACTTACAGAACAAGGTGACACACCCAGCATCAGTGTTCAAAGAGCTGAAATCTGATGTCTTTGCAGAAGGCCAGAGAGCACTATTAATGTGTATTACAAGGATGTAAATTTGAGCTGTGGAACAGAACTATGAGATAAGCCACAGCTAAAACTTAGAGATCTGAGTTTTGCATCTATCTGCTATGGGAAAATAAAACCTTGAATACAAGAGCACTTAAATCCAGGGCTTAGGACTTTGGACTTGAATCTAATCTTTCCGTCTTTGCAGGTTTTTCAAAACTGTTCAAGTTTGATCTAACACAGTTCAGGCCCAGACCTAAAATCTCAATTCAGACTAAACTCTACTGAAAATGAGTTACCCAATTTATGCCATTTAAATCCAAATTTGTCCTGATTTCTAAGAAGTTCAACTGCAGTTAAGCCAATTCTAAAGTTCTGTGGTGAAGTTCAGGTTCATGTACTGGAAACATCTGGAGAAATTAGGATACCTAGAGTAAGAGGAAAACACAAGGGTGAAAATCAGAAGGAAAATATTAAGAAGACCAGTTGACTGCCAGGAGAGGGAAAAGAAGGGGACATTATTGCATGGCTCAGTTCACACTTCTATGAGGTAGGACACAGTTCTAGTGTAGAAGCTCTGGAGATAGCATGAAATGTCTATATTATAATAAATCTCCGTTTTCAGGTAGACTTGCTGGAATGAGAACATTCCCATTCTAACCACTGATGGAGATCTGTGACTGGAACTGGCTTGTATCTGTCTTGGAAATGATGGCCCTTGACTGCTCTCACCCTGTGAGAAGGTATTTAGTATTTTAGATAGCTGACACACTGACATGATGGTGTAGAAATTACATGAATCTGGGGTAACTTAGTACCAGTGACACCTCTTCAATGGTGAAAGACCTTTATATTAAAATTAAACTATTATTTTAAATACTTTTTTTCTAAATTGAAATGGTAATTTTTTTTCTCTAGTCCTGAGAAGGTCATTTTCATAAATGGAGACACATGTGGAATATTACTGTTTCAGTTTTGCTGTCCTTGATAGAGAAGGAAACCACAACTCCTTGCTTGCTCTGTACTCAGAAAGACAGAAGGATCTGTCTAAAACACTAAGTGACCACTTGCTGTGCAAGTACAGCCTGAGATGTATGCAAAACCTGGTAGGAAATAAAACCCTTTTTCATTCTCAGTGAGACCAAAGGTATAAACCTTCTCACACACGCTGTCTCCTTGGTCAGCAAGATACACACAGGATGTTGAACTCAGCAGAAACTGCTCTGTGTTACTCACTCTCTCTCTCTTGTGTGCTCACCATAGAAAGTAACTCCTCTAGGTGCTGCACAGAACCAAAAAGGTCATTATTCAGACAAGAAAGGAACATTCAGGGTGACATGCAAAAAGCATCTTTCAACTGCCTTCAGAAGGGCAGTGACATTGCAGAAACCCAACAAAATTATCATGTGAAACTCAATGTTATATTGTGGGTTTTGTCCTTTTCATTATCCACATTTCTGTTTGCCCATTTATCATGTGCGAAGCTGTGCACCCAGCCTCAGGTGCAGTCGTTGCTGTACTGTTTTGCACACTCTGTGCAAAGCTTTGGCACACGTGGACCAAGTGCAGATTCCATAAAACCCACACAGGGCAGTGATAGTTGTGCTGCAGAAACACTCAGGGGTAAGAGCAGGGCCGTGCATGGAAAGGGAGCCCAGACTATGTGCCAGAGAAGCCTGATAGGATAAAGTTTGAAATTGTAGGATGGTTCTAAAACTCAGCTAAGACTTGCTGGGAGTGCAGTAAACAGCAGACTGAATGGGTTCTTACGTAAAAAAAGAGAGGAAATCCTAGCAGTGTTTAAAAATTTTGTGAAAAGGAGAAAGCAGAAGCAGTAGCTACAGAAGAAATTGAGATCAAAGATGAGGATTTTTTAAGGTGGAAAAGTCAAAAACTTATTTGCATTATGCAGCAAAAAAATCCCAGAACAAAAAGAAATTAATGTGGTAAGCAGAAGAGAGTAGAGATGGAGGGTGCAGCCAGAGGTCTGCCTGGAGCAGGGGTATATTCCCTGCCTCTCATCCCACACACTGCTACTACCAGCCATAGGCTGCCTGCAGCTTGCACAGCACCACCATTTTCTCTAGACAGCTGCTTAACTGATCATATTCCTCTTTAACCATTCTGGAATGTACTTTTAGGACCTTTTGGCTGATCATTGCAGTGGGCCAGGGAGCAATAATGACAAATCTGACCTAGGCTCTTGTACCTGTGAGTGTGGGCACATATTCATAGACTCTGGGCACAGCCTGTGCTCAAAGAACACTCAACTTTTTAAAGTATGTTTTCCCCGACTTGATGGCACAGTCCAGGAAATGAAATCTTGTCTCCAGAGCATTGCACTGGGACCCACAGTGCATTTTTAATTCCATGCCTCATACACAGCAATTTATTGATGACTACTCACAGAGTGAACTGCACAGCTACCCACACAGTAATTGCTGGGAAGTATCTTCCAAGCTAAAACATTAATAAGTTTTGATGGATGTGGAAAAAGTTAAATTAAGGTGAAGCTTTCTTGGTTTTCTTTTCCTTTCTGTGAGACATTCAACATTTGTCTCAGCCCCAACATTACTTAAGAGTACTTGGTGCTTACACAAGAGTTTGAGGCTGTTGAGCATCCCAGAGGGCTGGGGACACAAGTCCAAGGCTAAACTTTTCTTAAGGAAACATCTCGGGTTACCTTTAAAATTATAGGGCAAATGGCAACAATAAAAGAGGTAATAAATTACTATCACAACCAGAGCCCCATATCTCCTTTGCAAGCAAACATCTGAACAAGACCAAACTACCGGTAGTGCAATAAAACACAAAGGGTGTGGAGTTTGTGTAACATGAAGACATAATTTCTGCTTCATGAATCTACTTATAGAAAGAGGAATGAATTTCTGGGAAGTAAACAAGTTCATTTAAACAGAAAATAAACTTCAAAGAGAATCATAAAAAGGGGAGGGCAAACACAGAGATCACTTTGTTTTGAACTCTGTCCAATTGCTCAATAAAAATGTCTGCTATTCAAATTTAATTTTTGGTTTAAGCATTGCAGTTTCTTTTGCTACTCATGGCAAAATTATGTTCCTATCCTGTAGGCACTTCTGTCATTGCTCTTTTTCTTAGCCTCTAAGCTTAAGGCTTCACAGGGACACCAGAGTTCATTCCCACAGACTGGCCTCCAGGACTGTGGGTTGCTTATAGCTTACCCAATGGAGTGATATTTTCAGATATGGCCACCATCTCTGCAAAAGCAGTACAAGTTAGCTCAAAGTTTGAGGAAACTGGATGTGTCACTATTGCAGGAAAAAAAATCCATTCTTCATCCTTTCTTTTCAAGCTACAATATAGGCTTCAACTATAAGGAGTCTATTTCTGATTTTTAACTTAAAAATGCACATCTTTAGAGCAGCGGAGGGTTAGCTGGGAAGTCAGCTCATGCTTTTTCCCTGTCTCTGATCATAATTCTTCTTTTAAAAGACTATTTGTGATTCTCTTCTACAAGGCATATCAAACATTTACCAACCAAAGGAAGATTTTAATTCTTATCAAATTGTTGTAGCTATATTTTACCCACAATTTCCCTATTCTCCTGAGAGCTGAACCAGCTGACATTTATGGATGTAACTAATAGCATACCATACATGATACATCTTAACTTACATATGCAGTCTGCATACAGTGGCAAGGGTTACTCTTTTTAATGTTTAAATTTCCCATGGCATTTAGTGGACCGAGCTACCTATGGGGACCTACCTCATTTTCCTATCTTTGAAAATCCAAGCCAGTATTAGTATCTAACAGTTTTTTATAGCAAACCTTTTACTACCCGAAAGAAGACAATTGGTATTTGCATACAACAGATCCCAAAAACCAAAGAAGATAAAGAAAACCAAAACATTAAGTCCACTTTGTGGAGGCAGAGCAAAGATATGGTATGATCCTAGGGACATCAGGATCATTTTGGTCATCTGCTACATTGAAAGCTGGGGGGAGGGGAAAAGTTCCTTATTTACCCATAGGCTGGTCCTTCTCTTGTGAACATCAAACTCACCTGGAGCATGAAATGTTTCTGGAGACTATGGCATTGTTTTCGTTTGGTTAATATTTCTTTTCATAAAGCTTTTTATCTTGTTTTTCAAACATTGCTAGCACCAAAATGACCTGTCAGCTTTTATTTTTAAATATTTTTAAGTATGACTGGTCAGATTCCTAGGAATAATTACTTAAGCCAGAGGGCATGTGGTAGCCAAAGATCCTCTACACTTATAAACAAGTAATTCTATAAAACATTGCTTCAGGCAGAAAAATGTGGCAGATAAGGCACTGCTGGATGACAGTTACATTTTCCTCAAAGTAGGAAAAACAATGTCACAGTTCCCAAAGGCCCCATCTCTGTAGGCTTGAAATAGAGAAAAAAAAAATTAAAAAGAAAGAAGAAGCAAGCAAGCACTGTTTTCCATTTCTCAAGAACTGCCAGTAATAAAAAGACAATGGATAAGCCTTTCTTGCACTCTATGTAATATTTTTGCATCTAAAAAGACAATGGATAAGCCTTTCTTGCACTGTATGCAATATTTTTGCATCTTCATGAATGTTATGTATACAAAGCATACACAAAGATGTCAAGAAAAATAATACCAACAGTGGAACCACAGAGTTGGGAAGACAAGCATTCAAATGCAGGAAAACAGTCTTAAAATAAAATGCTATCCCTGAACTTTACCCTCCTATATTTATTCTAAAATATTGGACTTTTTATAGAATAAAGAGAAAAATTGGTGATTTCAAGAGCACAAAAAACATGAAATCTTTTTTTTTTTTACAACTCAGCATATTATCCTTCACCAAAAGTAACATTTGGCCCGTGTATATCTATAGGCTGGAAAACTTCACCTCACCTAGTTTTCTGGAAACCTGTCATATTTGAATTGCAAAAGTGTATTAATTAAGCTAACTTTGCTTAAACTGTCTTATTGCTCAGTTATCCTTGCACAATGAAGGTGTGGTTTTATCAGGGGAAAAGTTATTTAATGTGTTTGGAATGAAAAATGCAGTAGATGCATTCTCCTTGCTGCAAAGGGACAAACTATGAAACTCAATTAAATTTAGTAAAACTGTACACCTTTGGTGTAAAGATTTAGCAATCTAAACTAAAGATTTCCCTTTAGGACTCAATATTACTACTACTATCCTTTTTTAACCCACTCAAATGTTAATGGCCTCATAAATTAGGCAACACACACTCTGAGTACATACTTTTGTTTGTTTGTTTGTTTGTTTGTTCATTTGGTTTTATGTGAAATAAAAATAATAATGAATTCCTTAACTGTCTGCATTGATATCAATCAGGGACAATTAATTAAGTATGTTACAAATGCACCATTGAATAAAGTGCTCCTGTAGGTTAAAAATTAATGAAATATAATATTAATTCCTGTGTTTAGGGATTAGAATCAAGGATTCCTGAAGCATGGTGGAGGTTATCAACTGAAACCACAGAAGAGAAAACAGAGGATACCAAGACCACAGGAAACCCATTAGACCCAAATGTAATTATGAGCTAAGTAATGTGGTCCTGGGGTATTTCAGACAAAATATTTCCATTAGAAATGGAACAATATTCATGGAAATGTGCATTGCTTCACCTAAACCTGAAGTTGTGTACTAAATGTACACAATTGTGGGCACTCATTATTCAGAAGGGATGAATTCAGGATGCAAAAGCAGTGCAGATGACTGGCATTAGCCAAAGAATGGATAGGCTACCATACATGAAAATACAATAGGCTCATTTGTTTAATCTAGCTAAGGTCATTAGTGAAAATGGAATCAAGCATAACACCAGAAAGCTAAAATAACTTTTTCAGCTATTGGATAATGCTGACACTTGATGGAAATTGAAATTCTGACATTTTTACAATAATGTAGATACTTAACCAGCGAAGAAATACATTTCTGAAACAGACACTAAATGAAAATAGAAACCTAATTGCTTTACAGAGAGACACAATTAACTTGTGAGAGGGATTGTATGATACAGTTGTCTGCCACAGGAGACACAGACTTGACGATCCAAAATGTCCTTTAGAATTGTATCATCCTACCTAATAGGTACTAATTCTATAGGTATGGTATAACCTATAGGTTTATGGGGTTCAGCCATCCATAGAAGACTGGGCATCACCAATGTTTCAAGGATTTCAACAGCTCACAGGTACTACCACCTCAAAATCACTTTTAAATTTAAATCAAGAGCTCTTGGGCAAGATTTACTCAAGTTTACAGTTTGCCTGAAGTTACTCTGGTTTGCTATGGGTACAAACATGCTGCCAGTGGCTGTCCCTGCTAGAAGCTGCTTCCAGCACATAGGTTATCCAGACTGTGCTGTGTGGGGTCTCTTCCCTGCCCGGGCTCCTCTGCCAAGCGCTGCCCAGTGATGCAGCCCTGCTTTGCATTGAGCACAAGCACTCAGGGAGCTGGAAACCCTGCATGGAACATGCAGTAAACCTAGAGGACTGTGGGAGGGACTAGCAGTGTTGAAGCAGCCAGGATTTGGAAATTTTGGCTTTCAGGAAGAGGACAGTTTGTTAACATGAACTGTGGATCCTGGAGCGTTATAAGCCTGGCAAGACCATCTTTCTGCTGAATGGGGTAGTCCCACCCAGGGGTCACTTTCTGGTCTATCTTGCAACCTTGTCACCACAAGGTGAAACTGCAGCTATTCTTTTACTGAAAAGAAGTTTTGCCCACCTACAGCCATCACCTGCTATTCCTCCTGCAATCTCATTAAGCCGTGTTTTGCTTTGCTGACACCAGCGCTGCCAAAAGGCTCAGCTGGCGAAGGAGTGTGTGTTAGTAATGTGGCTGGCATTCTGCCTCCTGCAGCTGAGGTCACTTCTGAGCACTTCTCAGTCTCTGCTGGTCCACTCGGATGGATGGCCTAAAGCTCCCTCCCTCTGTTCAGCTTCCCAATGATGCAGCAGGCTTGCCATTGGACTCTTGCACTGCCCTTGCTGCCTAGCACTGATAATACCTATATCTTGTATCCTCCCTAGCCAGCCACCAGAGTTGTTGAAATACTTAATGATCCTGTGTTCCCATTCCACTCAAAAGCTCCAAGCAGCCCTGCAGACCATTCCCCTTAATTCATGGGAACAACTTAGCTCTGCTGAAGATTTTACTTTAATTGTTTCAAATTTGGGTTAGAATGCTTCTTTTTCAGCTCCCTTGTGAAACTCTCATCAGTCTCACTCAATCGGCTCTTTTGATTTCAGCAGCCAGAGATGTGAAGCACGAACCGCCTTCTTTGCACACTCTACAACCAACCTTAACTGTCTAGGATGGAGTCCATTTCCCTTCACCTTAGCCATCAAAAAGTCAGCCTAAGACAATGATTGAGATTATCTCTGTAATGGTTGGAAATGAGAAATTTCTTTTAGAAGGAAAACATTTCCTACACTGATACATGGAGAGATCTTACCCTTTGGAAAGGTCTCTCTCCACTAAATACCCACATGTCTAATACCCACAAGTATTTGTATGAGCACACACACAGTTTTATCATTTTTAGCAGTACCTCTTGATTCGAAAATACTTGTTCTTACTAATGAAGTATACAGCTCACCAGAAATATTTATATGCCTATAGGGGAACTCCAAAGAGATATCTTCCACTTTATCATGCTGAACTTAGGCTTATGAAAAGACTGACCAGATCAGGAAGGGAGAGGTATGGCTATAAAGCCAGGGTGAATAGTTTGTGGAGCAATGTAGTTGTAAAATCACCGGGAAAATACCTACTGAATCTCTAATCCATTGAGCTGCTGCATGTAGAGTGCACGTTGTGGAGAAGCTCAGCTGTGTCATATGAGAGGAGGCATGGAGTCCTGAATTCCTATTGCCAGCTTATCAGAAAGAGTCATGAGACAAAGGAATTGCTCCTTTTTCAAACAGTTTAGCAGCTCAGAGCAGAAAATAGTGGCTTTGTTTGAGGTAAAGACAGCACTGCACCCTGCACTCACTCTGCTACTGTATAGAAAATGCAAGAACGCATAGCAATAGCATTTTAATTTCAGGTTGTAAATGCTAAACTCTGCTCTTCATGCCCCATGCTTCATGCCGAGGAAAAGATGCAGCATGCCAGACAGGAGCTCTTTTCAGTTTCAGTGTGCAGAAACAAAACTGAAGAAACTGGAAAACTACACTGTTTTACTGCACTTAAACTCCCTTCTCATGGTAAGCAACAGCCGCACCAGCAAGCCACAAACCAAGAGACACCTTAATGGTCCAGGAAGTTCAGAGATCTTTGAGTTAAATATTGAGCAATGCAGGTGCAGGCTGCAGATGGGAGGTTGGGGTGTGAAAGCATGCCAAGGGCATAACAAAACTCGATTGAAAGAAGCCAGTATTAAGATCTCAGTCTGAATTCATTGCACATAGATGGCAGGAATTCCACAGATAGCCTATGTGAAACAAGAGTGTTTTCAAGGTTCCTCAGTGTGCGAGCCATTGGCATAAAAAGGGACCTGCTTTGCTGTCTCTCAATTACACACCCAAAGATATCTTCTGCTAAATATGCAGGGGCAAATAATTTCTTGGTGCAACCCAGCTGAAGTGACTGTACTCACAGAATCAATGTTTTTTCAAGATTTGTGTCTAATTATTTCAGAATTAAGAACTAAGTATTTTGCTGGTCATAGCCCATCATGCTATTTCATCTGTAAACTGTAAGAGGTAATAACAGAGATGAATCTCTTACACATAAAGCTTAGTGAAGAGAAACCCTATCAAAGTATCCCCCTTGCATCTCCTTGGAATCATTGACATACTGGCATTTAGAATCTGGGCCATTGTTCATACAGTGGGTTTGATATATAAAGCCCAGTGCCTACACTAACTACTCCATTACTGTTGACACATACTTAAAAGACTTTCTGATTTATTCTTCATGCCTTACATTTCTTTGCTTAGGTTCCAATTCTTCCTAACCTTTACAGCCAGCATTTTAAGTTCACACATTATCAATTATTATACCAGAAATATAACATAATATATAATGCAGTATATTTGGTTACATACACACAAGTCTTTGTAGAATGTAGGAGAGTTCACAAAGACTGAAATTCTCTCTCCTCAAGTGTCTTTGAAATTACCCCTAAACTTTTATTCCAACTTAAGGATGTAGATAGCATGCATGATATGCATGAAATCAGCTCTTGCCGGCTATTAGCACATGGGTGAATTTGGTCCAGTGGGTGTGTATGTTGATTTTCCACTCTAGAATTTCTGATCCTCCCAATTCTTCATTATTACCTGCCAAGATTTCAATTGTTAGGTTTGGTGTTTTATATACCTGAAGAAAGATTTATAACCTTTATGGTGAAAGTATTCCACATGTGATCCTTTTCCTATTAGCCTTTGACTCTCTTCCCCAGCCCTGATCATAGCTACTTTAAAAAGTTTAAATGGCTTGATGATGTTTTGATTAACTATTCATGTAAAAGCTAGTTTACTAACTGAGTAGGTCTTGGTTTCTGGAGTATTGGGGAAAAAGCCTGTCACTGAGGACTTCTCTAAGTTTATGGTGCCCGTATAAGAGGTTCTAACTTTCTCAAGTACTTATTTTTGAGAACTTCCACCTCCAAAGGACTGGTGTTTGCAACAATTTTCTTTGGAAGATTTGAGAGTTTAAACATTTCAGACTTAGTAGCAAATTTTAAAGCAAATTAATAGACCTTTCTGAGAGAAACATTAATTTGTATTTTGAGTTAATTATTTCCCTAAGGTAATAAAATTCAACTGCTTTTAAAAATTAATGTTATTTTACCTCTCTTATTTTTAAAATAGCACTTCCTTAAGCTTGACAGCTTGATTCTTAATTTAAAGTACCTTTTCTATTTTCACATTACATCTTAAATAACTGACGTATTTTATGATTCTCTCTGGAACCCAATAACCTCTCTGATTTGAGACTTCTGTATCATGAATTTATAGTTCTTGCCTGCCACAAGCACACTCCAAAAAGAGACGAAACTTTGTACCAGAATATAATGCTATTCAAGTACATTGAATAAAAAAAATCAAAAAGTTGAAAATTGCATTAAAAGAGCTATTAGTATTATCCAAGAAAAATACATATATTCTCTACAAAACTGGAGATTCCACAAACCCCAAACTCTAAATTTTCAGTTTTTCATTGAATACACACCTGTAGCAGATTGTCCAGGTATTTTATTAGAAGTATGCACAATATATTGCCTTCTTCAGATGTACTCTGCAACTACTTCATAAAGAGGAGAAATAGCAGCAGCCACAATGGAAGAGACCAAAGGAAGACTTAGGACATTGCTTGCCCTGAAGAGATGACAGCACAAATTTGATGTCTGCAGAAATAAATACAGCAGATTTATTTTTAAAATATTTTATTTGTAAATACAACTTTATTTTTAAAAATAAGCTTCAGGATTTCTACAGCCGATTTTTATGATGGTATTTCTAAATAACTGATCACCAAAAGTTGAATTTCTTCATTAATGTGAAGATGCTTTTGCCACTGGTGAGGTTTTACTGAAGTGTTTCCTTTGAGAGGTCTCACTTCAGAAAAAACTTTGCTGTTCATAAGGGAGCTAAAGAAACCTGAGGAGAGCATGCCTTCAGTGCAGACAGAGGAGAGTTGATTGAAAAGCCATCTTCATGTTCTACTAATCTTGTTTGTCTTAGTCCCATGAAATTCAGACATCCCAGACAAAATCTTCAATATGCACGTGAGCAGCAGTGTTCTCCCAGCACAAATACACTTTAAAAGGCAGCAATTATTAACATTCCCGTGACTCTTCCCACACCCATCCCTACTAAAGCCCTCTAACCATGTTTCTGAAAGCATCTTTGGATCTTTGGAAAGTGCCACTTGTCTATACCTCACCCTGTTCCAAGTAAACTGTCTCTTCTCTAAAGACATCCTCCTCTCTTCCATCTCTCTTGCATCCTGTGAAAGAACACAGTAAGGACAAGGTTTTCATCTATGGTTTGTATACATCCAACAACTCATGTTTCAAAGTGACCCAGGAGAGGTAAAATCTAATTTCTGGATAGTTTTAAGTAACTTTTTCCTTATTTGGGAACTGTTTTATTTCTGTTTAAATGTTACTATAGATACTGGAACTTAGCCTTACAAAGTTACATAACCAGCCTCTGCAAGAGGCGAGGGCAAGGATGTCTGGAGGGACATAACACCCTCCTGTGCAAATCTGACACAGAGAACATTTGGTGCAAAAGTGCTGGGAGGGAAAGGTACCCTTCACACCTCTCTCCAGGTCTGGGAAGCTGTGTGCCTGCCCTGAGGCCCATATGGGACAGAACACGGCTGAAGCATCTGGGAACAACTGGGTGAAACATAGTCATAAACAATATTGAAAGGGTAACAGCAGATCTTGTTCAGACAGAGAGAGACAGCAACACATACTAGCAGACACTCCACAGCTTGGAAACAGGAATGAAGGTACATTGCATTCGTCTGGACTGTTCAGGACAATGATGTGTACACAAACCAGTGTGTATACAACTTCTTGGAAGAAGCTAAGTCTAGGCCCAGGGTGTCAGTGGCCAAGCACACAAGTTAACTAGCCCAAAAAGCAGAGCTAGTCAGTTGTTATGTCACTGCTGTCTCTGTGCCCAAGATCTGTGGTGGTGGCTGGATAAACACAGTTCAAAAACCACCAGTTTCCTCAGCACAAACTCTGAGCAATGTTACCTAACCATGGTAGTATGCTCATGGCCTCAGGCTTTTTTCTATTACTCATGAATATTTCTTTATCATATGGTAGGGAAAAAGAAGTTTCTAAACCAATTTATACATTGATTTGGCTTTTCCCCTCATTATGTTCATAATTTAGGAAACTGCTTAGGAAAAGTCCACTATCCTCAAAGCCTAGAAATTCTCTATTGCTCCACCAAATGCAACTGAACTCCAAGTGGACACCTGGTGCACTGCTTTCCCAATGTTTCCAACAAAGCCAGGTTCAGGTCTTGAAACATTGAAGCATTGAAGCCTAAATCCACAATTCTGAACATTTGAACATTTAACTGAGTGTCTACAAATTCAGACACTGTAATTTTCACACTTCCCTGCTCGCACTACCAGTTTCCTGAAAATGGTGATCGTGCTTCCCTATTTCACAGAGCTGCAGGAAAGAAATTCCCATAGCGAGGATGTGATGCTTGTCATCAATGTCTAAAGAAAAGGACTGAAGGAGAGCTGAAATGGAAATGCCCTGCATCCCAGGCATATAAAATGCCCAAATGCTTTATATTTAAATTTGTGTCCATTGGAATCTTGCCTTTCTTGGCAACTGCTACAAATAGTCCCTTTACAACCAGTGCAGATGCTGCTGCTTCTTTAGTGAAACAAGGAGAGAGTTCAACAAGACAGAGACATCAGGCACAGCCATTTAGGACCAGAAGTAAGAATTAATCAACATCACATGGCAATAATATAGACAAGCAGATTTTGTGAACAGAAGCCTTGTTTCACCTTCCCTGCATATACCTGCCACCCCAGTTTTATATCTCACAGCTCTATCTCACTGCCAACTCTATACTGATACCAGAGCTTTTGACCCATATGTAGCTTTTAATTAAATAGAGGCCATTTAGATACTCTTCACAAGCTATGAGTATAGTGCTGTACTTGAAAGTCTCCAACACCGTTTGAAATAAGCACACACTTAAGTTAGTAGATTTTTCCCAAAGCATGTAAAACAGGTCAGACACAGGTCCACTGCATTTGTACATTAAAAAAAAAAAAAAACAGGGTTTATGTAATGAGGGGTAGCAAATGATCTAGCACTGAGATGGCAAGTAGGACGTCCTGACTCCAGTGTTTATAGTACACAGATATAGATACATACATTTCAATTCTATTTCCACCTTCTTTTACTAACAATGAAGTGAAATTAAATCCCTCACAAAAAACCCTACAAAACAAACAAATTTTTAAAAGCCCACTTTGCCTTGAGAAATGCCAATAGAGAACAATTTCTATGATGTATTGACTCCCCTACCACCCAGGTTTTGGCTTGGATAGGGTTGATTTTTTTCCAAGTAGCTGGTACAGGGCTGGGGTTTGGATTTAGTCTGAGAATAATGTCGATAACACACTGATGTTTTAGTTGTTGCTGAGCAGTGCTTCCTCTAAGTCGAGGACTTTTCAGCTGCCCATCCTCTGCCAGCAAGGTGGTCCACAAGAAGCATGGAGGAAGCATGGCCAGGACAGTTGGCCCAAAGAGGCCAAAGAGAGGTTCCATACCACAGAATGTCACACTGAGTATAGAAACTGGGGAGGGGAGGGGTCAGTCACAGCTCAGGGGTATTCATCACCACTGACATTCATCACCTGATGAACAGTTACAGTGTTCATCACTTGTGCTTCTTGGGGTTTACTTTGCTATCTCTTCTTTTTGTTGCCTCCCTCTTCATTAAATTATTACAATATTATTATTATTACTAGATTTTATTCCTATGATTAAGCTATCCTTATCTCAACCCACAGGTTTTACCTTTTTCCCCCAGTTCTCCTCTGATCACACTGGGGACTAGGGTGCAGCAAGTAGCTGTGTCATACTTAGTTACCAGCTGGGATTAAACCATGACTCCCACTTTTTAACAACCTGATTCCTTCAAAATTGTTGCAAGATGCACCCTGAAAACCTGAGGACTTTAAAAAAAAGAACCTAGTCTTTTTTGAAAATGTAATACTGGTATGAAGTGATGTAGATTAAGGAACAGAAATGGTGAGTTTTTCCTCAAAGCTTAGACTGGAAGAGGTTTTTCTGGTGAAGGTTTTATCTGATTCATGAAATATTGTGAAGGTGTTTGGCAAAACACACTGTACAAATGTTTTTCCTATTGCATTGAAGAACCTATGAGCACAACTGAAAGACTTGCACATATTGTGAAATAGTTTCTTTACTTTCACATCATTTTAATGTCACTCACTTTCTTGATGAAATCCTGAACCATAAACTGAGCTGTAGGCAGGATACCTACGAAGTAAACCCCCATGACTTCGGATGTTCTGAATGCCACATCCCCTTCTATCTCAGTACCTTTACTTTTACAATTCTTTATGGCTTTGCTTGAATTATAACTACAGCTGGAGTAGTTCAAATAAATTTAAGCCACTTTAACCAGTCAGTTCAGTGTCATTCTTTGCTCAGAAATGCCAGTGTGACCTTACTATTTGCTGAATCTGTAAATAAGTAATTATTTGGCTTACTTATTAAGGTAACACACCCTAGCTAGGACGAAAAACCAGACCTACAAGATAATCCTCATCTCAAGTTTCTGCTGGCTGTACTGTCCCAAAGAATATGCCCATACTGAATAAGTGAAATTTCATCTAGCCTTCATTCTGTAGTTGGACGTGTGAGGCACAGGTGGTCAAAGCAATAGTCATTGAACAGACATTTTCTCCCATTAATTTATGAGTATAGAATTTTGCAGATGGAGAGAGAGATTTTTCTTATTGCAGACACTATATTGCTAAGTATGCAATTAAAATTTTCTGTCAAATCACTTTTCATTAAAATAGGAGGATCAATAATGACATTATTAGATATCTGTGTAGAAGGCAAAGAAATTAAATTTCGTGGAAGAGATCTATATTTCACACTATAGCTGATATCACCCCATTAATCATTTTTCATAGACACTGAAATTCTAAATATCATTGTCTTACAAAAGTAGTTTGGAAGTATCATAAAAACAGCAGTTATGTTAAAAAAATAGACACGGTGATAGAATTTTTTTAAATTTTTGGAATTATGTATTTTCCCAGATTTTTTTTCTTTTAATACTTAGAATAGGCAGTGAATAAAAATATATATTATTGCTGGTTAAAACTTGTTCTCTGTTTTTACACAACAGATGCCATTCTTGCTGGAGCATGTAGTACCATATACAGGTATGTAAGATAGTAGCCACTGGCTATTCCCTTACTTTGTTGTTAATGCCTGCATTATGATAATTTTAACCTCCAATTTGTTCTCATTCACATTTTCTTTTTAAAAAGTACAACATTTTACAGCTAGAAGTTGCCATGAACAGCCTGATTTTAAAGTACATAACGATCCTTATCTTCCCCCAACAGTGGTACTTAATGCAGAAGCAAAGAAATCACAGAGTTGGTCAGGCTGGAAAGGACCTCAGGAGGTCATTTAGTCCAAACTCCTGTTCAGAACAGGTTCTGAGTTTAGCATGGATTTGTCTAGACTTTGTCCAGTCAGATCCTGAAAACCTTTTGAAAACATTTCAGAGCCTCTCTGGGCAACCTGTTCCAAAACTTCACAAGGGAAAAATGTTTATTCTTGTTTTGTCTAGAATTCCCCTCCCCCATTCCTTAATTTTTAGGAAACCACTGTCTCCCATGTCCACACTGGGCTCCTCAGCTTCAGTTTCACCTCCTCAGTAACCTCCAGCACTCAGGAGGCTGCTCTTAGATCTCCTGACACCATTTCTTCCCTGGGCTGTCACAGCCTTTACTGAAATACTCTTCTATATAGTGATATTTTTAATTTATGAAAATCAGCTAAAGATGGCAGCTAGTTCAAACTGGTCAGAGTCTGCAAAGGTTTTTCAAAGAGCAAGAGAAGGAACCAATACTTTACCAATTTCAGTACATTCTTCTGTCAAATGTATTCAATTCCACATTTTGTCTGATAAGTAAATTCAGGGCCTCACAATTCAGAAAAGAAATGGGCTAACTTTTCAGTAAGTATTCAGTAACATTAGAGTAAAAGAGATTCAATATTTTTTAGTTCTATATTAACTTTTGAAATTATTCTAGTATATCTTTTTCTTACAATACCAGCTTTGCAAGAGAAGAAAACCCAAAACAACAAACCAAACATTGTTTCCCAAAATTGCATGCTTTTGGAGTTTGTTTTTGAGTATTGAGCATTATGAGTCATTTGTGACTGTGGAAATTCCAGTAAGTCAATGGAGTTACATCAGACCTGAACTGGACTCTTTAATTCCTGACAGTACATCCTAAACTACACAAGCAAACAATGTCCCCAAATGTGAAAGGAGTGTTAACATTCTCCTCATTTTAAAACAGCTCTCAATCACCAGATTAAACCCAAAACCTTCATTCTTGCAGAACACATAAAAACCTGTGATGTCTGGATATATGAAACCTCCAAAGATCAATCTGTCTCCTACTCAAGTTATATAAAGGCATACATAAAAAAAGACAACAAAATGGGGAAATAAATTCTTAAATTAAACAACAACAGAAAAAAATCTCAACAAAATTATTAAAATTTATCTATTTTCCCATTAGTCAATGAAATAAATAATAACTGAAGGTCTAGCAGCTTTAACTATAGGTTACTGTACTTAGATAGCCTTAACTATCTCTTGAAAGATCCAAGACCTGGTTTTCCCCTAGGAGTAACCTGGCATTACTCCACTGAGTTGCTTAACTGAGCAAAGTCAAATGACTTTTACATTATAGGGACCCTCAATAGACATACACTGACACATCTAAATTACTTTTTGTGCAGCAAAGTCAACTTCCATCTTTTAACAATCCCACTTTCTATCTAACTGGTGCATTACAAGATTTTCTGAGAATAGTAAAGAGCAGAATTACTTCTCTTGATTTCTCATCTACCATGGGTTGACCCTGGCTGGATGCCAGGCACCCACCAAAGCTGTTCTATCATTCCCCTCCACAGCTGACAAAGGAGAGAAAATACCATGTAGGGTTCATGAGTTAAGGACAGAGAGAGATCACTCACCAAATATTGTCATGGGAAAAACAGGCTGGAATTAGAGATGTTAACTGAATTTATTGTTAACAAAATCAGAGCAGGATAATGAGAAGTAAAATAAGATTTTAAAAACACGTTCCCTTACCCCTCCCTCCTTCCCAGCTCTACCTCCTCCCCCAGCAGCACAGAGAAACAGGGAATGGGGATTATAGTCAGTTCATCACATCTTTCTGCCACTGCTCATGGAGAGCAGTCCTTCCCCTGCTCCCTCCCACAGGAGACAGTTCTCCAGCACTGAGTCCATCCCATAACCAACAGTTGTCCACAAACTGCTCCAACACGGGTCACTCTTCCACGGGGTGCAGTCCTTCAAGGACAGGCTGTTCCAACAGGGGTCCCCAAGGGGTCAACAAATCCTACCAGCAAACCTGATCCAGCATGGGCTCCTCTCTCCATGGGTCTGCAGATCTCTCCAAGGACCCTGCTCCAGGACAGGTCTCCCAGGGGTCACAGCTTTGTCTCAGGCATTCACCTGCTCCAGTGTGGGACTCTCCCACAGGCTACAGGTGGATCTCAGCATCTCCATGGTCCTCTGCAGGCTCCAGGGGCAGAGCTGCCTCACCTCACAGCTGCAGGGGAACCTCAGGTCCAGTGCCTGGAGCACCTCCTGCCCCTCCTTTTCCACTGACCTGGGTGTCTGCAGAGTTGTTCCTCTCACATATTGTTACCCCACTCTTCTCTGGCTGCAATTACATCTGCACAATAACTTTCTTCCTTCTTAGATATGTTATCACAGAGTCGTTACCACCATTTCTAATTGGCCCAGCCTTGGCCAGCAGCACAGCTGTCCTGCAGCCATTTGGCACTGGCTCTGCTGGACATGGGGGAACCTTCTGGCAGCTTCTCATAGAAGGCACCCTTCACTATCAAAACCTGGCCATGGACATCCAATACACCATCATTTCAAGACTTCCAGAGCATATACTGGAACACAGAACAAATCTTTATACAATGAAAGTCAACAGAGTAACTCGCTTTTTATCCATGCGTTTTCCATTGCTGTTGGGAAGGAACAGTGAACATAGATTGAAAGCAACAGATCTTTTATAACCAAACCACTGACTGCATATATTTTTGTATGACAGAACCACACCATCTTTCTGTTTCCTGTTGTGAGAAATTCCAGCCCCAGTACTGAGGAAAACATCGTTATAGAAATAAAGCTTAAGAACAGTATCAAGAGACAAGGCACCTACACAAGATCATTCTCAATCATAACATCATCCACACATCATCTTGAGCTCATGTCAGTATATACTTGATGTAGATTTGGTCTCCAAACCCATCAATCTTCACACATATATATCTGCTCTTGCTTCCAAAATTGCTGTTATTCTTTCTACTATGGAAACTTCAGGTGTCCCTCAACTATATCTTGGATACCACTACTAAATTCAACCATCTTTCTACACTTCAAATAATAAAATTCAAGCTCAGCAGCCTTCAGTAAGCATTCCACCTGCAGCAAAATCATGCCGGTGACTTAAAAACATTAACACATAACAGGAAATTCAACACACACACATCCCAGTCCCCACATGTTGCCTCTGTAATTTTGATTGCTGCAGGCTTGAGGGCTGGCCCGCAGAGAGCTGATTTTTGTGTGACTTGTTGGTTTTAACTAGAAAGAGATGCCACCCATCCTTTCCTTGTGTGAGGCGGTGAGCACAAAAGAACCTTGTGTTGTGGTGTCTGAAATTAGTCTCTGCACAAAATGTGAATTCATTACAGGAGCAAGGAACTACAGTAATTGTCTTGGTCCACGGGCCACAGAAAGGGACAGGCAGGAGGAAGAACCTGGGCCAGGTCAGGCAGCAGGACTCGTCATCCATGTGTGGGCAGGAGAGATGCAGGGAGGGGTTCACACAGTAGCCTCTGCCCTAGGCCCCATGCACCTCAATACCAGCTCTGCCCAAGCTCCTCCAGTGGTTTCCTCTGGTCCACACCTGTATGACAGAGCCAGGAACTGGCTACTCACCCTCGCCTTGCCCTTCCTCCAAGCAAACAAGAAGGACCCAATTATGCAAACACGCAGATTGACTCACAGGCTGCTCACGTGGCTACAAGATGAGAGCCCACCATTACAACATGGGACGTTTCAGTGCAATAAAGGCGAACCTTATGTTCTGCTTTGAGTTTTTTAATACCTGCAAAAGCCTTTCCCACGGACCACTGAATTGACACTAGCCACAAAACTCCCAGAAGAGCTTGGGAGTCAACTGCCAGAAGACAAGGCTGAGTCACAGAATTCACAGGGTATGTCTATGCTATAGTCACAAGTGATGTGACTGCAACACTGTGTATACACAGCCAGGCAAGCTCTACATTACCTGTCTTGGGCACTGGTAGTAGTCTGGCCATTGAGTTCAGGCCAGCCTAACCACTTAAGCATTTACCCAGCTTTTTGGGCATGTTTTCCAGATAGCTTCAGGGTCCACACTGCCACACCAGCTTGCTACCAGTTCCCCAGCTGACTGGTTTTAAGCCAGCTCAGGTAAGTACATTGAACATAAACATACCTAAGCTTTTAAGTAATTTAAGCTTCCATTCAAATTCATACTGCCTCAACTTCTGTATTTCTAACAACTTGGACTTACAGCATGTATCCTCACTGTATTGTGGAGATTAAACATTTGGGGTTAAATAAATTAATAGCATTTTAAGTGTAAAATTTGTGGTTCTTCCAAAATGGGAACTGTGTTTAATAAAAGTAATGAATATTGCTGGCTATGTGATGATCTCTCCCTCATTCCTTCCAGAAGCCATTCAGTGAGTACTAGATGTATGAGGTGACTATCTGACCTGAAATGCTGCAGAACAGTAAGTTTATATACACAGATATTCAAATCTCTCAAACATGTATCTGTAGACTGAGGAAAAAGCCCACTGGTGAAGTGGACATTTTCCCTACATAAATACCACTCATTGACTACATATATAGTACATTTTGTAACACAGAACAACTTAGAAGAAATGCCATCTTAACTCTTGTACTGCTTGGATCCAGCAAACTACTTCCAATTCACCTCATAACCTGAAGCTGAATCAAGGACCAAAAAAGTACACAGAATTCTTACGTATTTATTTTTTAACTGAATTTTGGGAAGCAGAATATGTCAGAAATGTGACAGAACAATCACATTTATCACAGTGGCAATTTAGCTGAATGTAGCAAGGGTTCATTTCAACAAATGGCTGGATTTAGTCTTTTAACACACATCTGAACATGCTATACCCTTTCATTTAAAATTTTAATACTGATTTGTTCACACCAGAGATCCATACCTTCCCCTCAACCCACTCTAGCTAATACTTCCTCTCTGCTTTTATCAGAAACTTGTACCATGTTGCAAACACTCTTCCTAATGCTCCGAATTATGGATCCTCAAGGCCCCATCTGGTTAGATGCTCCATCTTGTTGCACAGGCTCATGGCAGATGCTACAAACTAAAGGACACCCAAGCAGCATTCTTCCTTTTTTTCAAGGACTTGCATACCACTTCTCTACCTTCCGTTTTGAGACAGAAGTCATTCTGTGGGGATGATGGGTAGAGCAGAGATGGAAGAGGTGCTGTGCTAGAAGATGTTAAGGGCTGCCATCAACCAGTCCTTTGATCTAGAAACACCTCCAGACCTGGTTAAAACTGCTGGATATGGTAACCAGATGGCAAGGACCCTCTCTGCTCCCAGCTTCTCCCTTCTGGTTTTTCAGCTCCCACTAAAATCAGTAAGATTCTGCTCCCTTCAAGATTTGGACTTGCCAAAACAAACATGGAAAGGCAACAAAATGCTGGCAGATATACAATCTTGACTGTGCAAAAGCATCATTCTCAATCCTCCCTCTCCTCTGTCACTTCACAAGAAGACAGTAAAATTACACCAGATTAAAACAGGTTCATCTGAGGCCAGAGCTAGATAATAGAAAGAAAAGCCAGTGACTTCAGCAGGAGCAGCATGCTGGCTACTACTAAATATTTTGGCATTTCTCAAGATTTGACATCAAAACAGCTCTGCCTCTGACCTAAGGGTTTCAGTTAGCTCTTTAATATCTACTAGTTCCCAGAATGAAAGAATGTGAACTGGGACATACCTACTTCATCTTGAGCATGTTCATGCAAGAAAACTACAGCAGCTCCTTTTCACAGCCCTAATGAAATATTTTGTGCCCATGTGTGTAACACAGCATTGTTTATTTTATAGACTTATAATAAAAAAATGACACTTTATGAGCTACATGATAGTATTTCAACAATACCTTGTTGTGACATGATATGGTGTAATTACTTTGCAGGAGATACTACAATTTATTGTTATGTCACTGAGTCATACCCTTCAGGGCGTCAGATTGCTGTCTTAATTTGCTTTTTTTAAAGCCATACAGACTAGCAAGATAAGTAATGGGATTTATTAAAACATCCTAGAAATAAAGACATAGTCTGAACATGTGTGCACAGCCGCGTCTTTGAAAATACTTTCCCCATCCTTTCCCCTTCCTTATTTGCTTTGTTTTTACAGCATAATCGATTGGGTCAACAATAATCAAAGTGAACAGAAATTTCAACCCAAATATACAAAGAAATAGCTATGTTACACTTGGGTCCTGTTAAGACAGTTATATACATAGACTGGTCCTGCTGAGCTGGAAATAGTCCCTTCCACTGATTTACCCATGAAACAGAGCATGTAAGTGAAGACCTGCCTGGTGACTTGTCCATCCACAAGTACCACTGGCTTTCCATCTGTCCATGCCATTAGCACTGGACAGGGCCTTGCCAAGCGCAGCATTTGCCTCTTCTTGGTCTCATGGTTCGGTTCCATACACCAGTAAAGCGAGAACATGACTTCATATGGCACACTAAAACCACCGTAAGCACACTACAGTGAATAAGTACCAGCACTTTTCCTTAACCAGTGGAACAGACTCAGTCAGCCAAGATACATTTTTTCAAAAAGCATTGCTCCCGGTGAAGTCCCTCGGTCTATGTGTGGCTCGAAGTGCCTCCCATTTCACAGAGGGTGCGTGCAGCGCACTCCGCTGAAAACCGTCTGGAGCAGCAGGCGCAGTCCCGGGGCAGAGCCCGCGGCCCGCCGTACCGCACATCGCCGCGCCGGGAGCGGCCCCGCAGCGCGGCCGCCAGGACCGCTCCCCGCCGCCGGCGGAGCCCGGAGCAGGGGCGGGCTGGGTCACACACACCCCTGCCCCGGGCCGGGGCCAGACACAGCGCTGGGAGGGTAGCGGCGGCACGGGAAGGGGAGGGAGGGGATGGCCGCCTCTGGCAACGGGGGTCGAGTCGAGGGAAGCCGGCAGCGCCTCTCCCCGCCAGCCCCTCTCCCTCCGGCGGCAGCGCACCCGAGGCACGACGGGCTGAGCGCAGCTGTAAAAACCACCCCGCCACGGGCCTCAGCAGCCGGCGGTCCCGGCCGGCGAGCCGCCAAGCCGGGGTGGAGCCGGGCCGACACCTCTGCCCCACGCCCGCCGCGCTCCAGCCCTGGCCCCGCCCGGCCCCGCCACCTCCCCCGGCGCGACGGGGCGCGGCGCGGGCAGCCCGCGGCGGCAGGGCCGGGAGCCTCCGCCCGGCTCCGCGCCGCCCCGCGCCCTTTCCCGGCCCCCGCCGGCGAAGTCAGCTCGGCGGCAACGGCCCAGCGTGAGCACCTCCCTTCCTTCCCCCCGGGCGCAGGGTGTTGCTTGTTGTTTTGCTGCCGCCGCAGGTCGGCCGGGGTGGACGCGGAGGGAGGGAAGCAGGGAGGGGTGCGCCGCGCCGCAGGGCCGCTGCCAGGTGCACGCCTCTGCCTGACACACGGGCGGGGAGGAGGAGCCGGACGGGCAGGTTTGTCGGTGGGGCGGCCCCGCTCCCCTCCCCTCTCCTCCCCGGGCTGCTGGGGATAATTAGTGTCTGTGCGAGGCCGTCTGCCCCCGGGAGGCAGGGCGGGCGCGCAGTCAGTGCCTGCCCGCCTGCTTGTGAGCGGTGACTCGCCCCGGCCCCTCGGCGGAGCCTCCACCCCGCGGGCGGGGACCCGCCCGGCCGCGCTCCCTGCCGTGACCCTCCCACCAGCGCTCACCCCGCCGGCCCGGGGAGCCTGGCAGGGCGAGCGGCGCCGGCGTCATGTGACAGCGCGGCCCGGTGCCAGGAGCCCGGGGGGAAGGCGAGCGGGCGGAGGGCGGGAGCGGGCAGCTCCTCCTCGCACACAGACCCGGAGACAGCGCTGAGGCGTCTCAGCCGCGGGGACGCGGGACACGCCGGCCTCGCGCCTCGGTCCCATCGGAGCGCTCCCACCGCCGCCACCTACCGCGACCCCCGGCGCTGCGGGAGCCGAGGGAATCGCGGCGCGCTCCGCACCGCCTGCCGAGCGTAAGTGTGAGGGCGGGGGTAACGCGGGGGCCGGGCTGTGCCGGCTGCGGGATGGAGGTGCCGGAGGAGGAAAGTTTCCAGGCGCTGAGAGCGGCGCGGAGCCCGGGGCGGCGAGGTGGTGCCGCGAGAGCCGCGGGCACGCCGGGGGCGGCGGGAGCCGGGTCTCCTCCGTCAGGCCGCAGATGCGGGGAAGGGGCAGCAGGACTCCCTCCACGGCGCCTGGGGAACTCGCCGTGCGGCCGGCGGGGGCCGGGGGCAGAGGGCCGCCGCTGTCGGCCGCGCCGGGCGGGCGGGCAGCGCACCTGTGTGTTCGGCGGGGCCGCTCGGGGGCCGCCGTTCCCGGCGGGAGAGCCCGCGGCCGCCCGCCCCCCGGGGCCTCTCGCCGGGCCGGCCGCCTCTTCGGGTGGAGGCTGAAGCGGGACCGGATCCCGGGCGGGATACAGTGCCCCACCGAACCGCAGCGCAAAGTATAGCGGGCTCGCTGGGTTCCGCGGGCGATGGATAGATGCCAGGGCAGGAGCTCGCGTCCGGGCCGTGTCCCAGCCGCAGCGGATCGGCAAGCGCCATGTCCCCCATTTAACTCTTGGTGAAGTCCAGGATGAAATCGGCTCCTAAAAGCCTGCCTCTCGTATTGTCACGTCACCTTAGCACCGCTTGGCCGCCATGCAGGCGAAGGTAAAACGTGGGACAGCACAGCAGCGAAGTGTGGAGTTAGGAGTACCCTTTCCTAGATGCCTTTTGCTGTTTTTTTCTTTTCTTTTCTTTTCTTTTTTCTTTTTTTTTTTTCCCTGGATTTCTGTTTATTTATTTGTTTTTAACCGAAACGGGAATAGAAGTTACTTGCCTTGGACCACTGTCAGGTGAGTGCCTGGCACAGCTAGGGGAGCCCTGGCAAAGGAAGGCTCAACAACATGAACCTGCGCTGGGAGATCACAGCACCTAAATGGAGCTTGGGAGAAAGACCTAGTTCGGAATAGCTCAAGTAGTCATTCAGGAATTACATTTTAAAAAATACATTAAAGTTGTTTTGTTTACTTCCTTTTTGATTCAGGTACTGTACCTGCACTGTCCACTGTGTTTTATTCACTTCCTCACTTTGAAAATTCAGGAAGTGCCACTGTTTATAGAACTGAACTCTGAAGGTTTAATTGTTGGGAAAAGTGGAGTTTGAGTGGCTGGTAGGAGAGCTCTGAAGACTCGACTTCATTTAAACTAATATAAATATACATTATCTGTATTGAAAAGACAGAACTACATGGCTGCAGACTAGTGACTTTTCCGTTAAATACTTTAAAGATACTGGCGTGATAATCACATGAGCAGTTGGTATTTGTGTGAGAGGAATAACATCTGGATTTGATAATCCCACCTGACCCAGAAGACGCTTATTTCAAATTAGCTTTTACCTTGTGTTTTTAAGAGTATATCGTTATTACCTAGTAGCAAAATATAAAAAACCCAAAGCTAACTTGAGTAGGCTTTTTTTGTACAAGCTGGCAAATATTTTTTGTAGTTTTTTCCCTGTTATAGTTACGGTACAGATCACAGGAGAGACTGGGGGTAAGGGCAAGGGCTGGGGGCAGGAAAGAATGCTAAATGTTCTCTCCCTTCCCTGAGAATCCAAGCAAAATTTCCTCCAAGCTGCAGGACTGCAAGGGAGCCCTCAGGTACTGTGAACGTTTGACCTAGTCAACACCTGTTTAGCTAAAAGCAAAAGCCTTCAGATAAATAAGGCTGTAAATGTGAGTGAGTTGAAGACTCAGTGATATTGGAGATGTTATACAATCACCAAATTACCCATATTTGCAGTTACTCAGTATGAAAGAGTAGGGAACTGATACTATTGGCATAAAACCTACACCTACACCTTGCTGTGTAGATGCTGTACTAGCCAGATTTTACCCCATGTTCATTATTACTCCAAGCCTGGAACCCCACAGTGTTTGTTGGTATTGCTATGGTACTCATCCACGTAATTTGCTGTACCATTCTCACATTTGATATTATTAGATGTCCCACCCGTGGCATATAAATAACTGATGCAAGGTATCTGAGAGAAGAGAGAGTATTTGAAACCACAGCTTTGAAGGAAAACAAGTGTTGAAGTTACTGTACTGCATGAAGTCTAGACAAGGTGTGCTATTCCTCTGTTTCAGCTTACTTCATTTATTCAGCTTTATATGCGGGTGCGTCAAAAATAAAAGCAGTAAATTCATAGGAAATCAGATTCTGAAATGAAGTCTGAGTGCATATGAAAACAGGGATGTGGAAGGCTAAGTATGCGATGGCTTAGAAAAATATTCTTGGGTGTACTGAGTGACGTTGGTCCTCAGCTATGGAGCAGTATTGAGCCTGAGTGAGCCACTGTCCAGGAGCAGCCCCAAGCTCTACAAATCCTTCCTGCAATGGTCTCATCCCCCAGCTCTGTCTGCAGAGAAGGTACTTACTGCCAGGCTGGGCGCTGCCTCTTTGATGTCATGAAGCCAAAGCTCTGTTTAGCTACTGGCATTGTGTAAATACTGTAATAAACCAACTGGTCTAAGGGAAGGTTTCAGTGAATCCTCCTGACCTGTGGTGTCTTAAAAGTCTCCTTCTCCCTCATGGTAAGGGAGTCTGTTTGTAAATAGGGCAGGTCTCCTGCATAAGGACAGTGTTTTCATTCACACCCAATGAACAAACACCTCCACCCACTGTTGTTGTTTTAAAAGACTCCAGCTGCTCATGAATATAGGGTCAGGGAGGGCCGCCTAAATGTTTCTCTGTGCTTTCTCCCCAGCACAGCCAGCAGAGCTGTTTCCTGTTCTTTGTTTCAAGGCTGGGGTTTGCGTCACACATTCCAAGTGGCATATGTGGTGCTCTTTCCTGTTTCAGGCTGTTTTCTGGCAGTTGGGTAGCCTCGTCCAGGCCCCTTGTCACTGCCCCTCAACTCCCAATCCTCACCCGATGAGTTATCATGTCTCTACACACTCAGGATTGCTTAAGATGCCTGTGTTATGTCATAACGAGGTTTCCAAGTTAACCTTTAACGCGCGCCTTCAGCTCCAGTGTAGTTATGGGGGTGAACTGGAGTTTTTAGCTCTGTTCGCTGAAAACTTGAACTCAAGTCTCCCGAGCCAGTTTTCTGCTCTCACTTGCTCATCAGCTGATTTGGAATAGCTCCATTAAAGTCACAGAGTTGCACTGATGTATAAAGAGTATAAGTGAGAAGAAAGTCCACATCTGTAGGCTCATGGTTGCGAGAGGATTCTGACTTCAGCCCTTCAACTCAACCTGAATTGCTCACTATAAGCACTTTGTATTTCCAAATCTCAAGAGGAGTAGGTATATTCTCCTTATACAGGCTAGAAGATTGTCTTCCAGATGTAATACAGACCATGAGGCATTGCTGTCTAACTTTCCTTTGACATTAATAAGTACTGTGCCACATTTTGCATTTTTGAAGGCAGAAAAGTAATTGGTTTACTCTTGTTCTTATATTTGCCTCTCCCCGTGACCCTACTGCAGGCAGATGTAGTGAAAATTTGAGAGGAAATTGAGAAAAACATAAATCTTTCTGTTGCTTTGAATACGACAGAAGAAGAGCTAAAGGATCCAAGCCAAAGCTCCTTGAAATCGAGAGGAAAATGTTGCATTAGCTTCAGTGTGCCCTGGATGAAAATGCAAGATGGAGTATTTATTTTTCTCTGTCTCTTAGGAGCTGGAATATGCATGGTTTCTGTACACAGAGAAATACTTCCAGCCTTTCATTTTACTCTCTTTTTTTTTTTCCCCCAGTCATTTTTAAAGTAGTCTCTTAGTTCCTGTTCTTGCTCTTCTGGATGCTGCAGGTTAGCTGTTTGAGATCATTGAACATATCTTTAGGAAGTATCTGAAACAGACACTTCAAACTTCTTTCAGAGCTTAATTGTATGTGAAAAAAAAAATATTGGATTATGTGCATATACTTACAGCAAACTGTTTTTTGTCTCTTCAGAAATCCAGATAAAAAGAAGTATTTGCTCACACAGTTTTGGTAAGTTGTTTATTGATTATTTTAATGCATTGCTCTCAGTTGTTTTTATTTTGTAGTTTTTGTGTTCGTTTTAGAACACCATGAATGAGTTTACCTATTAGAACACAATTACATATTTTAATTCTTGTACTGTTAATTTGCCCAAGATTTCAAACAGTTAATCCTTTTTTTCCAGTGACAGAGGAAAAGAGTTGCATTTAACTGTGTTTAATATTGGAAACTGTTGTATAATAAATGCAGTAAATTTTGTGGTTCACACCTTTTTGTAGCCAGAAGTTCTATAAAATAGGGAACTGAGGTTAAAATTATAATAATTTTTGTAAACCAACTTTTAAATATTAATTAACACTGCTAACAGGAGGTCTTCTAGAGTTCTTTTATGCTGTCAGCATTCAATCTTTGTGTTTTCATTCCGAGGCTAGTTGCTTCCAGTCCAGAATATGAAGTTTGGCAGAGCTGGTTTTAGGAGAGATTTAACTCTTCCCTGTGAGGCCTTCAGTTGATGCTGAAGCTTCCTTTGGGGGTTTTGTAGCTGCAGGTGATATCTCCCAGGGGAAGGAAGTGTAAGTGTAGATCAGCGAAATGGAAAGACCAAGCTCCAAGAGGTTTTAAATAGTAAACTAACTCAGAAGGGAAAAAACCTCCAAACAAATGCATGGTCTGACTATGATGCAGACAGTGTGTGTTACCGGCCAACAAACTTGATCCATGAAGACATGACAGAGTTTCCACTTTTAAAGAGTCTAAGCTGCTTGGATCACTGTCACATTTGTACCCACTATACTGTCCACCTCTTTTCCTTCGTTGTTTTTTTTTTTTTTTTTTAAATTTCCATAAGTTCATAGAAGTTAATCAGCATTTGCCCTGTATTCAGATTCTTGTTCAAATCAATCATTTAGGCAGTTATTCATAAATGTGTACTTCCTTTCTCTGAGATTAGGTTTTCCTTCTTCTTTCCTATGCTATAAAAATGTTGGATCTCTTTTTTCACATTTCCTGAAATAGCAGAACCCTTCACATAAGAGAACAGTATTTTCTGTCATTTTCCCCTCACGATTAAAAGGTTTAATATATCTCCTTTTAAGTTATCTTTAAAATTAACCTCTTAAGAAAAACACAACAAGAAGAGTGAAGTTCAGTTTGGAAGGGAAAGATTATCATACCATTCCACATACATAATCTGTTTTCAAAAGTCTGATCTTTTATCCTTACACTGTTTCTCCTTCTAAGAAGTAGCTTGAGACAGGAAACCAGACAGCAGTCTGCTCTGATAAGGGAGAATATTGTCTAATGGAGGTGCCTCAAGTCCTTTTCTTTCTCCTCTTAGGTTCAGTAAGTATAGAATTGAAGGTTGAACAGGGCTCAGTTTTTCCTTGGTAAAGAAGATATTTTCTTAGCAAGCACTTCCAAGAACATTTTTTCCCAAGATTTTTACTTATGAGAAAGCCATTTCCAGACACGTGGCTTCAAAGGGTGTGCAACAGTATTATCAGAAATTTAATTGAAGTACCGACTAGTCTTCTACGTGTCAAAGTGTTTCTAGGTCAAACAAGGTGACATCAACAAAGTTATGATGCACAAGTTGGGCAAAAACACCAGCTATTCAGCCTGCTTGCAGTCCTGAAGGAGGATGATAAAAGATTTTCAAGTCTTTGCTAAGAAACAAATGTAATTTGAAATACTGAATACCAAAATTTTGTAGAAATGCTCTTTTTTTTCTAAGGCCTATCAATAAAACTACAAGGAGAAAATTTTTGCATAGGTTCCATTTTCTTTTACAAAATATTTTAACTTTTTCAACCATTATTATTGTTACCCAATGGAAATCCAGCAAATAAACACAGAAAGCTGTTGATCAGTAGAAGATTTTCTTGGTGTGCTGGTTCTTCATGATTCTTTTCCTGCTCTGTTCCTCATGGTCTGGCTGCTCTGGTCTCTTCTCACAGCACCATGTCTGGACCTTTGTTGCTTTGGCTGAGTCTGACTGCTGTGCTGAGCTGGAGAGCTTCTTTGCCTGCTGCTATTTTGGGGTCAAGTGCAGTTAAGCACTTGCTTACTTCCCATTAAAGTTAATGGAACTTTAGAAACACTTTTTTGATGACTCAGGTCTTGAGGAGCAACTAGTACAGTAAAGTGCAAACACATTACAAGCTCTGGAAATCAACTTTTGTACCTTCCACAGGGAATGTTTCTCTCAGAAACTGGTTCCTCTCTGTCAAACTCTTTGGCGGTTCCACTGAAGACAGCTTCTCACCTGGGTTCAGAAAACCTCCCTTCCCTTTTGGATTTCATCAGTGGCAGCAAAAAATCTGCTATATTATTGCTTCTCCCTTGTATCAGAGGAAGTTTGACTTGAGGTTCACAGGAGTCATAGGTTCAGAGCAACAGGTCTGAGTCTCAATATGCTTGGAATGAAGAGCTTTTGCAACGTGACAGTGTTTGCTGCTGGATTCAAACAGTGCTGCAAGAGCTGCAGTTCCTTGCAGAGGGCACTCATGCAGTGCTAATTTAGCAGATATCATTACATTATTCTGTAATTATACTGACAATAGCAATCATACCTTGGAGCTTCTAGACAAAGACTTGCTGTACATGGGGCAGCATTCCCTTGCTTCCCCCAGGCACAAAGACTGAGGAAATAACCCTGTATGTGTTCTCAGGCAGAGTGAAGAGTGGCAAAATGTATGGTCGCCACCCCCCTGTCTGCAACAGAAGTCAGTCACTGACTGCTTTTCCAGGTATTTAATGGGAGCACAGGCTTTATGTTAGAATAAGCTTTGTTGTTGGATTTGCACAGTCAAAACTGGTCCCCCACCCCACCGTTTCCTTTCATAACAGGTCTGCAGAATTGGTGGACCTTGAAAGTAGGTGTGCAGGGCTGCTGGGAGCAGCTGCACTGTGGTTGCCCTTTTCCAGCTGCTCTGCAGTGCAGATGTGTAGCCTGAGTGCATTCTTTAACCACTTCGCACATTTCATCCAGGATAAATAATCCATACAAGCCCTTATTGTCAGAATACATGTTCAAGTACCTTGAAGCTTTCATTTAATCTCAATTATGTCTCTGAAACAATAAACCATACACCTGTCAGGAAGTTAATATTGAGAAGTGTTCGATCCTGACAAGGAGATGAGCTCCAACGATAATGAACTTCCCTTCTGGAATGGATACCTTGCTGTATATTGGATCATAAGAGCAGAGTTTGTGCTGTTTCTGGCTTGCTGTCTTCAGTGGACTTCTGATAGGAGAATACTGAGGGACTTTGCCTGGACTTTACCTTGCACCTGTCCTTATTTGCATACAAAACCCAGTTGCTTCATTCGTCTTTCTGAAGTACAGGGTGTGAGCAAAATCTTATCAAAAGCCGTGTCCTGTTTGGACAAGTTGGACTGACTTGGCAGAGGTCCATAGGGTGGAGTGAATGGGAGGAGGCAAGAAAGTAAAACTGGGTGGCTTGTTAGCAGAAAAAAAGAGAGAGAGCAAAAAAAAGAGAGAGGGTGGAATGTTTGCTTACTGGATTGCAGTTAATTATTTAGTTTCAGATTACATTCATTTTGAATTCTTTTACCTCACATGAGAAAACCCTTTAATGCTAAACAGTTTACCTAATAAAGTCAAAGACAAAAGTTCTTATTTATTAATACCTTTGGCATAAATATATTACTATCACCTCACCAGTTTTTCCAGAGCACCTCAGCAATGAGAGATGGTATTTTGATTTTCCAGAAATTACTTGTATGTACTAAACAATTTGCAGGCTTTCAAATAAGTACATTCTGAAATCACTCTGTAAAGTAGAACCCAACTGTTTTTTCATTCCTCTGTAATAGAAACAGATAAGACTATTTATCTTCCCTATTGCCCCCTTCTCAAATGTTTAGGAGAGAAAGACTGAGCAGTTTTGAGTTAATAGGCATGATTTTACAAATATACTGGGAAAAACTACCTACTTCTTAGTAGAAGTGCCATGCTCTTTTGTTAGTGTGTGAGTGTACATGCACATATTTGCTCATGAGTGTGGTCCAAGCTATCAGTTTGGAGCATTATTTTTACATACAAAGAGGAGTCTTTTGTGAGTTTATTGACAGCCTTAGAAAAACGTCATTTTGAGCTAAATTTTAAATGCCAGATCCAAAGATGACTTGTATTGACTCTGTCGCAGTCCTACAATACCAAGTGTTACATCTTAAATAATTTTCTCTTCTTGAAAATTGGTTTCCAGTCACTATCAAATGAGGAAAAGAAACCTGCATAAGAGTAAAATAATAATAATAAAAAATGCAGCATAGTAAACTTACATAAAAGCTTTCCTCTGCTGTTCTTAGATGACTGCACTTGGAAAAGATTGAGAATTACTTTTCACTTTTGTTCAGAGTAATACACTTCCTGTTGTCTGTGTCAGTTCAATTCCTGCACAGTGATTTTGAGCTATCTCAGGAAGCACTGAAATGTGTAGCGTATCTTGTGAAATGTGTGTAAAATGTCTTTTCACACACTCTCTTGGACTAAAAGGTGAAAAGGAGTTACTCTTAAACTGAAGAAAATATGGTTTCAGAATTACAAAAACTCTACAGAAAGGATGAGCATAACTGCATTTACTTAGAACAAACTTTTTCTTTCTCTCTTGCTCTCTTCCCCTGTCTCTCTATCTCTTTCCTCTATTTCTCTTCTTTCATTCCTGTCTTTTCTCCTTTATTCCTTCAATAAAGTATGAATTGGTTTGTACTTTATCTATGCACATACAAGCTAAAAAGCAAAAGTTTCTGGAAACTTAAAAAGGAATTAGTTCCAAATTCCTATGTAGGAGCTCTGAGTGGCTACATTTCACTGTAAACTTTTTTTCATGTCTAAAAGTACAACTTTTCTGTTTTCACAATGCAGATGAATGTGTGAGAATATGAATGATGCATAAATGGATGGATATATTTCAGGCAAGTCAGTATTCTGTAATGTTAGTTCCAGCTATGTGACATGTTGAAACCTGAAAAAGATAACTAGATAACAGTTATCTAAATGATAACCATTCAAAGAAAATAGTATAATTAATAACCTTCTCACAAATGTACTTTAAGTATTTTACAGTACTTTACAGAATTATCACAACTTTCAGCAAATAGTGTCATCTTACATGACTGCTCCAAAATTAAAACTACATACTAAGTTTAAACTGGAAATTGCATTAAGCTGCATTATTTGTTTCACTTCAATTTTACCATTTGTTTTTGTCAGGCCCTGAACTTTTATAAGGTGAATTATGAAGATACTATAATTTACTCTGCTACCTATTTATTTCCATTATTTAAAGTGTACACTGTTGTAATAGATTTCCAGAAGTCTTTAAACTTCATTTATGTACCTGAGTAACTAATGATAGACTTGTAACAACTCATTCCTTCTTTCTCTGGAAGCTCTTAACAAATTTTGATCTATAAACACATCCTAGCTGCAAAATTGTTCATTAGCATAGGCTTATTAGAATTGTTTTAATTTGAGCAGGTACATCTTTAAATGTTCATTTACATTTCTGGGAGAATTTCCCAGCCACAGCTACAAATCTGTTGGTGAGCCTTCAGCCTGTCCTGCGGGGTGAATTGCAGATGGTAGAGTCTGGCTCTATTCGCTTCTTTCCAGTGCCATCTACCGGCCAAATTGAATTTGTGTTATTTGCTTTTGTCCTCGCGTCTTAAAAGAGCTTGTACCGCTTCCAGGCTGGGCTGTGAGGTCTGCGGTGTACAGTCAGAACTTGTTCCTTTGACATCAGTCATATAATGCCTCGAGTGATTTATAAACACCTTGGCAACATCCAAATGTCATTGTGAGCAACTTCCTTTGCTTCCCCTTAGTTTCTCTGTGTGCCCTCATGGCTTTACCCAGAAGAGGTATCTCCTTTCCTTCCTGGTATCTTTCCAAGATGACCATGGCAAATGTGTAGTGTGACAGTTATGACATGCTTTATGCTAAATACTTTTATTTCAGGCATTTAGAGATTGGACAAGTAAGGTTGAACATTGTAGGAAAAAAACCCCGAAGCTGCACAGAATGCAAGCAGAATTTTTTGAAGTGCTTTTATTTTGCACAGTTTGCACAAATAGTTGTTGAATTGTCAGTAAATCTGTTATAACTGATGCATTTTTTTCTGTTAAGTCAGTGTAGCACGTTGACTGTAGTCCATTGGTCTTGAATTTTAATCATTTTTTTTGCACTGATATCAGTGTCACTGTATATGATCTATTGAGTGTTTCTATTAGGACTCTAAGGAAAGAGAGTTCATCTCCAGAACCAGTTCACTTGTATAAACAAGGTTATTCTGAAGTTGTAATGCTGATGAGAAATGCGTGGTCTAAACTGTGATGTGTTACAACATTTGACAGCTAATGAAAGTGAAAATTCTGTGGTCTTGGTGTGCTGACATGTGTTACAAAAATTCAGTTTGACTTTAATGAAAGTGAGCAGATGTCCCTTTGTTTCAATAAGCAATTTGGAAAGAAAGACTTGCAATAATTTCAGTCAAAGATTTAAAAATCTGTGTTAGAGATGGATAAATATTCACATTAATCTGACAAAATAGTAAATTCTCTACAATTCAGAAAGTTGATTCAGGTATTTTCTGTGGCTTTCTAAAACCTTGTCTTTCCCCAGCAGGACAGAACCTCAGAGACATCAGAACAGGTGAATAAAAAAGATGCTAATGTTCGACCCAGTCCCTATCAAGCAAGAAGCCATGGAGCCTGTTTCAGTGGTAAGACTTCAAATATATTTGCCCTAAAGATGATTCTTTAGTTTTTCCACCTTTAAAGTCATAATGAGATGTAATTAAGTTTTGGACTAGCTTAGGAAAGCATGTGAAGCTATGTTTTCCTTTTAGTGCAATCAGATTCACGTTCTAGGAAAACTTTCTGTAGTTTATTAATTTATTGCCTTTAATGACTGACAAGTTGCCTGTCAGAGGAGAGAGCATCCATGTATTCCTGAGCCACTGCTCTGTTAAATATGATCTCTCTAGCTCATGCTGCTGATGGAAATGGGTTGAACTTAAGTTGGCATGCTTCATGTTGAAGTGGCAATAGCCTGTGGTTATAATGTTGCACGTTTGAACAGCTTCTTGCTGTCCCTGTTTTTCTTTTGATTTTGGGAACAGGTGCCCCTGGCTAACACTGCTCTAAACAGCAGAGAATTAATCCTGCAAAAACCCAAACCAACAGTGGCTTTTTTGCTGGATAAACTGGTTGCACTACTTTACCAAGTGAACAAATGAGAACTAGTGGGTAAAAAGGGGAAGAGGAGGCACTTCTTTAAAATTGGGTTAATTATCAGTGAACTTAAAGTATAGGGTCATCTCAGAGAAGAGTCTTACAAGCAGCAGCAGCAGAGACATGTAGGTGGGAGCAGTGCAGTGAGAATCGAGATGATACAGGCTGCTGCTGAAAGGAAAGGTTTTGACTTTGCTCCCTCCATACCAGCTTTGTGTCTCCGTTGTGTGACTGAAGAACTGTGCCGTCCTAGAATGATTTGGAACCTTTGGATCAGCTCAATGAAGGGTCAGAATTGCTAGCCCACCAAAACCACTTATTTTTTGGTCAGATCAGGAAGCTGATCTAACTGATTCTGTGCAGCTGGTCAATTCTGAGCAAGGGGAGGGGGAAGGATGAGAGAGCAGGATCTCCCCTTTCTGCAGTAGCCTGCAATGACAGATTAAGTGTAACATGAAACCACACCCCTAGAAAGGCTGATGCATTAGAAGGGTGAAGTCAGTGTACAAAACTGAGTGTGCATTAAACTTGTGCCCCGAGTGGCATCTTTTAAAGTTTGTTTCCTGTTTTATTTAAAACAAAGAGTAATATTCATAAATATAAATGCATCTGTAAACAGTCTGATTTCTTCAGTGCTATTAATAACACTTCTGGGAGTTAAGTTTATGTGCATTTTAAAATTACAGTTTGACTTTCATGGGGTTTATTTGCTGGAAAGTAATGATAGAAAAAAACGTCGCTGATAGAATTCCAATATTTGGGTCAAGAAAGAACTTTAATATTGGCCAGCCTGTCTGTCACTTTAATCACAGTTATTGTGTAACTATATTAAGATAAGTGGTGATTAGCTACTCTAAGATCATCTAATGGTGTGCATTGAAACCAGAAAAGAGGCCGGTTTTACAAAAGACATGTCACTGCTGTCTTTTGGGCCACCTCTCATGCATGTCTGCCTGCATCTCCCAAAGAAGGTTCTGCAATGGTTTGGGATTCTGCACAGGAACACACAAGTGCCCCAAACAGTTTTGTGCTTCTGCCAGATGGGCAAGGTCAGTCCCTCAAAAGGCTCGCCAGGAGAGGAGTGAGCAGTCTTTCCCAGACCAGCAGATGAAGGAAAAACTGCAATGGGAATAACAAGGGGGCGTTTCTGAGCCAAGTGCATTTCAAGACTGGAGTTCCAAATATTGGTTATTCTGTACCATATCCTTCTCCCAGTGATGTGGTGCCTTCCATGTGTTGGTTCTCTGGACTTCTCTCGTAAGTCAGTGCAATCACTCTGACCCACTCTTAAAAACTACTCAGAGCATTTTACCACATCTGCATGGTTTTCTTTTTGCCATTGCATAAGGGGAAAAAAAAGGCATAAAAGAAAAAGCAGAAAATCCAGAGGAAAGTATGGTTTCTGAGTGAAGTTTCCATCATTGGACACTACCTTGTTTTACTTCAGGCTGAGGACCATATATGTTTCATCTTCTGTACACACATAGGCTGCTTAGCCCCAAGCCCTCGAGCTTCCCAGCTCTTCTTGGTCTTGTGGCTTTCTTGGAGCCCTAGTGCTACAACATAAACTGCTCTGGAGACACCTCTAAAGGGAGGTGATGTGGAGGGAACGTGGGAAAGGATAGCAGCCACTGAATGAGTTCGTTTTCTTGACCACCTTTTGAGGAGGTGGAATGAGAGAGAAACTGTTGGTGTGATGTTGAAGTGCCAAGCAGAGCAGTATGGGCTAACATAACCCAGAAACCTAAAATCAGGATTTTTTGTATTGCATCTTTCATTCTGATAGAATCATTAAAGGCCAAATTAAATTAAGCCCCTTAGGAATAACTCACTCTTCTATCTGATTGTGTACTGTAGTTGTAGAGTCTATCTGTCTTTAAAACATTGCAATAGTAGGAGTGGAAGGAGGAAACTGGTAGTGGTTTTGACACCACTGTATTTCAGGGTGTGTGGCTGAAAGGATTAACTATACTTCTCAGGTGACTGAAGCTTGCACCCACGTTACTTCATCACTCTGCCAACAGCTCATGCCAATTATTGAAATGAATTATTGAACATATATTATGATAGTTCTTAATGAACTACTGAAAAGTCATCCAAGTCCTAACTAAAGGACTACCTATTTCCTGCAAGGACTTTTTAAACATTTGGACATACACCAGCTACCATTCAGTGAAACAAGTTGCTTTTTTGTTTGAATTGGAATAAACAGTTTTGGAATAAACAGTTTTTCTCTGTGTAGCAGAGTAGTAGAGAGAAGACATGAGAAATATGACACTGATGATGTGGGTCATGATGATAAGGTTTACTGATAATACAGTATCTAAATATTGTCAATGCAGTATATATAATGAGGTCTGAAGGGTTATAAAATATATATATTAGCAGGTTCAGCTAGAAATGTTTACAGTCTTTGGCTTTGCAGAATGCACAACTACAAAGGAACAAAGCATGTGTGGAACTACTTCAGGGTTTTATCTTTGTATGTGACTGAATCTTGGCATTTTTACTCACCTGTCGAAAAGTGAGTGTTCCAGTCCTCGCTGTGGGAGTATTCCACTGGCCTCTCTACCAGGGAGTGGGGAACTTATCTGGAAGCTGCCCAGAGTCACAGGAGAGCAGTTTTCCCTGTCTCTAGCAGACAGAGACTACCTTTTTTACGCACCAAAATCAATCACAATCATCATCGCTCCCCCATCAAAGAATGCACAAGCCATGTGAGCATCCAGACAGTTATTCCTCCAGTTCCGGCCAGGTGTTCTTAGGAGAAGGTTACACCTAGGGATACTTGTTCTTAATAGACTCATCAGCCAAAAGCATTCCTGGAGATTTAAATTTCACAGGCTTTTTCCTTTTTAGCATTCTTGCAAGGGAAGAAAAGTTCATAGGCAGTGATATTGTGATCATCCCTGACAAACCTGCAGCACCTTAAATGCGCTGATGCTTGGTGGAATGTTTACCATTTTGTTAAAGCTGAGTGAACTCTGTGTTGTAAACCAATAACAGGAGTTTTAACAGAAGTATTTAATGTTTCTTACCTGGTAAAATTTTGATTTTCTGGCTGTGCCCATAATTTTATCAGATTTAATATATATGAAATGCTGTTAAATATTAAATTATATCAATATTTAGTGGTCTCCATCACTTAAAATGCTAATAATTTCATTGCTTGGCTCAGCAGTGCTGGCAAGTCTACAGACATCACTTCTTGCAATAATGACATTTAATAAAATTCTGATGAACCAATTACCATCAAAGATGAATGTTTCCATAGATGGAATTTTTAAGGATAGTCCTAAAGAGAATATATAAGTTTCAGAGATTTTATTGTAATATTTACTGTTTGAAGATTATTGACTATTGTGTGTGCTTCTTTATTTGAATGTTTTATGGACTGAGTGACTGAGCTTTGTTGTTTTATCAACAAAGTGCTATGAATGCAGGGGGAAAATTTAGTGTTTTCTAAACTCAGTGTTTCAAACAGTAACTGAAAAGAATAAAATTACATTCGTGTCATTTTGCAAAAAGATCTCCAGTTTACATTGACTTTTAAAATGAACCAAGTGTTGCCTCACGGGGAAGACAGAGGTAAGAAACCAGGAAGATGTATTGACAGAAGTGTTCACCCCAGCAAGAAAAATAATTGAAATGTTATGAAAATAATTTTATAAAAATACAGTAGTTTTATACTTCTGATCTGTTTCACTTTATACCATTTTGAATTCTTTAATCCTACTCATCAAAATATTTTTGGTAGCCAGGGAAGCAATTGGTTTCTTAATATTAGTTTACTTACCTAAAAATCCAAAGGTAGCATTTAATTTCAAAAAGTTGACAACACAACAAAAAATTTCATTGCATTGCATTTTCTGTGTCTTGCTGCTGTCTTAGAGCATCACATCAGTTTTCATTGTGAGTTAGCTGTTAGTAATCAACCTCAGTTTTCAACAGTTTTTAAATGCAGTATTGGTCTGGATATTTGTTTAATAATACTGCATTCTGCAGTTAATTTTAATACTTCTTGGTTTATAAAAATCTCTAGATATGTGTGTTACTTATATAATACATATATATATGTATATATAAATTATTACCAAATTTGTGGAGATCATCACATAGATCAAGATTAGTTTTGGTGTTTCTATTGTAATGGGAAGTGCTAGCTACAACTAACAGCAATATTCTTCCAACCCACCAAATGTTTACCCTTGTACTCATTTTCCAAAATCAGACTGGCTGGTTAGCTGCTTTATATCTCAAAAAATGGTTTAGAAGGGTTTAGATTTTACCTTTTGCACCCTTGAGTTTCTCACCCATTACTTACATAGTTCAGCTGAGTATTTTGTATTGATCGTAGGGTTCAGATTCATAATTTCTTTCTTCAGTAGTGATTGTTTTTCAGTTACTTTGAAAATTTGATTGGGACCCATTACTTGCAATTCTAAGCCCAGCTGAACCCCCCTCTTGCCAGAATTGATGATCCTCAGTGTATATATATAGTTATATGGTTGGCATAGCAGATGTATCTCCCAGGTCAGTTAAGAAATGTACAGTTTAATAAATGACAGGTAATTTTAAAGGGAGAAAAGTAGTTGAATAGGCCTTGAAGATTTGTTTTCATAATCTGTTATACATTGCTTCTGAAACAGTTAGTGAATGAGAACTTGATTAACTTTCCTGTGTGTGGAATCTGAGGCTTTATTTAATTCCCTTTTATTTAGAAAGTACATTAAAGTGCTTTCTTGAAACTTCTTCTTTTTGCCTGTTTTATTGGCTGCCTTTCTTTTTCAGCAGTAGCTGTGCGTATGTGTTGATTTATTATTTGATCTTCTGTATTTCTCTTCCGCTCCTTCTGACAGTCGTACCCATCCAATTACATGGACCAAATGAAGCCAAACAAATACAGCGTCATTTATTCTACACCAAGTATGTTGCACAATAAATTCTACTCAAACCCTGAAGGACTATCAAATGGGATCCAGATGGAGCCAGTAGACCTTACAGTAAATAAACGGAGCTCACCACCTTCAACTGGAAGTTCTCCTTCCCCGCTAAAATTTCAGACTGTGCATAGGAGAAGTTCACCTGGATTGACTCTGTCCTCACCCAGCTCACCCCTCAGTAAATTCACACCGTCACCCCCAGGAGTACAGCCTCTTTCCATGCCAATAACAATCCCACCTGTAATGGCCGCTGCTCTTTCACGCCACGGACTGAGAAGCCCTGGGATACTCCCAGTTATACAGCCTGTTGTGGTCCAGCCAGTTCCTTTCATGTATGCTCCCCATCTCCAGCAGCCCATCATGGTGTCCACAGTTCTTGCAGATGAGATGGAAACTCCAAGTAGCATGCAAGGTTGGTGTGGTCAGAATTCCTTTTTATGCTGTCTCATCCCAATAAAATAACACAAATATCCAAGCAGTTGGTTTCTATGGGTTGTTTGCATTTTAGGAAGTGGAACATAATTCCTGTTTTTCCAAAATAAACAGGCAGAGAATCTGTTGTGTAAAATTTTACCAGACTTACCAAGGTCACAGGATCACAGAACCAGGTTGAAAGGACCTCTGAGATCGAGTCCAACCTGTAACCAAACACCACTTTGTCAACGAGACCATGGCACCACGTGCCACATCTAGTCTTTCCTTAAATACATCCAGGGGTGGTGACTCCACCACCTCCCTGGGAAGCCCATTTCAATGTCTAATCATCTTTTCTGGGAAGAAATTCTTCCTAATGTCCAAACTAAACCTCCCCTGGTGCACCATGAAACCGTTTCCTCTGGTCCTGTCTCTAGTTGCCTGGGAGAAGAGACCAACCACCGCCTGGGTACAACCTCCTTTCAGGCAGTTGTAGAGAATGATCAGGTGTCCTCTGAGCCTCCTTTTCTCCAGGATAAACAACCCCAGCTCCCTCAGCTGATCCTCACAGGACTTGTTCTCCAGACCCTCACCAGCTCTGTTGCACTTGTTTGTATCTACATAAACTATTGATCTACCAAAATTTGGACTGATAATAACATCTGACTGATGAAAATTAATAGAAATGTTTTGAACCATAGTTCATCAGGAGATAATTAAAATGGAAAGATTTTGTATTTAGTATAAATTGTCACAGTAAATGTAGAACTGATAGGTTTGTTTTAACTATAGATTTTTATGTATATTATTTATTTCCATAACTCTTAGTAATTTTTGTGTTGCCTTCCCTCTCCTACCCTCTCCATATAGTGCCTGTCATTGAGTCTTATGAGAAGCCCACACTGAAGAAAACAATCAAAGTAGAGCCCGGAAGCGAACCGTCAAAGACTGACTTCTATCCTGAACAAATGTCACCTCCAATGATGACCTCCTTGTCTCCTCAGCAAGTAATGTTGCAAGAGTAAGTAGCTAACAGTAGTCCCAAGATCAGCAAAGGAATGGAAAGAAGTTTACTGTAACAGTTAGCAGTTCTGAGGAGTGGGAAGGATTGTTGCTATGCTTTAGAACATGTGATAAAATACGGGAAAATCCCTCCCACCACTGTCACTGTGAAATATGATTTCAACTTTCTTTTCCCCCTTCCTCACCAATACAGGAGTTGATCATGTTTATACATTGCAATAGATCTGCCATTTATAGAATGCATTTCTAAAGTGATGATAGGTCTCAGTTCCACAATTTACTGAAAGTAGAACTCCTAATAAGCCAGTGATAACCTACTTACATAAAACCAGCAGCAAAATTGAAAGAAACTTCAAAGTTCATACTGGTATCTCTATTCATGTTACTTGAAATACCTCTCTTTAAAATGAGTGTTGTGACTTTTTCTTCTTGGAGGACCTCTTTTTCTTCTCAAAAGTTTTGCCTGCTTGGTGGGAAGACCCTCTTCAGGCTTACAAGTTCTGTGTATACCCAGTGAAATTGCATTTTTACCTGAGGCCGTTGTTCTGGGGGTGATATTTTTGGCAGCTCAAGTAGTTTCTGAAGCTTTCTTCCCTCGCAGCCACTTGTTTCCATCCCAGTATTAACTCACTGTGCTGGTATAGCTGTTACTGGGGCCGCTGCATGAACTGGATCACAGATCTAATGGGTTTTAAAACGCTGCTGCTTGCAGAAGAAAGGACAAGGGCTAGAAGAAGAAATTAGGTCTGAGGTATAAACCTTTTAATTGAAAACATTAAAAAGTTCTCAAGAAAGTACCTGAGGAGCCATGGGCACCATTCAAGTTCCTGTTTTCCCGGGGGGAAAATCCTGTCAACTTAGCAAAACCATGGAATGACCGGGAACCTGGCTCATCCTTCAGCAGGCAGTACTCTGGGTAGGAAGGCAGGTTCCCAACGTGGCTCTGGCAGGAGCTGAAGTTGGGAGCTGAGCAGAGCTCACAGCACAGAACCTCAGAATCCATTTCTACACTTCCCTCTTGCTCATTGTTACCCTTGAGGTGTTGTGTTTGACCTCACCTCATAGAGTAAGGGAAAGAGGGCTTCAAGCTAGACACTCAAAACCAGGTTTGAGTATGGTCCAGAGAGAGAATGAAAAGCATAGGGTGGATGAGTGGTCCCCTGTATCTCCTCCAGAGTGCTGCCTCTTCTCCTGCTCATGGCCATTGGGTTCAAAAGCCCACCACAGCACCAGAGCTGGCTACATTCCACAACAGCCTTCTTATGGGCACCCCTCCTTGTCTTCAAACAGTCCAGAAGCAGCTCCTAGACTGCGGGCTCTTTGCAATTGTTTGCCAGCTAGCTTTCATAAACAATGTTTATATGCTGTTTCTTTTAAATCACCTTATACATTTTATTGTAATAAACATACTACTGCTAGGTCAGGATTAGCAAATGGTTCAGTTTATTTTTTGTCTTTGTTAAGTCTCTTTTACAAGAGCAAACCAGTAAGTGCTGTTCCTGGTTTGTACCACACCCTTCCTCCAGGGCTGAGACTTCTGCAGACTTGTCACCTGCATTAATGATTTGCATTCTTTATTTCCCAATGGGTCTAGTTTCCCGAGGAAACTCATCCACTGAACAAAGAATATAAAATTTGGTATAATGTGTAGATAGCTTTGTCACAGAAAACATTTGTATGTGCACGTTTCCAAAGCATCTCCTCTGCTTGCCCATGCAGAATGTTATGTTCATGGAGATTCTGTCCTTGCATTGTAACAGCTTAAATTGCTCTGTAGCTGTCTTGTGGAGCTCTAGTTCTTGGCTCCTAGAGCCAGCCCTTTCAAGTTCACATTCTGCTGTGTCCAAAACAAGAAGTTTATAAATTGTGTTTCTTTTAACTAAAAAAATACAGAGACAACTCACACGAGTTACAAGATGAGATACTTAAACCTTTGTTTTTAAAAGATGTTGTTTTTTCACAGCTTTGTGGGCTATAGGCATTAGTTAGGCATAAAAGTTTTTATCACTGTTCATTGGTTCCAGCTGCCCAGACTGTACTATTCAAACACCTAAGCTACATTAAAAGGGCATAGGAAACCTTTAGTGTCACTAAAGTGACTTACTTAAGACTTTTAAGTGACTTTAATTTGCTCTAGTTAGCCTTTGGCAGTGTATCTGGATATCCATATCTATCTATAAAAATGATGTTGGTGGCATTTCTGTAGAGATGACTGGACTTCCTGGTATGACTGATAATCGATGTGCAGTTATTTCTAAAACCAAACTTGAGGTAATAATAATCTCTGGCCAAGTATAAGGAGCCTCATTAAAATATTTTCATGCAAGTTTCAAAGTCTAATTCATGCTGTCAACACCGTGCTGTGGTAAAGAAGAAAAAGCTATTGAAGTTTTAACATAATTTTTGGAAGATACTCTTACCTACTGAAGAGTGACAAATGAGTAGACTTACATGAACTTACATCTGGTTGTATAAGAGGGAATGAAAGAATTAGGGCTGTGCTTTTATTATTGGCACTTAATATTTACCTCTGAATTTGACACCACCCTAACCATTTTTTAAAACTGCCACGCCCTGTCTGATTATTGATAACATTCTGTTGTCTTGCCACCCTCCTCTTCCATAAGAGGAAAAGGAGACATTCTCAGTGCTTTTTCCAGACATTTGCAGTTGAAAATCTAAATCATAAATGGTATATGGTATGGCCACTATCCTTTTTTCTCCCTTTTCCCAGATGTTACCGTGTCCAGGACTAGCCTCCACATATAATGATTTAAACCAAGTCTGTTTGCTGTTCTAAGCCAGAGCTTCTCCAAAAAGACTGGTATGCAACTGCATTAAAACTGAGCATTGCTTTAGAGAGGCATTTTTTGGAAGCTAGAATCTTGCCTTCTTAAATAAAAGTACATCTCTGTCTAACATCACCATCTGGGGTTTCCTGTCATTATAATATTTTGGCTAGATTTAATGTGTACTTGAAGAGTACATCACTCAACAGTCACAGAACCACCCAAGAAACATAACTTGGCTCCCAGTTCCCAGCTTCTAATCTTAAGAAAAGAACCAGTAACAGAATTCAACTTTTCCCACATCAGTAATCCCCATCATGCTGCTGTGGGTCTTCTTATTTACGAGATTTTCTGTCTTTAGCACGTGGCCTTTATTTTGCTGAGAGAAGTAGGTACTCAGTGTTTCTGAAAATTAGGCCCTAAAGGAACTTGTAGTAAGTAACCAGTAGAACCCAGTGTTACAAAACCCAAGTTGATCGGTAAAAATGTGAAATACATTAACTTAGAAAAAAACAGAGGAGTACAACAAAGCTTCTTTCTGTTGCATGGAGGAGCTGGTTTTGCAACAAGGAATGCTAATATCTGCACATTACATTCTACACGTACCTTTTTGACAAATATACGTTTTCTAAGATTGATGTGGAAGAAAGAATCAAGGTTGTCCTCAGTTCTACAACAGGGGTGTCATTCAGCAGTCAAAGACACCTTTTAAGAAGCTTGTATGTTTTCACATGTGTGAACACTTACGGGTATATTTGTTGCAGAAGTCCTTGTGTAGTTCATATATGTCTTACCTGCACTGTACCTGTGGGCTTCTAAAGTGAAAAATTGTGTTTATGAAGGTGGAGGGACAACTTCAGACATCCTGTGGGTGTGCCACACAGGCTAAGCTCTACTTTTAGGAATTGACGTCAGTGGTACAGGGAGGCCGCACCCTGCTGCCAGCACCAAACAGGAAATTCATAATTACATTCTAAAGGAGTGGCTGGAACAATAAAGATTGAGTTGTGCTTTGAAACCCTAAAGATACAATTTCTTTAATAATATGGAATAGCTGTTTCCAATTACAATCAAATTAGTTGTATTTGAAGGAAAAATAATAGTGAACGACTACAAGAAAAGTTCACTTGGTTTAAGAAATCTGGGCTTGACTGAGAAACACAAAGTCAAAGGGGGTTTTTCCTCTGTCAGTTTTAAAAAAGGGCGAGGAAGTTGTAAAAATGGCTACATCATGCCACAAAGTGAGCAAACATTTAAAAATATTACTGCTAAAATACACAAAATTTGCTAAACCCTGTTGAATTTTTCGACATGCATGTAATGTTGTTCTTTCTGCCAAGAGACAAAGTGGTAGTGAATAAAAAGGCTCTGTTATGAATCATATTAGCTGAAGCTTGCTGTGCTAAATGTTTTTGATTTTTAACATTAATTTGACTTTGCAGGAATCACCCTTCAGTTATAGTTCAGCCAGGAAAAAGACCTTTACCTGTGGAATCTCCAGACACACAAAGAAAACGCAGAATACATCGATGTGATTATGAAGGCTGCAACAAAGTCTACACTAAAAGCTCGCACCTGAAAGCTCACCGAAGAACTCATACAGGTTTGAGCGTAGCTATGCTTCTCTTTCATCAAGTCCATGGTAAAATAGTAGGCTAAGCTTGTAATTTCTGGTAATGGCCAGGTGACCACAGGTGTAAATAACAAAATGACAGAAGGTAGATCTGGCATTGTTGTGAAAATAATTATAGGCTGAGCAAAAGACAGAGGACATAGTAGGAAAAACCTACAATGAGAGACTGTAAGCCAGAACAGATTCATGTGGGCATGCTGATGTGTTTTGTATTCACTGCCTCTTCACTCATTTTCTGTCCAGTTGCTTGCAGTTTACTCAATCCACACACCCTGTAAACAACAAATCAGTCCAAATTGCACTGGCTCACCATGACATCAGTGTTAAATTTGACTGTGATTCCATGGGAGTAGCCCATTTGCAGAAGTCTGGACTGTATGCCAAATGCAAACGCATCTGCTCTGTGGAGATGCTAACCACTGGTGCAGTGGTGCTTTTTTTCTGAATGAGTGTTTGAGTAAACATATCCCCATATCTGTTCTCCACAGAAATGTTCATCTTGGCACATCCAAGGTTTTTACAAGGATTCCTCTTCTAGGAAAAATGGAGCCCAATTCATGTCTTTTGTAAATCAAGCCAGCCCTTTACCTGCTGGGCAGTACAGGGGTGTTAAAGGAGGAGGATGACACATTAGTAATGATAGAGAGTTTCAGTTGAGGTACTTGCAACAGGGGTGTTAAATTTCAGAAATCACAAGATTTCTGCCTGTTGTGCTTTATGATAGAACAGTCCTTTTCCCCAGAAATCTAGAAAATGAGACTCCTGTTTTGAAAATACTTGAACAAATGCTTAAACCTTCATCCTTCTGCCCTTCATAAGACAAAACAAGGGCTGATATGGCAGAGAGAGGAATAGAGAGAATGAAAAAAGGAGTTGTGGCAGGTAACAATTTTTTGGTCAGTTAACTTTGACTACACGTTTCTAGCACAGAGTACTCTCCAGCTTTGAGCTGTTTGGAGGCTTTTTGAGTAAGCATTGAAGTACTTGCTGAAATTTGGCAAGGCAGCACAATAAATCTGTCAGATTTATGTATGGACTTACATGTTCAGAATTGAAGTTTCCGTGTTTTAAATCCCCACTTCTGTGTTTCTTTTTCCAGGAGAAAAGCCGTACAAATGCACTTGGGAGGGATGCACGTGGAAGTTTGCTCGTTCTGATGAACTAACGCGGCATTTCCGCAAGCACACAGGAATCAAACCCTTCCAGTGTCCAGACTGTGACCGTAGCTTTTCACGTTCAGACCATCTTGCTCTTCACAGGAAACGCCACATGCTAGTCTGAATGTCTTCTGTCCCTGACTCCTGTCACACTTTTATTTGTTTTTTACACATGCATTTTAATTTGGATTCAGCTGGTCTGGATCTCTGAGTTTATACCATTAAAAGCGTACGTATGGTCAGTAACAGATGTTATCTAACCCTTTCTATGTCCTTGCCACGGGTCAGACCTAAAGAATGTGAACACATCTTTTTTTTCTCCTAGGGATGCTAAGCAAACCCTTTCTGCATTCAGTATGTTTATTGTATTTCATTTGTGAATAAGGGAAGTTTTAAACTAACAGCTTTTGTTGGTTTCTTCGTATAATCAACCCAGCATATACTGATAAAATAGTAAATGTTATTGAATATCCAAAATGCTAGTCCTTGCCAGAGACTATTATTTATGTGCCCTGTAAGGGATACACTCTCATTTTATGCTCAACAATGCAATGAATGGACTCTCCCAGCTGTGTTAATTTGTGCAGAGTGGTTAATACAACAGTTTTAGAAAGACACCTGATTTAAAAATCCCCTCTGAACAACCAGCGAGTAATGCCGAGGAAATAAATCTTAAACAGTTTAATTACTTCACAGAAAGATTGAGTCATAGTATCATTTACCCCAATCAAGAAGAAAAATGGGCAGGAATTGGTCCATACATGATACTGTGCATCTAAACCAATGTCATGTCACCTGTATTACAGTGTAGTGTATATCCTTGTTTTTATTGCATAATGCCCTGATGGATTTTTTAAAGGGAAGACTTTGTGTGACTCTGTATGTCTGGTTTCTGTGCAAGTGTATGGATGGAACACACACAGTTGAGGAAACGGCTTGAAGCTGAGTCAGGGGTTTACCATCAGGAAGTTTTTCACCCAGCGGGTGGTTGGGCACTGGAACAGGCTTCCCAGGAAAATGGTCACAGCACCAAGTCTGAGTTAAGTCTGGACAACATTCTCAGGAACATGGTGTCCTGTTCATCCCAGGTGTGTCCATGGTGTCCATGGTGTCCATCCATTTTGTGTCCATGGTGTCCTGTTTGGGGTGTCCTGTGCAGGGCCAGGAGTTTGGAGTCAATGATCCTGATGGGTCCCTTCCAACTGAGCATATTCTATGATTCTGTGATTCTATGGTACTCTCCTGAGATTTGGCATTTAATGACATTCGTGGAAACCTACTGCACCTCATTTCAGGGATATAGATTATCCCCCTGCAATCATGCCCCTGCATTTCTTCTAAATAAGTTTTTCCTCTTTGCTGTACTTCAGAAAATAGCAATCATTAAGTCAAAAATGCTCTGAACTATATTGTTGTGAGTACCACTGTGATACACTACAGTATTTAAAATTATTGGTCCACAATATTTTTATGAGAAGATGGCATCAGATATGAAGTACTTCTAATGATAAATTGAGTCATGTATCTGTTTTGGATAAAAGCATATACCAGATCATCCAGTTCCTAACTCTGATTTGTGAATGTTGATGGTAGGTACAACTGCTTCCCTGTGGACGTGTCTGTTGCATTAAAACCATGCCTACCAGCAAACAGCTCTGTAGATAAAAGAAGTCAAATTCAAGCAACCTGCAGTTGCTCCTAGAAATGTTCCTCTGAAAGGAAGGTTTCTGTCTGTATTAGCTGGTAGACTTTGTGGCACTGCAAGGAAACAAGATGTATTTCTGTACACTGTCACACACAAGCAGATTTTCCTTCCTTGCCCTGTGTAAGGTAACCACCATTCCCTGTTGAATTGTCCATGTTAAACGTGCTGCAGTCAGCTTTTCCTTTCTTTTGGAAAAACCCAGTGAACAGTGGAGGTGTGAGGGGAGGAAGAGTTCCATAGAACTCTGCAGGAGACAGGTGGAGTGTCCATCTGCAGGTGGGTATATTTGAACTTATGGAACAAGTAGGCTTTGCTTTTATATCCAGTGGAGCCCAATGTCAAACAATCTTGGAGATGCAAGAGTGTGGGTGCAAAGAGCCTTTATTTGGTGATAGGGCTTTACCAGCTGTTACACTGACATCCACATGCCTGTGGAATTAGAAAAGGAGAGGTCTGTACTTGTAGAAAAATGCTCTGGCAGCAATTGCTCTTTTCCAGCTCCATCCATCCTCACCACCTCAGTAGGGCTACATCTGGTGTCTTGTAACTCTCTCTCATCTGCTCTGTGGCCCTGAAACACCTGGCACATTAATCGGTCTTTTTCCTTTCTTGGTAGGCCAGATTGTTAGTGACATTGAGAAACTTGTAGGAAAGAGACTGATACTAATGAGCAGCTGTTCCAGAATGTGGGGGGTTGTTTTATATATATATATATATTTTTTTTTTTTTTTTTGTCAGTAGTAGCAGAATTGGCTCTAGGTTTTAATGGCAATTTCGTGAATCCAGGCGCGTCACTGGCTGAGAGGCTGTGTGGAGGGAGCCCTGTGGCATCAGTCACAAGTCTACGGACATTTAATGCCCTGGGATGAAAACAATTCCCAATTCTCTGTTGTAGAGGGGGAAAAGCAGATACTATAAAAAATAAGCACCTTAATGGCAATTGGTCCCATTTTTACCTTAAAAATGAAAATTTATAAAATTTGGGATGTTTAAGGAACATTTCTTTCTAATACTCTGTTTCTCTTTGGAGGCTTACATTAAGTGGTTTCATTAATACGTTTCTTTAATATTTTTTAAATCAGTACCCTTAAAGCCAAACTTCTTTGTAACTAAGAATTACTTAAAATAATTTAGTCTAGGTTATTTGCCATGTTAATTCATTAGCTTATGTACCTTTTTTCTGAAAGTATTTATGCTAATGATGAGGTCAAATACAGTGGAGATTGAGCAGAACTTTCAAATGTTATCTATGTGTCTTGCAAATTAGGACAACAGAAATTTAAATATTAAATATAAGTATTTGAGATTATTACATGATAATGCTTTCCTGATAGGATTTTTCAGTTGTGTCTATGGTGTCTTTTTGGGATGTCTGAAAGGTCACAAACACACTTTTAGCTGAATGTGAATTTACCTCTTAACCAGCTCACTGGTTCATTTTAGCAAACTTTGATTTGCGGGATACCTTGCAATTTTTAAATATACTCAATTAAATACTTTGCAGAACCAGTCATTCCATCTATGGCCTAAAGAAAAGCCAGTTTAGATAGAAAACCCTAATCTTGGAAAATGAGTGTATTTAAACTGCTCCCCACCTTTCTCCGTAACAGTATTGCACTGCACAGTGTATAACAGGTAATACTGTAAAAATGTACCTGGTTAGGCCATTTGATTATAATAAATTACTCATTTCTAATGCAATTGCAAGAAACTATGCAGGTGGAGTTTATTTAAATGTGTGTGGGGTTTATTTAAATACACACACGGCACGGCATCCTGCAGTGATACATCTAATGCCACATCTTGTTCAAATAATGTTGTCTCTGTCAAGGTTAGCGATACATAGATGAATACAAATATGTTCTAAAAGAATTACAAAGTATTTTACATCTCTGAAGAGAGCTACATCAGTTTCCATTATATTTTACAGATATTAGCACTTAATGTACTTTAGAGGGTCAAAATATTCTTTTTGCTTAGCATCTCTCACCTGCAAATATAGCAAGGATTTTTATTTACTTTAATACTTCCATAAACTATGCAGAATTTTTAAAATAAAATGTAATATATTTTATAAGCTAATAAGACAAAATGGCTAATTAAAGGTTTCTAGTGTGCATTACTATAACTTGCAAATATGGAGACATTTTGGTAATCTTTTCTTACTAAAGATGTGAATGTTTAATGTACTTTCACTGTTTCTACTTTGGTAGTCCAATGGGAATTCAGTAATGACATTTTGTCATGTCAAACTGTGAACATAAATTTGTACTGTACAGTCCTCATATTTAGTATATATTTAGTATACAGTGCATATGTATTATACTTGTTAATAAAACACTCAGAATGTTGTTCGTGGTGATGCTGTCAAGTGCAGGATGGCAAAGAGCAGTGACACTGTGCTGGGGTGGGAGGCACACGGGGCAGCAGCACAAGGAGTTTGTGCTGCAGGAGCTATGTCCAGCAGCACACTCAGTGGCAAGCTCATAAAAATGTCTTACTTCTAAATAGGGCATTCTAATTAGTCCATATGCAGGTGTGGAGCACCAAACTCGTGAGTTTGCCTTTTCTATCGCTAGCCAAGCTCTGCCCCACAGCCGCTCCCAGGCCGGGGTGCCAGAGGCTGCTGACACATCACCACATGAGTCCTGCGTGCCTCCGGACACACCTGCAGGCTGTGCTGAGAGATGATGATGACGATGATAATGGGGAGAGATGACAAAGAACGGGGTTTTATTTCTTCACACCTTATCAGATGCCTAAGAAGAGGGAGCCCGGCTGAATCCACTATGCATCTCTAACACTTCCCGTTTCGACTGAAGTATTTGCATCAGCATGTTGGCCTCTCACTGCCTGGGATCCTGCAGATCAGCCTGGTGAGCACCTGTGCTGTGCCACGGTGATGTACAGAAGGGAAAGCAGGTACGGCAGAGATGAGGCATAAAAACAAAAGCCTGCAAACGGCAATCGGAATATGAGGAAATGACTGGCTCGTATTTCTTGGACTCCTGCTTGAAAATAAGGACTGCACATTGCAAAGTCAGAGATACTCGAATCATGCTGTTGATTTCAAAGGTTCAGGCAGGAGGGATCGATGGCATGGGGGAGTCATGGCCACTGTCCCAGCGTGGCAGCTGCCACGGGAAAAAGCTCATCTTGACCTGTCCTCTCGAGCCCGCACACTTGCAAGGGACTACTCCAGTTGTTGGCCTGATAAGGTTTATCTCTGTTTTCCTATGAGTCAAAAAGAATTGCATCCTCTAGACTGAGTGATCACTTTCGGGAAGCAGTGATAATTTCATCGGCCACTGGGTGTCCCTCTTAGTCTGAGAAAAAGGCAAAATTTAAATTCACGAGATTGTAATTTAAGATAATACTCAGTTTCTTGTACTTGAGAAATTAAACTGTTCCCTCTGTCTTATTTGCTATCACTGAGTTCAATCCTGCCATACACAGAAATTCGCTCAAAGATTTAAAACTGCTCTCTGAGTCTTTACTGCGATTTTTAGTCATAAAAACACTTTAAATGTGTCCTTTACAATTAAAACTCTGGCCTGGCTGAACACTAAGCCAATACACAATGTTGCTTGATAAGAAATACTGTCAAATGTTTACTTAAAAAAGAAAACCAACCAACACGCCAAACCACGAGAAAAGTCTGCTTTATCAAAGGAACTCAAATATGTATTTTAAGAAGCTGTAATGTACATAGGTATGTAAATAACTGAAATATTTGGCATGTGCATGAAAGATCTGTGAGGTGGGAAGAATAGAGTATAAAAGGCTCTTAAAGTATTAATATTACAAAACAATGGCAAACTTGAGAAACCATTTCTTTCACACCCTAAAACTTACATTTCAGAACAGTCTTAAAGGTGAGGGACTCCTCCATGGCCCACTCTGTATATTATTTAAGACATAATTCCCCATTGCATGCTGACATAACTAAGCATTTAATGCTGATGCATTAAATTTACAGAGACCAGAAAGCCTGAATTAAGAAATTTTACTTCCTCTTTTCTTGTCCAGTAAACAGGATAGACTATGTTCCCTTTAGGCCATTAGCACTAAGTGTGACTGCTAGTCATGTCCTTAGGCTGTAACGCCTAGGAGGGAGAGAAGGTTTTCAGGAAGAGGGGGCACAGGATTTCTTAGTAGTATTCCCTTTAAAGTGTCAAGAAGTCCTAGACAGGTAAAATCGTTAAATCATAAAATCATAGAGTCATAAAATGGCTTGGGTTGGAGCAGACTTTTAAAGGTCATGTAGTCCAACTCCCTGCAATGAGCAGGGACATCTTCAACTAGATCAGATCACTCAGAGCACTTTCCAACCTGACCCTGAAGGTATCCAGGGATGGGACATCCTACAAGTTCTTTGGACCATCTCTTCAGTGTTTCACCACCCTCATTATAAAAAATCATTGCTTATATCCAACCTAAATCAGCCCTCTTTTAGTTTATAAGCAATACCGCTTGTCTTATCGTAACAGGACCTGCTAAAAACTCCTCATCTTTCTTATAAGCCCTACTTAAGTACTGAAAGGCCTCAAAAAGACCTCCACGGAGCTTCTGCAGGCTGAACAACCCCAGCTCTCTCAGTCTGTTCTAATAGGAGAGGTGCTCCATCCTTCTGATCATCTTTGTGCCCTCCTCTGGACTCACTCGAACTGGTCCACATTCTTCTTACCCTGGGCCCCCAGAGCTGAAGCAGCCCTGCAGGTGGGTCTCAGCAGGGCAGAGCAGAGGGGCAGAATCCCCTCCCTGGCCCTGCTGCCCACGGTGCTCTGGATGCAGCCCTGGACACGTTTGGCTCTGGGCTGTGAGTGCCCATGGCTGGGTCATGTCCAGCCTCTCATCCAGCAGGATCCCTAATACCTACTAAATCTTAATTTCTGAATAAGGCTTTGACATGATCCCCCACAACATCCTCCTCTCTAAATTGGAGAGATACAGATTTAATGAGTGTGTATAATTGAGTGATGATTAAGATTTACTAGAGATTTTTAGATCTTCCTTTCAAAGCTCAGGATCCAGGCACCTGCCATCCTACTGTGATCTTATCCAGTTAACCTGAACTGGTAGGTGGGTGCCAGCAGTGTCTCAGCGTCTTTGAACACCAGGAAGCTCTCCCCCAGCTTCAATTTCACTGTTTTATCTAGCTGCCACACCTGGTGTGTGCTAGGTGAGCCACCTCAATGAGTGCTAAGGATCACATCCTCTTACCAGTTTGGTCACTTCATGTGCTGCTCACAGTTGTGATCACAGGACTTTACAATTCCATTAAGCTTTAAGTATGACACAACTCCACATCATTACTGAAATTACACATGAAATTTAATAATCAATTAAGAATGAGATGTTTATTAGACTCAAATACAAGCACAGCAAGTTACCAGATGTCTCCTACTAACAAACATGAATAAGTAAGATTTTAGCAGAGAAGTTATTTTCCAGGGAAAATTACTCTTTTTTTCACCTGTGTGATAACCCTGAGCACCTGCTAATTAAATGAGCAAGGTAACAGAGTTCAGTGAAAGCCTGGAGATAAAAAGGGAGTTCACCTCCAAACATTGAGTTTCTAAGAATTGGGAAACAGAAAAAACATGCAACCCAGTGTAGCTTGATAGAATCACAGCAGAAAGCAGTAACATTACAATACTATAAAAATAATTAGTACAGGTATTAACTATTAATTTGAAGACAGTGAATAGCAAATTCTATGAAATCATGACTTGGCAGGTATCTATCTCTAGGCAAGTTTAACATTTAATACAGCACAGGAAGAACATCAAACAAGGATTATTTGATTCAACTATTCAGCACTTACCCAAGAAAGTCTTTCTGTGATGAAGGGAATGACTTCCAGGAAGGGAAAACAGGCTAAAAGGGTGTGGATACTGTATTCTTGACATCTACAATACCAATGTACTGGATTGGATTCAAACAAGAGTTTTCTTCTTTGTGTTATTTAACTAAAACCAAGAAAGCAGATCCCTACAATCTTAACTTCACAACATTCAGGTCAGAACAAAGATTAAATGGATGGCTTGGCAGCCTGATAACACTGAACCAACAACTACTGTTATTACTTCCAAATATAGCTTTCAATGGGAAAAGTCCAAAATAAATGCAACCTAAAAATTAGGTCAATCACTATGAAAATTTCTCTCTCATTCTCTTTGTTGATGATGGGCAGCCACAGATGCCTTTTGACTATTTGGATGGCTTGAATAAGCAATAGCAATTTCTATATGTACCATATATTGCAACAAACTGGGAATATGGTAAGAAAATAGAAAAAAATATTAACAGTTTAATGCAAAACAGTAAAGTCAGTTTTTCAAAAACTTGTACTACTAGTAGGTGTAGCATCACTCTCCTACTCATTTGCTTCACTGGATATTGGCAGGTTAATGCTAATGGCTGCCCTCAGGTTAGCCCAGAATAGGGCACGCTTGCTCCTCTCCTTTGGCCACTCCAGGTAGGTGCGCTTCGCCATGAGAGCTTTCAGCTTGTAATACCTGGCAGGGATAAGGTACGGAGGGATCGGCTCCAGTAAAATGAGGATTAAGCTGTTGGAGTTCTCACTGAACAACTTGTGATGGGCAAAGTACAGCTCATAGTGACACCACTCACTCTGCACAAAGTTGGGAGACAACACAAAGATCGACTTGTAGCTCTTCTCAATGCAGTTAATGATGTTCTCCACGATGCTCTTGCCGGGGATGAAGTTTCGCTCGTGCTGGCACAGTTGGATGCAGCCCTCCCCCTTCTCCAGGCTGGGGATCAGCTCGTTCTTCACCCACAGGGAATCACGCTCGCTGTAGGAAATGAAGGCGTGAAATTGCAGAACGGGCCCCTGGTCTCCGGGGGAGTCGTGCCGAGCTCTGCGCTTGGTCTGCGTCCACTGCCACGTCATCCGCACGTACCACGGCACGTCCAGGTAGATGCACAGAAAGGCCACCACAGCCACCAGCACCAGCGTCAGCAGCAGAGCTGTCACAAGCAGGAGCGTCGTGTTGCAAGCCAGCTGGCTCAGGTGGAAGTCCTTGAGCTCCGTTCCTCGCACGTCCTCCGGGTACTCGCACACGTAGGCCGCCGGCCAGCCAAACAGCTTCCCCCCCGACTGCCTCTCCAGCCCGATAAAGGCTTGCAGCTCACAGGAACACTTGAACGGGTTGTGCCCGGCCTGCAGCTCCCTGACCCTTGGGCAGCTCTGGAAGAAGTCAGCAGATGGGGTGAGGATCGAATTCATCTCTACATTCAGGAACTGCAGCGACGCAAAGCCGCCGCACTCTGGCAGGTCAGCCAGCCTGTTGGATGCCAGGTTCAGCTCTTCCAAGGATTTCAGCTCCACCGTCCCCCTGGGGACATTGCTGATCTGATTGTTTTGTAGGCTGAGTTTTCTGACGTTGACCGGCAAGCACTCAAACACAGCATCGGCCAACTGATTGGAGGACAGGTCCAGCTCTGACAGAGACTCACTCCACTGGCATCGCACGGCAGCTCCATCGTGGCGCAGCAGGTTGTTGCTCATGTCCAGGTACTGCAGTGAGCTCATACGGCTGGTCATGAAGCTTACCTTGAGAAGGCTCTCAAATTTATTCTTAGGCAAAATAAGTAATTTCAGATCCGTGAGAGTTCCACAATTCTGGAACAACTCATCCGTCAGGGCGTTGTGAGAAAAATTTAAATACTGAAACAAGCTTGTTTTATTGGGGCAAAGCATGTGCGGCATATATGCATCATTTATTGTCAAATTGGCAATATTCATTTCTGAAAACTCCCTGTATAGAACCCCTTGGTTGAAATAATAAACCTTATTACGAACATGCTCCAAAGTTAATGTTTTCATAGAGCCATCCAAAGAGATTAATTGTTTCACAGAGCTTAATAAGGGTAGAAATGCATGTTCAGTTGGCTCCTCCAGTGGTCCCCAAAAAGTCAAATTTCTCACAGTCAAATTCTCCACAGGTGAATACCAAATAAGCATGAAAATTTGCAGGATGATAGCCCATTGTAAGTCCACAGCATCAAGTGTGAGAACTGTTGTCTTGATTTTCTTCAAAAGCATTAAAGATGGAGAGGGGAAATCTTTGTAGCTCAAGGTATACCTTAAGTTAACTATTTTTAAGTTTTCTGAAGCGGTCATTCCATCGTACAAGAGGGGGAAAATGAAGTTTTGGTTTGCTGCAAAATCAATGTGGAGGTTTTTTGTAGTCAAGGCTGTCAGACTCTGAGGCTCATACAATGAAAAGTTTCCCAAGGTCAGGAAGACAGTGTGCAGCTGCAAATGTTTGATATACCTGAAGTCTGACATTCGTATCATCGTAGCACTTAATCCAAGGTACTCCAAATGAAACATGTTCCCAAATTCCTGACAGATGGGCAGGGCAGTAAACTTATTGAAAGAAAGATCTAAATGTCTAAGACATGCAAGAGTTAGACACCAAACTTTTGAAATGTTATTATGAGATAAATCTAAGTATTCTAAATTTTCATTAAAAATAAAGACACTAAAGTCAAGTACCGTAATTAGATTATAAGAAAGATTTAATACTTGAAGGTCAGAAAGATAAATAAATTCTGAGGTACTAAGTCCAGATATCCTATTATGTGACAAATCTAATACCTGAGTATGAACTGGAATGGTTTTTGGAACATTAGTTAGCAGACTGCTTGAATAATTTGCAATAAATTCATCTTCTACAGTTGGCTGGATATTATTCCACAGTGTGAATGTAAAGGCACAAGTGAAGACATAGACATTTGTGAGGGATCTCATTATGCTAGGCAGCTTTATCTTGTTTTTTTACAGACACACAGAAGTGTATCTTTGTTTCCTGTTCAATATGTCTCACTGATGAGTCCAGCCCTATGAAAAAAAATACATAAAATTTAATGGAGCTGTTTAAGGGTTGAAGTTGCTTTTTTATTGTGAAAATAAAATTCAATATAAAATCTATGTAATAAGAAATTATTTTTACATACTCTTGTTTTCAGTTCTTATCAATCATTGTCACTTCCATTCTTTAACTCTAATTATTGACTCAGTCAAATATAAATTACTTCTCTTATAATGGGCAAGATGTCATTGGTATGTTAAAAACATATAGATATTAGGAAATACAAATTTCTTAACAGTCATGAAAAAAATGCCGGTACAAACCAGCATCAATGCATTTATCAATAAAGGAGAACAAAACAACCCATCCATCTGCTCTTTCTATATATCCCAAGTTCACACATATTCAGGAAAAACACCTCCAATAAAACCACCCTCCAGCAACTGGTGCAAAAACAACCTCTTCTCTCAAAGAATATTCTTCTTCATACCCCAAAGACCCTGGACATTGCCATGCACCCTCTCAGGGTCAGATTATCTATCAGCTTTGTCCTTGCTATAGCACAAAGACATAAGAGTTAGTTTTTCCAGTAAGTCAAGAATTCTGAGGAGGAATTATACTGTCTATTGTATTGGGTTTGTGTGGTGAGGTTTTGGTAGCAGGGGGACTACAGGTTTGGTTTCTGTGAAAAGCTGCCAGAAGCTTCCTCTGTGTTCCACAGAGCCAGTAGCAGCTGGATTCAAGCTCATCCACAACATTAGTAGTGACTCTGGGATAACATGGTGAAGAAGAGGGGAAAAGCCATGGGGAACAGTAACTGCAGCTGGGAGAGGGGAGTGAGAATATAGGGGAGAAACAGCTCTGCAGACACCAAGGTCAGTGCAGAAGGAGGTGTTCCAGGTGCTAGAGCAGAGATTCCTCTGCAGCCTGTGGTGAGGCAGCTGTGTCCTTAGAGCCCATGGAGGTCCATGATGGAGCAGAGATCCACCTGCAGCCATGGAAGACCCCATGCTGGAGCACGTAGATGCCTGAAGGAGAAAGGAAGCTGTGACCTCATGGGAGGCCCATGTTGGAGCAAGCTCCTGGCAGAACCTGTGGTCCTGTGGAGAGAGGAGCCCACTCTGGAGCAGGTTTGTGACAGGACTTGTGACCTTGTGAAGGACCCGTGCTGGAGCATCCTATGCCTGAAGGACTGTGCTCCATGGAAGGGATCCATGCTGAAGAATTCTTGAACAACTGCAGCTAGTGGGACAGACTCACACTGGAGAACTTTGTAGAGAACCATCTCCAGTGGACAGATCTCAGGACGGAGCAGAGGAATAGAGTCAGGAGGAAGAAGTGGGAAATAACAAGTGATGAACAGACCACAGCCCCCATTCCCTGACCCCTGTGCCGTTGGGAGAGGAGGCAGAGCATTCAGAAGTGAAGCTGTGCCCAGGGAACAAGGGAGGTCTGGAAGGAAGGTGTTTTGGGATTTGGTTTTATTTCTCATTATCCTACTCTGACTAAATTGTAATAAATTAAAATAATTTCCCAGGTTGAGTCTGTTTTGCCTGTGACAGTAATGGGTGAGTGATCTCTTCCTGTCCTTATTTGGCTCACAAGCTTTTCGTTTTATATTTTCTTCCCTGTCCAGTTGAGGAAGGGGGTGATGGAATGGCTTGGGTGGGCACCCTGCAGGGTCAACTCTCCACACTCCTCACAAATGAATATTGTAATGCCAGCCTAACCAAAAGCATACTAATGGTAATACCACACCAAGACTGGACTATGTATGAAGCAGTAATACCCAAAATCTGAAAGAAAACACTAGACATTACTAAAGAATCCAGAATTTCCTAGGTATCCCATGAAATTTCCTGTATTTTCCTACAATTGGAACTTGACAAAGAACCTCTCTAAAAATAGTGATGGATGATGAATCTAGTTCTAAGTATCAGTATCCCGAGGAAAGGATTTTGTGGATAGGGTCCAGCTGATTTAAAGCTGGTCATGCCTATCAATAGTCTCCTTGGACTCGGAGAGGCATCAGTCCTTTTCTGAAAAACCACTACCTGAGCATTACTCTCCTGTTGTCAAGCATTAAACAAAATACACAGACAATATGAAGCATAAATAACTCATAACTAGTTTCAGGAGACAAACTTCCCCAGTTTTATTTTCTGTTCTGATTTTTTCTGTTAAAATGATCTAAAACTCCAAAGTTTTAAAATTCTGTACTTGTGTAATCTTTTGTTAAATAGAAACAAAAAACCTTTTTTTTTTTTTGCAGTTCTAGGTTATAATGTGTGTTAGTCCCTAATAATTTGACTAACTGATATCAAAATTCAACCCTTCCCATTCAAGTTTCCTATCAGTCTTAATCAAGGTTTTTTTGTGTGTGTGTGTTTTTTTTTTTTTAATTAAGTAAAGCAAAAATATGTGCAACTAACATCACTAAAAGCAAAAAAAAAAGAGTAAATCACTAAAGTATTTCTCCCTCTGTTGAATCCAATAGAGAGGTCAAATTACGCCTTCAGAAAGTTGTGCTATGATATCTGAGGACACAAAAGAAATGAGGCTGGGATGATTGGTCAAAGTACAGTATCAATTGCAAGAAAAAACAAGACAAGGAAATCTGACCCAGCTCCTTCATAGTGCTGTTGGCTTCAGAGTCCAGACTGATGAACAATCTAACTCTTGAATCAAATAAACTTTCATCTAGAACTATCTGGAGGAACTTCTTCCTGGGCAAAAGGGATGTCAGTAATAAAGCAAGAAATGTTCTGAAGGGAGAAAAAAACAGAAATATATTCTCTGTCCATGTTCCAGCACCAGATGAGTTTTCATTTACTGTATATGCTATGCTAGACACTGTAACAAGGGACAATCCACACTCCACGGCCCTGCAGAGTGCCACAATCAGAGTAAAGCAAATACTAGAAAAACAGTCTTACAATAGTAAGGATCAAGGGTTACTCCTCCAATGCTGTTTTAGAATGCCATTAAATTAGAGTTGGCTGTGAATTAAAACTGCCATAACAAATTATTTTTCTCCCCTTCCTCTTTGCTGAAATTCAGATGACTGTTTTCACTGAAACTTCAAAATATAAGAGTATCTTCCAAGAGCAAAGACACACCTCAAATTTAATGAAGTCCAAGAGACACATATGTAAAAAAGAAAAAATAATTGTAAATAATGAAAAAAATATAACTAACCTTTTGTGCATGGAATTCATCTCCAATTTGAAGAACCAGCAAAAGTCCTCTGCATACTTGGTCAGCATCCTCAAAATAGAATTTCAAACATATGTAATCTTCAAAGTGGGGAATCTCACATGAGATACTAATTCTTCAATAATTACCTACCTCAGGAAGCAAAAAACCCAGGGCTTTTTAAAACAGGCTATAAAATTCTAAGAATTAATAAAACTTTCTTACAATGTGGGGATTAAGAGCACAATGAAAGGAAACTTTTAACAGTTCAGACTAAAAACACGCTTACTTCTCTAATATTTACATAACTACCCGGTTTAGCAGGAAATAAACCTATCTGTAGTGCAGAACATTTCCCTCGGCAGGACTGTTCAAATAATTCAAATTTCAAGTCTGCTTCTGATGTTACACAGATGTTCTAGAAATCTGTCAACTGCATCTCCTCTTTGCACACACAGAAAAGAGGAAGCAGAGCCCTCACTGCCAACTTCTACTCATATCAAGACCTCTTGCAGAGCGCTACCCTACCAAAATTTTTTGCTCATCAAGGAGAGTAATTACTGCAGCACACTGATGGATGACAGAAGTTTGTATCTCAAAAGCTAGTAACAGGGGCAAACTGGCACAGTTAGAAACCTTTATAGGCCAATCATCTTTACACTAGAATGGTTATCAAGGATACCTCATATTGTGGCTTCCTCCAAAAAATTATAAAAATTAACAGAGAATATTCCCTATGACAAGACAGTTGTAAAGAACATGACAATATCAGGCAACCTGGGGCTGAAGGAATCCAAGAAAGCAGCCATTCAGTTAGCATTGTGAACAGGGATGTGAGCCTGGGAGAAAATTGACATCTGTGACTCAATCAAGGGATCATGAAGGTTTCTTGTTGGGAAAGATGGGACAGGAAGGGCTTATGGATATGACTGTCTGGTAAGTAACACTGGAGATGTAAAACCTGTGAGTGAAATAGAAATGAAGGCCAGCTTTGAGATGCAGGCATGGCAGGCAGGGAATTAGCTGGAGATAGGTTGAAGGACAGAAAACAAAAGGACCCAAGAATGCAGCCCCTCTCCACCCTGCCAACGCATCAAGGAAAAAGTAGATAAGAAGAGTAGTCTTTAGAGTTTAGAATATGGGATGATAAGGTAATTATAGTAGTTCTCATAGGTTGCATGCAAAGTTTGTGGGTTTTGTATCTTGCGCCGGTTGGTCACTGTAAATTAGAATATTCAACACAAGAGAAGATATAATGTGTTGGAACAAGGTCCTCGCCCTTCTTCTTCTTCTACCTCCCTCTCTCCTACTGCCCTGACCCCGGCACTCTTCTTACCTCTCTTACCCTATTTGCTTTTTTACCTCCCTTACCTCATACCTCCTCTCTCTCTCCCTCTCTCTTTGGGGCTTCCCTTCAGCCGAGGCTGGTGGCTGAAAGCAGCCCTCTTTACCCACGACCCTTGCAATAAAACCACGTGTTTCTGGAATATCTCAGGTCTGCAGAGTTCCTTCTCCCTGCCGCCCGTGGATGCCCCTACAGTTTCTCAATAAGCAGCAAGAGTGTTTGCCAGCTGATACTATCTAGACTTCAAGTTAAAAGTGACACACCTATTGCTAGGCATTAATTCATGATACTGAATAGAGTAAGGCACTTGCTGAGAGAACAATGATATCACAGTTAGGCAAAACAGTGGCAGATTTACGTCGAATATAATTCAAAGAAAAAATCTTGTTGCATGGATAAAATCAAATACACCATCAGCTTTCATCAGAACTGACTCTAGTGTACACACAGTTATTAAAACCACATTTTAGTTGTAGTATGTTTGATTTTCTTACCACTGTTCTTTATGAGGCTTTAAAATACATTCAAATACACAGTTTGCCATAAAGAAAAACTTGCAATGAGTTAAAATAAAACCGATACTTCTGAATACCACTGTTAAACCACTAGAAACCTTGCATAGTGTATTTTTACTAACCAATTCAACAAAGTTTAGTTTGGGGTTTCTTTCAGTCATTTTTCATGACAGGCAAAAGCTAAAAGCAATGTATTTCTGTTCATGCAACTTGAAATGTACCAGCTACATACCATGTTTTCCATAGTCAGCTCACATATGTTCATGCAGATACATTGTTCCATTTCTGAATTTTACACTGCTGGGGGTTTTTGCAGCTTGTTTTATCAATGTTCACAAAAACAGATTTCACACTTTTGCCTGTATGTCATCATTACTTACCCAGAGAGGAGCCACAGCTACCCTTGGCTGGGTATGAAAAGTTATTCAGGACCAGCACCATGTTAAAAGTGTGAAGAATCTCTCCGACAAGAACTTACATGTGCAAGACATAGCACATGTCTTAAAAAGCATAGTCACAGCAGATGAACTCATTGAAGCACTCATGAAAAGTTAATACAAGAACTAAAGGTTTGCAAAACTGGTGTTTGGTCACATCAATGACTTTATGTTTAACTGTAATAGTCATCGTCACTTGTATGTCAAATAGGTGAAACAAAGTTAAATGCCACCACAAGGCAAAGTGAGCAGAGACTGTATCACATTTATGCTCAAGCCTATTTTGCTTTGGTACAAAGAGACAATAAAGGATCAAAGCTGTGGAAATCAAATTGATAACCCAGAGGCACCTTGCAGAACACACAATTTTCTCACTTATTGATTTTAAGTACTGCTTTCTCTTGACAAAACAGAGACTACAAATGAGCATTATAGTCAATCCCAGCAAATATTTCCAAAAGAAAAAACAGACTAACCAAAGCCATGAGTAAAGACATGGGTTTCACAGAGATTTTGAACCTTCCCCTCAGCAGAATCTCCCAGAGTCCCATTATTTTCCCTTGAGTGCCTTTCCTTCCTCTATGTGCAGCTAAACTTCAGTGAAGATGTTTTGTAACATTTTTAAAGCTAAAGAGCGGAACTCTCAGCAGGGCAGCCCTCATTGTGTCAAGTCTCCCTGTCTGCCATAGTTCAGTTTCCTTTATGCTACATACTACTTAAATACACATAAAAATATTTACACTTTCATATTTTCATTTCATTCTGGGCATTTTTTTAGACTTTGGAGGGTGTTTACCTCCCATGTTATCAGTTTTGTATGTTGATATTTTTATGTATGTAAAAATAGCATTCCTACTAGTCACCAAGATGACTAGTCAAATGCCAGGAATCTGCTCTGATATAGTATCTGACACAGTATCAGAACACATTTACACACTCCCTTTTCCTGATAACTGGAGTGCAGCAACAGTGAGACATTTCAGTACCAAATGCAGGCACACATCACCAGGCTGTGCACAGAAAAGGCTAGTCCCTTTCCAAAATGTGCAGATAAACTGGCTTATGTGCTGTGAGACTACATGTGGCCCCATGAACACAGAAAAATTTCTTCATGGATTAAAGCTGGTTTTATAGAAAGGGTTGAGAGTATGATAGAGGTCAAGATAATTGTTTGAAATAGTCTAATAACACTTGAGAAACTCATTCTCTCGTGCGGAATCAGAGAAACTAGCTCTAATGATTAGTTGGATGTTTAGCTGTTTCATGAATTATTTGATAATTATGAAAAAATTGAAATATAAAAAAAGATAATAGTATGTGGGCTTCTGTGGGAAAAAAGGTAATAGCACGTGGGCTTCTGGTTCCAAAGTACAAGTTTTAATTGATGCCCATGCTCATTAAAAGCCACCCTTTCCAATTTATCCACTCAAGGAATCCAGAGACCTGTAATAACAGAGAATTGTAATTACCTGCTTCTGCTTATCATAATATCAGCTACTTTCCCTGAGGTCAAATAGCTCGAAGCTCTTTCCTAAGTGGCAAACAAACCTTGCTTGCCTTGCTAAAACCTTCCACTCCCTAATTTCTGGTAATGGCTATGGCTCCCACATGAGTAACAGGGAAGGTTTCTTGGTGTGCACTCTGAGTTTCAGAAGGTTTTTCTGTCTTCCAGCCAACAGAAGAAGCCAGATGTGTTCCTAAGGTTAAACACAACAAGGGGATGTTAATTGTATTGCAGAGGTTTCAGGGGTTACTGGCCGAAAACTCTGAGGCTTTTGAAGAAAAATTTCAAGCAAGGCACCACATAATCCAGCTGTCCCTGGCTGTGAGAAAGGGATAGGCAAAATAAGCTGTCTGATCATCTTCAGTTTTCTAAGGGTTAAATGAGTCACACACTGAAGCAGTAGTCAGAAGGGAAGAAGGAAGCAGAGAAAACATTTATTTCCACAGTCCTGAATTAAATGTCTTCAATTTGGTAATAGGTGTGTTATATTAATTTTGAGGCTGAGTCGCGTGAGAGAGTTCAGGTGTTAAATTTGACCTTTCTTCTACAGGTCATAAACAGTCACTCACAGTTCAAGGATTCAGGTCAAGAAATCTCAGCCTATTTAGACCTCAGGCAAAAAGAAGCATCAAAATAATAACCCTTTGCTAATAATAGAAGACAAAAATAAGACAAAATGTAAACATTCTATACTACTTGAGGATTTCATCATAACATCTCTTCTTCTTTCATGCACATGTCGAAACACATTTTTGAAGGGAAACTTCCTGCTTGATGGTGATCTAGCTCTGGTATTTCAAACAATCTTCCCTTGTCACAGAAAAGAGGAAGTTTGCTGTCATAATCTTTAGTAGTTGTGAATGTTTGCCTGAGGCCAGCCACACTTCCTTGAAGCTAAAACAGTATAAGTACAGACAGAGGAGCCTGCTATATTTCTGTAAAGGAAAGCAAATACTGTAAATGTAGTTTGTTTTTCTCACTCAGTGAATAAAGTCTTACCTGCTGTCTCAAGACCTGGGAAATTTTTTCAGGCTCTGATTGGCTATTGACTTTCTGACCACAAGTCATAGCTGTGTTAGAAGAGATACTGTTTCAGCTGAAAAGGACAGATTCTTTTAGTAATAAGCATAAAGTAAGACGTATGGATGAGAAGGCAAAAAGTAGAAAGCTAGGGGGAAAGAGCATGATTTAGAGATGTCAGGAGTTTCTCAAAACACAGACAATATGATGGAGTTCTGTCACTGTAGACGCCCTCTCACCATGGTAACAGGACCGTAGAGGTATTAGAACTGTAAATTCACTGCTTCTCCCTTGCCACAATGCCAAGCTAAAAAGTGAAGTACATCACTGGTTTTTTTGTTGGGGTTTTTTTTCCCTTCCCCATTAAGAAAAAAACCCAAAACTTCACTTCCTTGCTCAATCCTTGGTTTTGGCAATTTCAAAGCTCACAAATTTCTGGGTCCTAGCCTTTCAGTCTTCACTGAATCTGAGCAAAGACTGTTTGGCAACCATTTTGAGCTCTGGAATTCAGGCATCTTCTCAGGACCCTTAATTTTCTTTCACATGACCCAATTTTAGCAAAAGATCTCCTTTGATAAAGCCGCCTAAATTTTGTGATAAAGCAGCTCTGCAAACTATCCAGCAGTGGAAGCATTCATCCACATAACTAGATTTTATTCTGCTGAGAAAAACTCACTATAATATTTCAAGTTGTATTTCATAATCCACATCCAAATTCATTTGCAATTTGCAATCTCAAAAGATTTGAAAAAAGGTGAATTGTACTTTGACTACAGTTAGGAGGCAACACAGACAACTAGTTAGAAACAAGATTGTGTAACGAAAAATTAAATACATTTACAATGAATGAAATGAAATCATGTTTATTGTTTCACAAAAGAAGAAACAGATGAAATTCCATTAGAAAGATTCTTAATCTGTTTACTCATAGCAGTTTTCATCAGCTTTTGGCAGGTTAATGCTAATGGCTGCCCTCAGGTTAGCCCAGAATAGGGCACGCTTGCTCCTCTCCTTTGGCCACTCCAGGTAGGTGCGCTTCGCCATGAGAGCTTTCAGCTTGTGATACCTGGCAGGGATAAGGTACGGAGGGATCGGCTCCAGTAAAATGAGGATTAAGCTGTTGGAGTTCTCACTGAACAACTTGTGATGGGCAAAGTACAGCTCATAGTGACACCACTCACTCTGCACAAAGTTGGGAGACAACACAAAGATCGACTTGTAGCTCTTCTCAATGCAGTTAATGATGTTCTCCACGATGCTCTTGCCGGGGATGAAGTTTCGCTCGTGCTGGCACAGTTGGATGCAGCCCTCCCCCTTCTCCAGGCTGGGGATCAGCTCGTTCTTCACCCACAGGGAATCACGCTCGCTGTAGGAAATGAAGGCGTGAAATTGCAGAACGGGCCCCTGGTCTCCGGGGGAGTCGTGCCGAGCTCTGCGCTTGGTCTGCGTCCACTGCCACGTCATCCGCACGTACCACGGCACGTCCAGGTAGATGCACAGAAAGGCCACCACAGCCACCAGCACCAGCGTCAGCAGCAGAGCTGTCACAAGCAGGAGCGTCGTGTTGCAAGCCAGCTGGCTCAGGTGGAAGTCCTTGAGCTCCGTTCCTCGCACGTCCTCCGGGTACTCGCACACGTAGGCCGCCGGCCAGCCAAACAGCTTCCCCCCCGACTGCCTCTCCAGCCCGATAAAGGCTTGCAGCTCACAGGAACACTTGAACGGGTTGTGCCCGGCCTGCAGCTCCCTGACCCTTGGGCAGCTCTGGAAGAAGTCAGCAGATGGGGTGAGGATCGAATTCATCTCTACGTTCAGGAACTGCAGCGACGCAAAGCCGCCGCACTCTGGCAGGTCAGCCAGCCTGTTGGATGCCAGGTTCAGCTCTTCCAAGGATTTCAGCTCCACCATCCCCCTGGGGACATTGCTGATCTGATTGTTTTGTAGGCTGAGTTTTCTGACGTTGACCGGCAAGCACTCAAACACAGCATCGGCCAACTGATTGGAGGACAGGTCCAGCTCTGACAGAGACTCACTCCACTGGCATCGCACGGCAGCTCCATCGTGGCGCAGCAGGTTGTTGCTCATGTCCAGGTACTGCAGTGAGCTCATACGGCTGGTCATGAAGCTTACCTTGAGAAGGCTCTCAAATTTATTCTTATGCAAGATTAATGTCTCCAGCTGATGTAGGTTGTCACATTTTTGAAAAAGTAAATCTGTTAAATCGTTCTTTAAAAAATTTAGGTATCTAAAGGGACTTTTAGATGAAGGACAAAGCATATGAATCATCTCTGAATCAGCTATTGTCATGTCTGCAATATTCATGTCTGCAAATATTCTGTATACGTCATTCTGTGAGAAGTACAAGTCAGTGAGTTTAATTTTCTTCAATGTCAATGCTTTCATAGAGGTACCTGAATAGTTAAAGTCATATCTTTTAATGTCTGACTCTTGTGTTACATTGCTAATATTGAAGTATTCAACGGATGAGTGCCATACAGTCTGAAGTATTTCCATAAGAGCATTCCAATCCACTGACATATTCGTCAGTGTCAGATTTTGTAACCTGGATCCTTGTCTAAAATTAGATAATAAAGCTAGCAATTTGTTTACATTTTTATTTGTGATTTCCGACAATGACAGGCTTTCTGTAGTATTTTGTATCACAACCCAGTTAGAATCATCTCTGGACTGATTGCTCTTTGTATACAGGAGTGGCAGGCTCTTGATTTTTTGGTTAGAACCATCTTCTGGAAAACTGTTAGAAACAGATGTAAAGAGTTCATCTTCCACAGACAGGCTGACATGGTTCCAAAAAGTTAATGCAAATAGACACTTGTAAAGAAAAAAGTTTCTGAGAAAGCTCATATTTTGTGTCATACTGTTTTTTGTTTCCTCGGAGATGCTCAATACTTTTCTTAACTGTCCATCTTTGTTCTAATCCTGTTGGAAAACAAAGAAATACAAGCAAAAAACATATAGCATTATTAAGTAACTGTGTAGGGACCATTAGAGATTTTTTTAAGGTTCCAATTTCTTAATTCTCTGATTCAAAAAGCAGTGCTTTTCTAAAATAATTGAGGACAGACATTCTTTATTAACAAAATATCACTGAAAATTTTATTTGGCAAATATGGTGTATTTAACAAATAATGAGTCAGTTTTTTACAAAGCATCTGATTTCATAGGTGTCCAAAATTTGCTGCTTATTTCTGCTGCGATACAGTGTATTATGAAGGCTTCCTAAACTATGTAATACACTTTGATTAGAAAATATAATAACTGGGGTCAGCACAGTCATCCTCTCCTGAGAATCCCTCTTAAGGGATGTGAACTGGACCCAGAGACATTATTTAAAAATGGGCTTTTTGACAGTAACACTTAGACTGAAACACAGGATGGAGGTTCAAGAGTCTGAATCAAAAGCTGAATGTCCTTAGACACCTGAGATTGGATCACCAGTGCTTCTTTTAACTGAGGAAATTGGGGTGAATGATCTATATTTATGTCGTGGGAAAGTCCACAGGAGAGTTCACTTCTTGTTTGAGCTTGATGATTTCCTGAGTTCAGACTGCAAGTGGGGTGCTCACATCTGGTTTGTCACAGACACACACACAGAGGACACCAGACGCACACTGGAAATATTTGCTGGCTACACAAAAATATATCAGTTGTAGAACTCTGTACACAAAATCCAGCCCTGATCCAAGGACACTGACCTTAAACACCTCTATTGTGAAAGAGAGGTTTATTTAAACAGACTTTAGAGGAAAAAGAATCATAACTCATCAAAGCCTTTGCTTTGGTTTTCCCTCTTAGAAGTCACTTTTTCTTTCCAAATGTAGGAGTATAGGGTAGCCAGCCTCTCTTTGCTTAAGTCAGCCATGGAGAATAGTGTTTTAAACTTCCTTTGGGTATTGCATAAATCCATTAGACCACTCCTCTAAAAGAGGAACTGGTAAGAACTTGGCTAACACTTTTACATGTGTAAATCTTATTCAAAGTTGTTTTCTAGATTTCTTTTTATTTCCTCTTCTTTCCCCTTCTTTCCCACTAATTTTAAATCATAGTCTTGCCTGAATCTTCCCTTAGTACTTACTAATGACTGCATTGGCCTTCAACTTTCCCTTGACATTGAAGAGGTTAAATTGTGAGTTTATATTTCTAATGACTCTACCATGAGACAGTAGATATCACTTGATGGACTGATTTACAACTTCAGGGACTACATTCACTGCACCATTAACTATTCCACAATTTCAGATTTTTCTCAGAATTACTGGGGTAAAATACATGTTCCACTCGACCTAATGATGCAAAAAAATCAACTGAGTTCTTTTGTAAAGAATGCATGAGACTAAGCTTGGAAATAATCTAGAAATCGTGGGGTAATACGACAAAACTTTTCCAGCCTTTTTCCAAATTATCATTTGGAAATGCATCAAAGCCCTCAAAATGCATTTGGGCATCTTCAGTCCTGTTCCTCTGATTGTCTGGGCAACTCTATTAATGTGTTTATAATCAAACAAAGTATATCACTTCAAGAGAAATCTGAAAAGAAAAATCTACTTTTAAATCACTACTCCTTCTTTGGATACAATTTCAGCAATATTCATGGACTAGATGAAAAAAGGATATGATTCTTCTAAATGTGTTTTCTTTTCTTTCTCATTCATATCCTAGCATTCATCCTAGCATTCAGTCAAATTATTTATGAGTACCTTCAAACTTTCTTTAGCATATCCTATGAAGAAACACAAATAAAAACTTTTATAACATATAACCTGTGATTTGAGGGTAATACTGTAGAAATTATCCTTCATAGTCATATCACATTTAATTCAGAAGTATCCTCATGTCTTCAAACTTGATTAAAAAAGCTTAATCAAGAAAAGCAATCCAGGAGGGTAGGTAAGCCAAGAGCATAGCAAGAAAGTGTCCTGTTGTTAAAGAGTGAAGGGAGAGATAAAAAATGAGGTTTTAAGACGTTTTCCAATACAAAATTTGTATAATCTGACTAAACTCCCATATAAGAAATATACATAATATATTCAGCTAAGACAGCTCAGTATAAAGGCATGCACTTCATAAGTTACCAGCGTATCAAAAAACTCTAATGTTACAAACATGCCTTTCACAAGAATGAAACACATGATCAAGTTAGATCCGTTGCAAAACTAGAGAAACTACTGCTATCACTCTGCCTCCCCCCCCCAACTATGGGTGCAGTGCTAATAAAAAGAGACTGCTACTTAGACAGTTCCTTTGGATAAATATTCCAAACACAAGCAACTTTACCATCGTTGCATATCCATACACTTGAAAGAACATCGTACATTTGCTACGGAAAACCAGGCTCATTTTCAATTAAGATAAAGAATATAAAACAATTCCTGCTAACTAGCAACAGCATAAAGTCAAGAAAATTAAAACTTTCTCACCAGAAATCCCTGCAGTCCAAAGAAGCAGAAAATGTCCTCAGGAAAACACAAAAAGAAAACTTCCCGCAACTATCCTACTGAGTAACAATACTTAGGAACGCCCACATTTTTATGGACATGTTTGTGCCATCTACTGACAGCTTGTGAAATGGCATCTGCTTTTCCCCAGATGTATTCTTCACATACAACATTACTGTAATATCCCCACTACTCTATTATTATTGAACTTTGTGGTTTTATGCTATGCAATACATTAAACAGGAGAAAAATGAACATTTTTACCAACTTTCTACCTTCATTAAATTAATATGAAAATAAGTACTTCTTTTGAATAAGAAATTAAAACAAGTTCCTATCTGAACTTAATAATGATCTAAGTCTATATGCATTATTGTAATTTTTTGTCCATTTCGCTTCAACAATTTAGTTGTCAGGCTCTTATCAAGGCTGGTTTATAAAAGTATCATCTGTCTTAGTTTAATTTCCATTTAATGGGAATGGAATAATAATCCCTCTCCTGCTCCAGCAGTGTTGGGATTAGGTTAAACAGCGAACATGGAAACACTGAGTGTGGTTTGGTTTGGGTTCTTTCTTAAAATTAAAACAGACTTTGATACTGAATGCCCAAACACAGGGTTACTGTCCTGGCAAAGACATAAACTAGTCTCTCTTTATTTCCATATAATGTTGGTCAGAAATTTTACCGTTGCTGACATCTAAATACAGAACTGCCACACTATAACCTACCTTTCTGGGTTAGCATATCATAACACATTTATGATTTAATATTTGAATTATTCAGGAAGCAGAGGAAATAATCTTTAAAAACTACTTCAATAAATATATCTAACATTAATAAATTAACCCGCATTCCCTGACTTAAATTCTCTCTGAAAGACCTTCAAAAGAAACTTATTATGTAGGGCTATAAACATTTGGTATGCTACTAACTACCTTAAGGAGAAACTTTAGAGACTTATGCCTGGTAAATGTCTAAGTCACACAGCATGATCGGTTCACTTCGAGGAAGGATTAGACTTTCTAAAAAGAAAATAATAAATTGTTATGCCAGCTCAGCAACTAGATTAATTTTGACTTTTTCTCTCAGAGGACGGCTGAGTACTGAACAGGCTTCCCAGTGAAGCAGCCACAGCACCAAGCTTGTCCGAGTTCAGGACGCGTTTGGAGACAACGCTTTAAGGCCAGTGGTGTGATTCATGGGGTGTCCTGCACAGGGCCAGGAGCTGGACTCGTTCATCCGGATAGGCCCCTTCCAATTCAGCGTAAAATTCCATAAAATTCCCCCCTTTCCCGCCTCAGCGCGGAGGTCCGGCCGGCGCCGAGGGAAGCGCAGCTGCAGCCGTGCCCGGCGCTGCCAGCGGGGGCCGTGAGGGGCGGCCATGGCGGACACGGCGCCCCGCGCTGCCTCAGAGGAGCCCGCCGCCCGGGCACGGCTCGGCAGCGGCGCCGCACGGCCCCTCCGCACCGAGCGGCCGCCTCACACAGGCGGAAGGGGAGCGAGGGACAAAAGGCAGCCCTCCCTCCTCCCTGAGGCCGGCCCGGGCTGCCCGGCCCGCTCTGCCTCCTCCCCCCGCTGCTGCCGACGTGGCGGGGCGGGGAAGGGAAGGAGCCGGGGCGCGCCGGTCGGGGCACTGCTGAGCGGTAAGGAGCGCGGCGATTTCTGCATTTTCTGCCGCTTTTGCACTGGCTGCGCCACACAGCTCTGTTCCAGAGGGCAATTTCGAAAAGGGGAAAAAAGAAAAGGAGAAGCGGGAAGTTGTGGCCGCTGTGGGCTTGCGGGAGCGGCGCCCCGGCGGCTCCTGCCCCGCCGGGGGCAGAGGGCAGCGGCGCAGGGGCGGCTGCCGGCGGCGGGCGCCGCGGGAGGTTCGCCTGCGCTCGCTGTGCCCGCGGAGTCCCGCGGAGGAGAAGCCACAGCGGGCGTCGAGCGAGAGGGCAGCAAGGTGCCGTCGTCAAAAATGTTATTCCTCCCTGCTGCTCGGGGACGGTGGTTCGTGCCCGAAGTCGCCCGGCGGCGGCCGAGCTTTGCTTTCCAGGGGAGATGAAACTCGGACGGACGCTCGGCAGGTGCCGGGCCCCTCAGCGCGGCCGGTCGGTGCGGGCCGGGCACTCCCCTGCCAGCGGGCCGGCCTTAGCATCTCCTTCACCGGCTCCCCGTGGGCTAATTCCCTTTGGGCGGAGCTGTCCGAGTTGATTTAGACCGGGACAGTCTCACGGATGAGAGGTTGAATGAGGCTGACCCCGCGTCCGGCACGGCTCGTGTGTTCTGACAGAGGCGGTAATTCGCCGTTTGTGCTCCTGGAAGGAAAGTTCAGCAGGGAGCTGCAGGGCCCGTGGTCCGAGTGGTACCCAAAGATGACCCAGTACTGCAAAAAATCCATGTGCACGTTTATGTGATCCTTTAAAAAGCGCTAGGCTTACTCAGAGCTAATGCCCATTCAAGATTATGAGGTGCATGTGTAAAGGTTTGGCAGGTTTTGGTAGAGGACCCTCATATCTCATGGTGAATAAAAGAAAAAAAGTTTTTCTTAGGTGATGCTGCCCATCACACAGTGAGTAATCGTGAAACAATAGCAATACTTCCCTGCACTAAAGCATTTTTTAATAATATTTGCTGTTTTTTTAATGGAAATCTCAAATGCAAAGATTCTGACTCGAGATTTCATGTTTTCTGAAGATAATTAAGGTAGAGTGTAAGCTGAGGTAATACAAGTGGTAGCAAGTGCTTGCTTTTTCACTTATGTTTCTTGTTCAGTGATCCAAAGTACTGCTCTTGGAACTGCTTAAACAAGTGATCTACTTTCATGTTAGATAAACAGACTGCTAAAACTATACATACATACAGTTCTGTAGACTTTAATAAAATACACTCATCTAAATACCTGCTTTTCAGGCAAATTTCTCCTAAATCCCAGTTATGTTTTGCTTTTTGCCTTTTTTTTTCTCCTCTGTTCTTCAGTATCTCATAGAACCTCCATTCTTCCTGACAGATTCAAAGCTTTGAGCCATTTTTAATTAATATGGGAGTCAATGAAAAGGCAGCATCTACAGAGAGGACTGTACAAGTCTTTTCATGCCATGCAACTCAACATTTTGCAAGCTCTCTGTTAAGGATTGTCTTCTGAGTGCCAAGTGTACTGTTATTACCAACAAATCAGTGTTAGTAATCACTGACCAGCAGTCCTTTTGGACTCTGGCAAGTCCAAAATCAGCTGCAGATCTTACTCTATGGCTTTATCTTTGCCCATCAGGCTCCTCAGCACAGTGGTGGAAAATACCTCCAAAATTACATTGGAAGATAAGGAATAAATGAGAGAAAACTGTACAACCCCCCAAAAAATCAGTAACTACCTCATACAAGCTTACCTTGGCTTCAAAACTGAAGTTTAATCACACATCTGGAATTTTTGGAGATGGTGAGAAGTGTCGCACTCCCCAAAGAGTAAGACTGGGACAAGTGATGCAGGAACAGTGTGATCAATGACTGTGCTGTGGCTGTGTCTGTGAAATGGCTCTAGGGCCCATGGCCTGTCATATTCACTGATTATGTCCCTTCTCATACACATGAATATCACCACAGTTTTAGTTAGAGAGTTATTCTCCCCTCTATCCATCAGCAGGCTGTAGGGACCTGCATATGTTGCAGTGATGAAAGGCAGAGCAAGAGCTGCTTGACTATTCCAGATTATTTTGTTCTGCAATGGTCTTTCATACACACCTGATAGTGAATATAGAAATTAACCATGTGGAAACTGCTACATTTGACTTCTCCAGACAAATTAATATCCTTTCAGCCTCACTAAACCATGTTTTGGAAAACATTAATAGTGTTCTTCATATTTGAGTGAGATTCTGCAGAGTGAGTGGAGTATTTCCAGTATGATCCTGATACCAGTGCCAGCATGGTGTATGTGCCACAGGGCTCCATGCTTTAGGAGGTCTTAATTACATCAAGGCTGTATTGTTTTTCACCAGTAGCATATGGCAAATGGTGTGTATTTTATAATAAACATTCAAGTGTTTATGGTACCTAAAAGACTTTACTTTCTGTATTCAGAACTGAAAATGTCTGAAGACATATCTGATGGCACCCCATCTGAAGAAAAACCTGAAGTAATGGAAATGCCCGGCAATGAGGTATTGCCTCATGAATCAGTACCACACCTCATAGAAGCTGAGATCTCGCATGAGTCTTCACACGATCAACATGGACAGGCCACTCAGAATGTCAGTAATAGAGAGGAAGGAGACATTCTCATTAATGAAAACCCTTTGACTGAAAAACTCGAAGGTCTGCCTTCCAGCCTGCCTTCCAGTGAAGAGACAACTGAAGACATGCCCACTGAGTGCATTGAAACTGTAAGCCTTGATGCAGAACCTGAATTGGAAGAAACACTGCATGAGCAAAGCAATCCAGTAAGCAATACTCTCTTTTCTGTAAAAGCCCTCCTCTCCCTGCATTGTAAGGACAGAATTTTGTATAATGTGTGTACTGTTTTTCACAAAAACCAAGGAAGCTATGCAGAAAACCTGCATAGGCGTGAACTAAATTGCAACACCAAGCTTTTGAAAACTAGGAATAGTTTAATTTCATTTTTTGCCAGTATAATATTAATTTGGTTTTTCAAGTCTGGTTGCAATGAAACTTGCATTGTATTGAGGTGGTACGTTACTGGAGACTTTCTTGAGACAACAGTTTCTTAACACAATTTAAATATGAATACTGATAATTGCTTAACACTGCCCATTACTGTAAAAGGTGTGCAGCACCTCCCCTGGCTGTGTTTTTATTGAACTCAGTTGTTAGGAGTTCCCTGTGCACATCCACTGAATTACACATGTAGAGGAGACTTCAGAAGAGAAGCTTTCAACTCTGGCTCCTGCCTCCACCCCAGGAAAGAGACAGGTTCCTGCCTCTCCCTAATATTAGCCCTAATAAACTTGTGTGGCTTTATAGGATTTGGTGCCTGAAGAAATCTTAGGACATCTGTAATGATGTCTCTGGAGTTTAAGGCTTCTCCAGGAACAGATGACGTGATCCGTGCTTCTGCTTTTTTGTACCCCATGTAATACCCAATCCATCATCATCTATTAAATGTCAGACTTTGTTGCCTGATAGGTTCTTTGTGTTTCCTCCTGCCTTTTTGAGAGCAAGATTAGACAGTGGAGTAACATTTTTCTTCTTTTAGGCTGCAGACTCCTCATCTAAAGCAAGTAGGTGGGGAGCGTGGGGTACCTGGGGAAAGTCTCTCCTGTCATCAGCTTCTGCCACAGTGGGTAAGTATTCAGTTGGTAAAGTGTGTGGAACTAATAATTTCCATGTGTTATTACACAGATTAATGTTGCATCTTAAGGATTCATAGACAATTTTGCCTTGATTAGCTTGGGAAGCATGATTTTTTTGAAGAGGAAGATGGGCCTCCCTAATTATGGACAAGGCACTAGGTTTATTTGTAAAGTTAATTAATTACTTGATTCTGATTTCTTCATAGAAATTCTTAATTAATTACTTGATTGTGACTTCTTCACAACTTCTTCATAATCCAATACAACTACTATCAGCCAAAGGTTTATGGTTTCTCAAGTCAAAGCAACCCAGATTCATGCTCATGCATGTTAATGGTTTGTATGCCAGGTTTGACTGCTGCCTACTCAACATGAATTCACTTCTAGTAAATCATTCCAGCTTTCATTGCCACCCAGTGAAACTGTCACACTGTCACACTAGATATCAGACAACATATTGAAACATGGGCCCTATACTCCCTCTCCCTATACTATCATTTCCAATATTAGGCCAGTACAAACTGTCTTTGTGAAGACTTTAGGTAAAAATTACTGCTCTTTGAAAACTGACAGACAAAAAGCAAAGCACAGCAATATGTAGTTACCAGTGGGAAATAATTTCTCACAAACCAGAAATGTTTCATAACAAAAGAATCTGTTAGCTAGTCAGTTCTCCTAAAGGTTCCACAGAACACCTTTAAAAGATGAACCTAGGAATTAAAATTAATTGCTAGTTACTAAAAATGAGTTCAATAGAGATACTGGTTATAAGGCTGAATAATTCTCCTCCTCTTCTGTTTCATGGACAGTAAAAGGTTTCTGTCTGTTTCTCAGAGGAGGAAGGAAGTTTCCTTGTACTCTTTTTTTTTTTTTTTTTTTTTTTTTTTTTCTAGTAACATCCAGAGTCAGGACTACATAACTGCATTTTCTTTCAGACAGTCCAACAATTAACATTTCCAGTTACATTCAGAATGGGTTTCTGGGGTGTGTAGAACAAGTTTGTTGTGTAGGCAGGCTGACTTGATAAAGTTGTGTGATGTCTGTTTTGAACAGGCATGTCATCACAGTGAATATATGTTTTTAGGATTATTATTGCCTAAAAATGAGCTTTTTGGTTCCAGTTGGAACAAGTCAAGTTGAAAAGAGCATCCACATGCAGAAAAGTGCAGGAAAAATTTAAAATAATTTTAATTCAACATCAGAATGGTTGCACTATTTTGCACTGAAGACCCATCTACTATTTAGGTTCTGGCAGTGACCAAGAGCAACTAGAAAAGCACGAAAAACCAGATTTATATAAAGCAGCAGTTCCCCCTGTTTTCCTGTTTCTTGGAATCTGCAGCATAGACAGACTTCCTGACCCTGATATCAGGGTAGGTTGAGTTTCCATGTTACTATGTAATAATTTTGAATCTAACTTTGTGAATTTATTAAACAAAATGGACTTTGAATTAAGCAGAAATCAAATGTATGTTATTCCATATTTTCTGAACCCAAGGTCATGTGGGTAATGTGTATGTAGCACATAGCTAGTCTTAGATTTGTTCCAGGAAATCAATGCATCAGGCAATATTTTACATTCCTGATACAGAGGGCTAATTTCCTACTTGTTTATTATGAAAACTCATGCTTGATCCTGTCAAATGTTTACTCTCTGTCACTGTCATGGACAGGATATGGTACTGTGTAGACCACATATCTCCTTCAGTATGATAATTCCCTACTGAGATATCTGGAAAAAACTAAACCTATTGAGAATTTCTATAAATTTTATTATTATTATTATTATTCCCCTTCAAGTTACTCCATTTAATATCTGATCAGTTCATCTCCTATTCCACACCAGAAGATAGTTTTGCTATGGACCAGTCCATTTAAAGTTGCTATTCCTTCAGTGTAGCAAATGCTGTAAATAAAACTGCCTTCTTGGAGTGAAGACTTAATGGCAATACTTTCAGTCTGTGATTTTTCTGTTGGTTCTGTTGTCATGTTGTACAACACAGCTGCTTGCCTGGTGAAATATGACCAATGTTTACTGTTCCTTATATTTTTCTTCAAAATCGTACTTTGTAAAAATAGCAGAAAGTTTGAGGTGGACTAAATAATATTTTAAAAGCTTAAACAAATACATTCTGCTTTTAACAAAGAGTATCATAGACCAGCCAGGGTTGGATGCTACCTTGAAAAGTGTTCTGGTCAAGGGTTTTGTGGGAAAGGCTTTATGCATCTAAATGAGATTATCTAGCATGTTGTCCACTCACATCTTGAAAACCTCCAGCAATGAAGACTCTACCATATTCCTGGGTAGGTTTTTCCAGTGAATAATTTTTCTTACTGTAATTAATTTTTCTTGCATTCCTACATATTTAAGACTGAGTTAAAATGTTGTCCCAATGATCTTAGTTTCATTTTCCTTCAAACACTGATAGAGAATTCACAAGCACATGAGCATTTTTAATGCATGGCTATAATTTGTTTAGCGCAACTGATTTTAGTTCCTGATAATAACACGGTTTCTATATAATTTGTATCTCATCCTCCTTTAAGTTACTCTGTACATACAGCCAGGGATTGTTTTAGTGGTAATTTTTTATTCCAGAGAAAATATCTGTTGTCTTTGGACTGATTTTGACTTTTTTTGGATCGAGGTCCCCACAGTAAGAGAGATGTGATACTCTCCTACACAAGAGAATCTGTGATGCTTTTGGATTAGTTTGTCACTGCCTGAACCATGTGTGGGGTCTTAACACTAGATGTCACACTAAGCTAACTATTGAATCAGGTTCATCAACGAGGTGAAGAGATCTCTCTTGTTTTTAAAAGATGCAAGAAAGTTGGTTCTTCCTTGTGGAACCACAGTGGAGCAGAACCACTGAAATAGTTGCTGGAATGATGAGATGGGACAAGGCAGCTCACTGTGGTATGGAGGAACAACTTGTACTAATTATCAACATTTTAGACTCTTTCTTTTCAATTGTTTTTTTTAGTAAATCAGCCATTGCACAATCCAGTCTTTTTGAGTGTTGATAAAGCTATCCTGCTCAAGAGGGTGACTATTACAACTGAATCAGTTAATGGGTAGTAGCCACTGAAATGTGTAGACCGTCACCTGTCTTTTCCTTGCATGTTTCTTCCTCTCCTTGTGACAGAATTCTGAGTCCTTCTAATCCAGTTCAGGAAGCTAAAATGACATATGAATAACTCTAGAGGAAAGAAAAATCATTTTCTGACTCTTCAGTTCTTTAAACTGACTCTTTGAGAGCAGTTTCAGGGCAAGCAGGAGAGACAAGCATGGAATATGGGGAGGAGTAGAACTTCCCATAACTGCACCAAGGAGCCATTAGGTTAGCTTAGCTGTAACAGCAAACTCTTTATCTCCGGGGCTTATGGGAGGCAAAATATATTTTCAGTTTGTACTGGCAGCTTGTGACTTACATTTTTAAAAGAGCTTCTATGCTTTAAAGCTTGGCTCTTTGGTTTTTCTTCCAACTAATCTATCAGCTAGCTTAATGAAAGTGCTGCAAGCCTTGCCTTTCATGTGCTGTGGTGTTTTGAATGAGGTATGGCACTCATAAGGTACTGAAGTTACGATGCTCAATGAGCTGCATTTCCAAGGAAAGTATGTTCTCTATCATGCTATATACAAATGCTGCGCTCTGTGTAAGTTTAAGGTGTTTTACCTTTATGGCTGTTGCTAAGACTAGCACCTGTTAATACATTCACACAGTAAAAGTAATTTAAAAAATAACCCAGCTGTTTGAGTCACATGATCTCTGAAATTCATACTATAATGCTGCGTAATGCGTCTTTCTAATGTATTGTTTGTAACTGATGTTCTGCTATCTTGATTGTTTTGTTCTTGTGTATATTCTCATACAGTTCCTCAACTATGAGAATGGCACATAAATAATCAGATACCCATAGTTCTCCTTGGTATGCTGAAAAGCACTTTTTGTCATTCAGTATGACAGAACGAAATGTCACTTGAGATGTCACTGTGTTGATGAGCTTGTATGTTATTACGCATGGATGTGTGTAATAATCTGTATTGCATAGCTTAAGTCGACTTCTCTGTGGAACAGAAATGCCAGTGCTGCGGATAATGTGAAACTAAAGTGTTCCAACATTGCAAATGTCTTTTCTAATCTCTATAGATACTATACTCCTATTGCAAAATAAAGTACAATACTAAAAAAAGAAGGCTGGGTGTTATGCTTGTACTTTATGTGATCATAAAGAGGATAGGTAATCTCTTCAGACTTTTTTTATTTCATAAATTCAGCTGATTAAGGGGGAACTACTTTGGGTTGAAATCACATGGTGATCACAACTGTTTTGTAAATAAACTTTACGGCTGCTGTAGCAGCAAAGCCCTTTTTTTACAGTTACTCCTTTTTAAGAATGCTGAATGCAAGTAACAGATGGAAGGAAATGTGGATGCTTTTGGGGTTAGCAGTCCCTTTTGCTTTCTTTATGTCTTTTAACATGGGCATATAGTCTAGAAGAGACTGAGAACCAATAAAATTGTGTTAACAGCCTTTATACTTTTTGCTCTTATTGAAAACTTCTTTGCTTACAATAAGGAGATCTGAATTTAGTCTCATTTACTAGATTCCTGATTTATAGACCGAATAGTAGAAGTATTATAAGAATCTAGCCTGGTTTTCTTTAACTGCAAGGGAGAGAAATTTTGTGAAGGCCTGAATTTTGTGAAGGCACTATCCTTGAGTGCACGTAGCATAGCCTAAAAGGGAGCACAATGGGGTCCCACTTTTTAGTGTACAAAACCAGAGCACAGTTGGATTTTCCACATCTCTATACTTCAAGTAGTGGAGTGATTCTCTTCCAGCCAGTTTTAGGTTCCTCAGTTTCTCATCTAGTGAAAGATGCTTATTTAAGGCCTAAGTCTTCATCTTTGGCTTGAGCCAGATGAGGCCTCATTCGTGTTACTAGACTAAATTTTGATCAGTTCTTCATTAGATGTGCTCACATGGTAGGACTCAGGTTACAAAGGCAGTGTGGTAGCCAGGGACAAAATCTGAAACTCCTCCCCATCTGTACCCCTGAATCAAGAGAGTTTACTTCCCTATGAGTACTAGATGGACCAGGAATCAGTGAATCCTGTACCAGAGTGGTTTAGGTTTCAGACCTAGTGAACTGCCCTTCAGAGGTGTTTGTTTGCATCTCTCAGCTCTGCTGGGACTCCAAAGCTACTAAGCTGGGAGGTGGAATATAAGACAGCTTGCAATGAAGTGGGATGTGTCTGACCAAAGGATTTGTGAGTGCTGTAATCTGGCCTTGGGCAGATCAGGCAAACCAAAAGGCAGGTCATGTTGTTAGGCAGTGTTAGCAAAACCTTCCTATTCAAATGAAAGATCCCAGCTAGGAACATGAACAATAATATTCTGTGGAAATTGCCAGCCAATAGAAAGGCAAGGAATCATGGAGGCAAGAGAAACAAAAGCAACAACACAGGGAAAAAAGAGTGCTTTCTTTCAAAAGCTCACAGTTAACAATGCCCATTGCATAGCTCTTCTGTCTGCTGTTAACAGAAGAGTAAATGGAAATGTCAGAGGTGTCAGCTCGGTTGCATTAGCACACCCAGTGTAACAAAATGAGTGCATCTTTAAACTGTAGGCTTCTCTCCTGTGACCTCTTTTATTTCTGTGCCTTTTGAAGTTACAAATAATGATTTTCAGTTCCAAGGCAACACACATTTCTGCCCTATTTGTGCATGTATGTGTATCTAACAGTTGCTTCAGTTGTGGTCTTCTGATCTCATCTGGTTTTGCTGCTGCAGTCAAACATACATGCCATATAGCTTAGTACAGCAAAGCCACCCCTTGCTGACCCGGAGTATTTTCTTGTTATTCTAGCGCATGTAACCACAGCCCCGAAAATGCTGCCTTTTTAGGTCAGTAAATATCAATACAGCAACTGTGTGCTTTCTCTTCTTAAATGTGTTAGCTTGTCTGCAAAACTATAAGAACCAATTCAAGGCTATAAAAAAAATTGCCATAAAAAAGTGGGAAATTGATCTGAAAACACGTAACTTTTCCAGACAATTCAAAATTTTACTCAAAATGTATAGGATTTTTAATATGACTACAGGACCGCAGTATTTTGTTACCAAGTCAAGTTGATTAAGTCAATGAAAAGAATAAAACTCTTGTTCATTTAAAAAGTTGCGAGCAGAAGCAGTGGAAAGGAATGTGACAGGCAGTATCTATTGTATTAGTGTAAAAGCACAGTTGATAGTGATTTGAGTCCCAGGAATTTGGGGATTAAATAAATGAGTCCAGAATCTATCCACACTAGTATTTTCATTGAGCTCATTAAAATGTGTGGGAGATTTGGATTAGACCAATCAGTACATTGCTCTCTAGGATCTGCATTGGAACAGACTTTGCAAAATTTAATAAATTATCCAGTGATGACTTAAACATTGTGGTGTATAATCCGGTATGACCCACACAGTTGAACTCACTGCTGTTTTTTGTAGACATAAGATAAAATAGATAAAGGTCGTATCTTCTTTAGACTGGTAAAAACACTTATCTGCCTAGGCTGTTACAGTGTAAAACATTAGGACCTTCTGCAGCCTATGAATTCCAGGTCTCTGCAGTCTGTTCCTTAGGATATGTCTGTTCTTTGTGATCACCTCCAGATAGTCCAGTTTTCTTGTATGTAATCTTTCAGATGTGCTGCTTCACATATGTTTTCTAGAGAATATTTATTACTGAAGTCACAGAGCACTTGATGTGTACTTCATCTGGAAATCACAGAATCATGAATCTAATCTAATATTTCCTTTTTCCTACTCCATTTCAAATAAATTTGCTGCATCTTTCTTGAATCAGATATTCAGAACCATATTTCTGTGGCTACACATACACACACACATGTATATGTTTATTCAGAATGCTGCAGAGCACTGGCAAGTGATAGGTTATTTTGCTGTATTGAGTGCAACTCAGAAAAGATCCTTTGAACTTATCTAATAGAATGCACACAGTTGTGGGAAAATGTGGACAACATTTAATGAATCATTATGCATAACTTTTGGCCTTAAATGTCTAGATATCTGCCCAACCATCTGTATTAATGCCTTTTCTGAAATAATTTATCCATTTACAGTTCAGTTCAACCAAAGTGTGAAATTGTCACTAACATTTCTTATAAGTCGTTAGGCAGATAGTTGAAGCACTCTGGATTGTCCTGCTTTAGAAGTGATAGGTGTCATGCAAGATGCACTAACAGTCTACTGTACAAGATAAAAACCAAATCCTGTCACTGCTGCTATTTAATTTTGTGTTGGAAGGAAATAGTGCTCACCTGGTTTGTTGTTCACCTGTTGCACCTCAGCTGATACACAGAAACTTCCAGCTAAGGAGGATCAACAGCTGAGTTGCTTGTAATGAGAGAAGTATATCATGGACATACTTGTGCACATAATCCAGAAGCAAAATAGGCAGACAACTTTAGAGTAGTCTTTTTTGAGGGCAGCATTTTTCAGCTACAGTTGATGCAGGTTAGGAAGATACTGCCTCCCCTTAACTGACTGACTGCCAGTCAGTCTACCCTATCCTACAGTGGGATATTACCAGTCCCTGTGATCTGCTAGTGCAAATAAACTCTGTGTAGAAAACTAGCAAGGCAATTATGTTCTGTCAAAAATATTCAGATAAAAATGGTAGCAACATTAATACTTTATTTTAAAGTAGACCATTTTAATATGGGGCTCGGGAGTCACTGCATGAGTCACGTAAAGGTGGTAAAATCTCTGTAGAAGATAACCTGCCACTGAAGCAATAGTTCTGCCTGTGTCAATTGACATCAGCAGACTTTACAAAGTGTATTTAAATAATAGCTTTGGGGAGAGACACTTCAGAATTTTACTTCAAATGAGAAACTAAGGAACTTAAATCCTGAAACAATTTTGAGGACTGGGGTCAGTATTCCTAAAAACATAGTACCAATTCAGAGGACTGAAGAACAAATTCCATGCCTCAGTCCTGCAGTCATACACAATCCCTTAACTTTGGGTTAATTTTTCTAGAATTCTGAAAATTACATGAGCTCCTACCCCAAGGCCTTAGGAGGACTGTCAGTTTCCATTTAAATTGATTGCAATAGAATATTTGGCATCTTGAAAAGCAGGTAACTAAACTTAAGTGTGCCACTGAAATAACTTCTGCTTTTCAGATCCAGCATAATTTGTGTTATATTTCAGCTTTATCATTTATATTCAGTTAATATAAATATAGTAGAGGAAGTGAATTATTAATCTAGAGAAAATTAAGCAATTGAGGTAAGTTTAATAAATATTTTGTTTGTCATAATTAATGAAGTATAAGAGTATTATGCATGTTAGTCACAATTTTCAAATCATATAGCCTAAAATATGCCTCTGCTACAGGTCATGGGATAACAGCAGTAAAAGAAAAAGCAGGAACTACCCTAAGAATTCATAGTGGAAGTTCAACATCTCTGGAAACAGCAGAGCCTCCTGCAGCTGAAACATCAGTTACTCGTAAGTTGAAGTCCACTGAAATTGGACAAAACACTTTCACCCTGCCAAATCAGTTCATTTTATAAAATTTTAAGATTTTCATCACGGAAACCAGTTTATTGTAATTTGTTACTTGCAGGGTTGAAATTATGCTGCAACCTGCTGTTTTTTTCTGTTGCTAGAAGCAGAAGATTCTCTGGACCAAAGCTCTTCTGAGAATATTCCTTCTTCTCCTTCATCTGGATCTCGTGGCATGCTGTCAGCTATCACTAGTGCTGTACAAAACACAGTGAGTCATTTTAGCTGGTCTCTCTGCTCTAGTTATTTTACATTATTTTTAGGTTCAGTCTCACTGTAAGTCATGTTTTTTAAGTCATAGGTCTTTGTAAAAACAGTTCTTTTGTAAGTCTGTTTGGAGTCTTTTCCATGACAAAATAAATTAAATTAAATTTAAATTAAACTGTCAAATTAAAAAATAAAAAGCAAAACAGAACTATAACTCAGTTACTATGTTGTCACCAGTTTCAGTGAAAAAAAATATGATCTTCTCCTAAACTATGTAGAATTCTGCAAATTTTTGGAGAACCTTTTTTTATAATTGTACCATTGTCTGATTTTTTATTTTTACAGTTAAGCCCTTCCAGATAAAGTGTGATAGGTCTTGTTACCATTTTTGAAGCCAGATAAAATAAGAAAATACTCCATTTGCTTATTTAAAGGTTTTTACTAAGCTCTCTATTTTTAGTTCCTGCCCTTTACCTTCACCTCTCTATCTAGTCCCTCATTTTCATACCCTTTCCAGATGAGGGTCTGATTGCAAACTCAGTGAGGCAAAATCTTTTCTTCACAGTTCTTTCCTATTACACCATCCTTATATTTTGTGTGTTGAACTTCATCTTTTTCTCTTTTGTTGGGTTTCAGATTTTGCAAAATCCTGTACTGTACGGTTTCCAAATCAATTTTTATGTCATCTTCTTGCCCTACTTTTTTTTCACCTTTAAGTATGGTGTTTCACTTGAAATTAAAAGAGACTTTAAAGATTGGCTGCAAGAGCATAGAAGATTCATTCCCCACTGAGCAGGTTTTATGAAATGGCAGTTCTTTTCATTGTGTATCCAGTTCACTCCACCTCATCACTCTAATATCAAAGATTTTGGGAAGAGAAGGAGATTCCTTCCTAAGGAAGGAATAGATTATTCCTAAGACTGTTCCTACAGAGCCTGGAGCATCATATGGCTTGTGAGAGCTGGCCACCAGTAAGATTACTTGAGCATTATACTAGATTTGCCAATAAGAGCAATGTGCTTGTAGCCAGCCTGGAGAGGCTGCTATTCCACAGTGATCCATGTGGTACAAACAGTATCCCTTATGGTCTCAGTAAGTCACCTGTAATGCCATTTGAGACTTTGGTAGGTTTTCCACTATATATCAGGGTACATCAGCATTTGAGTATCTGACATACACATGATCCAGATTGAAATGGAAATCTTTAGCCAGTGAAACTAATTCAGTGTACATAAAAAATATGAAGACACAGAAGAACGTATGTATTTAAATAGACAGTTCCAGAGTCATCACAAGTGTTAAATTTTTAAAAATGAGGTAAGGCACAGTCTTCTCTTCATGATGGACTTGGCTCCATATTTTTCATATCTAAAACAAGTTCCTGCAAACCAGATTCCATTGGATGAAATTGAAGTGGTATTCATAGAATGATAGAGGCACAGAATAGTTAGGATTGGGAGGGAACTTAAGGATCATCTAGTTCCTATGCCCCTGCCTTGGGCATAGACAAGGCTTCTGCTAAACCAGGTTGCTCAAAGCTGATCCAGCCTGGCCTTTGATACTTCCAGTGGTGAGGCATCTGCCACCTCTGGGCAACCTGTTCCAGTGCTTCACCATCCTCATAGTGAAGGTTTATTCCTGATATCCAATCTAAGTCTATCCTCTTTCAAAATAAAGCCATTCCCTTTTGTCCAAACACTGCTTGCCCTTGCAAACATCCCTCTCAAGCCTTCCTATAGGCCCTGTTCAGGTACTGGAAGACTGCTGGAAGGTCTCCTCAGAGCATTGTGTTCTCCAGGCTGAACAGTCCAGATTTTCAGTCTGTCTTCACAGGAGATGTGCTGCAGCCCTTTTACCATATTTTCTTTTTCTTTTTCTTTTTCTTTTTCTTTTTCTTTTTCTTTTTCTTTTTCTTTTTCTTTTTCTTTTTCTTTTTCTTTTTCTTCTTTTTTTTACAATTGTTACGTTTCCCCTGGTTAAGTTCCCCTGGTTAATTAATTGGAAATATTTCTTTGGTTCTTTTTTTTTTTTTTTTTTTTCTTTTGGAAAATGTATTCAGAACAAAGTAAATGCATCAATCCTCTTGTTAGCTAAAGTATAGGAAATGTAGGGACCTGAATGTTCAAAGATGGTGTCTACAAAAGCACTGCTCTTTACAGTTCATATTAGCCTAAACTGGGAAATAAATAACCACATTGCAATATTTTATACAGGGGAAAAGTGTATTATCTGGAGGCTTAGATGCTTTGGAATTTATTGGGAAGACAACCATGAATGTCCTTGCAGAAAGTGATCCTGGATTTAAGAGAACCAAAACACTGATGGCAAGAACAGTCTCACTGTCTCAGGTTGGGTATATTTAAATACTGCTCTGTCAATGCAATTTCAGATTATTTTTCCAGAATTTCACATGCCTCAGGGAGAGGCTTTATTTATTGCAGTATTTGCTGGCTGGGCTTACAGAAATGAATATTATGATTTATAGTTCCTCTACTTTATTTTTCTTCACAGAACAACAAAAGATAATGTAAAGTCATCTTTTCTGCATAATCACATATACAATTGCTGATGTAATTAAGATAGTATATGTGGTGATAAATCATTACACTGTGGAGGCAAAATCAAATTGTTGGTGTTTTGGTAACAGCTGTAGATAGATATCTTCCAGCATAAACATCACTATGCTGTTTTCCTTGCACATCAGTAATACTGGAATATGATGTATGTTTCATTAGGAATTAAGCCTGTACAAGGCTGTATCTCAGTGTCCATCTAACTTAATGGTACCCTTACACAGTTGTGACTCATATTTCTTAAAGCGCAGAAATGCAATAAAAACTGAAGTATAAATACCATCAGTATAAAATTACTTTAGTTCTCCAGATGCTGAGAGAAAACAATAGACATTGAAAAGAAACTATGTTTACTGCATGTTTACTTCCTTGTAGAGAACAGTAAGGTACTTTTCTTTTAATGAGATGTTTCATCTTAAGTATTGTCATTGGAAGAGTTAACAGACTTATACTGTTACAGTCGATCAAAAGCAATTAACTCTTGTTAAGGCCCACAGCGTTAAAATGAGCTTTTGAGAATGTCTCCTTTAACAACATGCATGGATTTGCACATAGAATCTGAGGCAGAACGCAACATAAACCAGTTCTCATGGGTTGCACTATAGCTTTTCAGTGATTTGTTCATAAAACTTAGTTAGCTGAGTTAGCTTCTGAAGATGGAGACTTCAGAGGAAAAATGTACCATTTAAAGTCTTCTGTACTAAATGAATCACTGAAGACAGTATTGTAGGATTTTTGAATGATGTAATAACATAAGTGGTGGGAGTTCTCCTGTATTCAGAGACTTGTATGAGACCTAACATGGAGTCTGAATGTATTTGCCACCTTTGTGGTAGGAAATTCATGAGAGGCCATTTTATCCAGGAATAGAAGGAAGGAGTAGAAGATCATGTTGTATATACTGTTCTATTCTTACACAGATAGAAGTGTATTAAAAGCACACCAAAATATATCCAAGTACATAGAGGGTAGCTCTTCCCTACCTTTGGTGTAAGGCATCAGTCTCTTTTGCCAGTCCTGCTGTCACATTAAAGTGACTTTACTATTTGCTAAGAATATTTTATAGGAAATATTCATGTAAGTGCATTATTTATGCCATTTGGTGGATAGGTCCTGAAAATAATACTCTTCCCATTTTGTGGTCCGTAGAATGGATTGCATGGCTCTTTAAGGCTGCACATGAAATAGTCCTTTCATTATAATTGGTGATGAAATTGATTATATGATATCTGTAGCTGACATTGCTTCTGAAAATATAAGCAAGATAATTTTTTTTGTTCATTGTATTTTAAAGAGAGATGGTTAGAAAATACCATTGGGAAAACCCCACTCAGAATACTATATAAATATTTTATCAGAGAAAACTATCAAAAAAGAAGTTAGCTATTTCATCTGTAAAATTTTAGCTCTGCAGGTGTGATATAGTCCCAAATTTTATTACTACTTCTAGACACACAGAAGCAGATAATAATAAAATCTGTCGCACTTACAGTGCTATCAATAAAACATAGAATGATGTATATATTTTTACAGCTGTTGCGAGAAGCCAAAGAAAAAGAGAAACTGAGGCGGGCCCAGCAAGTTACAGTTGAAAGAACAGCACATTATGGACTACTTTTTGATGAATTCCAAGGATTGTCTCATCTTGAAGCTCTGGAAATCCTGTCAAATGAAAGTGAAGCTCAGGTACAGTGTGCAGACAGCATAAATCAATATAGTTGGTAAAAATACATCTTTAAGTTAATTTTATTCTGCAGATGCATGTAGAATGAACAGTAAGTTCTCCATCAAGTTCAGAGAAAGCTGAATTGATCCTGTGGGCTAGTCCTGGGTTTTTGGAGCTCAATCTCAATACCTCTAAAGTGTAACTACAAGATATAGCTCAAAACAAACCTCATAACTGACAGGTGTTTTTGTCAGGGCCATATGTATTGTGCCATACACAGCTTGTGACACTGCAGCTGTCTTGCAAATTCGCTGCAGAATTTGCAATGAGGTTGAAATCTTTTGGTTGAAATCAGGTACAGATACTTACATTCAGGAATTCCAGACATAATACATGTGGAGGCTGGTTAACTAAAATTAGTTCCAGATACTTATTCACTTCTTATTTTTTTAGTTTTTAAGGTTACATAGAACTACACCAAGATACTATTCCTGGAAGTATGCAAATGTCTCTCTGAAGATGATAATGTTAATAAGGCCTAGCTGATAAATATATATTTCAGTTTCAACTCTCAATTTATTTGCTCTGCTAATACATCAGTAGATCTCTGACAGTGGACCAATAGATTTTCCAGATTCCTAGCAGTGATATTTTTGTACTGAAACCATTTCCTAAATAGATTTCTTAAAAACAAGTTTTCTTTTTTGTTTGTTGTTGTAATTAGTATTCTTTGCCCTGTGGGGTACTTCTTAGTAAAATATAACCAACTTATATTTTAAAATATTTTATTTGCTCTCACAAATAAAAGAAGCTTATATTAATAACAGTTAGGTGCATACTGTCAATGTTGTAATTTTTTGTTATTATCTAAATGAAAAACTATACATTCAAACTGCACATGTAAGGTTCAAGAGTCTGCTTTTGGGAACAAAAACAAAACCAAAACTGGCCAAAATCCCCCACCCACTAAACAGGAAAGAGATAGAGAGAAAACAAGTTCAGGCTAATTGCATGTGTCAACAATATTTTTATTTTACTGTGAAATACCAGAAGGTAAGCAAGACATGTGCAGGTTACCATGAGGTTTCTGATGCACTTCATTTATGTCCTAGAGATGTACATAGTCCTACTCAATCCAAGAGGATTGATGGTAACTGTGTGGGTCAGCAAGTGCAATATCCAGAGAAATGTCCCACTTACACAGATGCACACAGACACAGAATACAGAAAGACTCCTGTAAGCTTGAGACCACTTCTAGCAGCCCAAAAGCCACAGGACAAGTTCAAGAGGTATTGAAGACATCTATGTTTAAGCTTTTATTTTAAAAGTTTCCATTAAAAGAGGTTCCCAGTTAGCCCTTGAAACGGACAGTGCTATAGAGAGAGAGGAAAAAAGCCCTATGTGGTCCTTCACAACCTGACTCGAGTGTCACAGCTTTCTCTTGCTGTTTAACCCTGAGCACAGGAGCTGGACGCAAGGACACACCAGTAGGAAGGTAACAGCTGTCTCCAGCCTTGCACTGAGGTAGTCTGTACATCTGTGGAGCAAGCTTTAAAAATGCCCCTTTGAAACAAACATGAAGGTAAAACTTTATATCAAGGGGAGTAAGGGCATTTCTCTTGGCTTCCATTGGCAGAAGGAGTGTTCTGCTCACAGAATTAACACCAAATAACTGTAGTACAAACAGTGATTCAAAGAATCTGTTTCCATCCCTCTTGCATGTACCATCTTTATTAGAGATGTAGGGACTTGCAGATAGCTGAGACATGCAAAGACCTGCCAACACATTCTTCAGAACATTCTATACAATAATTTTGGCTGCATTTTGAAGGTAACTTTTCCCAGCTCTTCCCATGAGTGCTCAGACTAACCAGTACACCTATGCTCTTTTTGCCTGCTGTCTTTATCCAGTCAATCCCCAAATGTCTATTACAGTTTGCACTTAAACCACAGATTTATAGTTCAAAACTCATGTTCTGGAGGAAGGAAGGGACCTGATGATCTGGCAAGGCTGGTGTAATTTTTGTGATACTCAACAAATTCTGTTGACAAGATCTAAAAATATGTCTAAGCTGGAAGATTAGAGACAAGACTTGAACATAATGGAAGTTCCCATTTCTTAGTCTATTTTGAATTCAGGCTCTAAATTGGCATTTAGTAATACTTATTGTCCTTTCTTTTACAGATTCAGTCACATTTAGCAACACTTGATGGAGAACAGTTGGAGACTGTGAAAAATGATTTAATTGCTATAAAAGAGATCTTTGTTCCAAAGGAGTTAGATGATGAAGTGGTACAGGCACAAAAAGGTAATTAGAAATAGAGAGTCTTAGCCATATGAATAATTGCTACTTCTTTAGCTAGTATTTTTAAAAAACCAGTCTGAATTGTAATTTCTCATATCCTAATAGTCTTCATAAGGTAGTTACTAAACTTAATACTCTAAAAGTTCTGGAAGCTGATCAGTGCTTAATTTTGAATTTAAATTAACTGAAGTGTGAGATATGGAAGACCAAAAGATCAAACGTAAATAAATATTACATTTTCTTGCTATAACATCAGTGAAAGCAAAAAATGCAGAATAATAATTTTTTTGATAACTGAGCTTTTCTTACAGAAATTGTATAACCTGGAAGTTTTGAAGTACTTGGAAATGCTCTTCTGTTCAGCAACTTCATCCTCACTCTGTACCCTCCCTTGCTGGATGGGGGAAAAGATTAGACTATCATAAAGAAATTTAAGGATCCTGATTTTTTTTGAATGAAAGTGACTTTGAAACATAGAAGCAAAGCTGTATTTTAGATATTGCTTGGCAAGACCTGGCATGTGGAGTGTGCGAAGGAAGGCAGAGCAACATAAGCGTTTCTGTAACTGTGACACAGCACAGCATTGAAGAGAATGAGCTGAGCTCACAAAAGTTACAATGAAAGGAGTGGATGCTTTTGTTAGGGGCAAAATAAGTGTCTTAAACAGGTCGGAACAGAAGGATAAGAAGTCAACTTAAAGGCAGCTTAAAGTTCATGTCTTCAGGCCTTTGAGATCCATATCAAACCTCTTAGAGCTAACAGCAAAAATCCCCATGACCTGAAGACTGGCTTATGCCATTGAACATCATATTATTGTGTTTTGGAAACAAAGAAACATAAAAGGATATTTCTTCCACATCCTCTTGATCTTCTCAGGGGTACTTTGCTCATAAAACCCACATTTTGCAAGATGGTGATATATGATTTCTTTAGCCTTCGGAAAAGTTAGAAAAACTTTTTTTAACATCCACATATTCTAACAGGAAAGTAATTTCTTCTCAGACTGCTCCTTCTGGCAGTGCTTACCTTGCCCTGTCGATCCTTCTCACAGGGAGCTCGTTGTTCCTCACTGAGGGGGACAGCAAGTGCTCAGTATAAAGTCTCAGTATGGTAAAGTTTTGTGCTGGTTTTTCCCCTCTTAGTTGTTCCTTAAACCCCATTCTACTATGGAGTTGTGAGAACACAAGTCAAGAAAGTGTATTACCTGCTTAGGAGTGAGAATTCATGAGATGTCTGTCGTTCCTTAATTTCTGTGGAAAGTAGTTCCTTGCTTTGAAACCAACTCCCAGGAAAAGCTCTGTTTCTTGCATGAAGTGATGTTTTCTCTGAAGGTCGGCAGTTCTGGTTTTTTCAGTAAAGAACAACTGCTTATCCTGCTCCTTAAAACATTTACAGGTGTTTTGAATGGCCTGCAACCAAGGCAGTGAGCACCTTAAAAAAAAAAGAGACCAAATCAAAGTGTGCTGCAGATTTGCCCCTAGAAAAGCAAACCACTCATCAGTGAAATGCATTCCTTCTTCCTGTGACTGCAGAAAAAACTATGAGGGTTTTCTGGTACAAGTAGTGGAAGGCCACACACATACCCTTCTCTCTAATGTTTCCTCTCACTTTGATTATGCAACCCTTTAATGTATTTTTCACTGCAGCTTCATTTCAGTTGTTTATGAAATAATAAGAGGAGAAAAAGTGGCTTTACGTACATTTTGAAAGCCATTAACACCAAAAATTTCGTACGTGAGGTTAAATAAGACAGTAACCACATTGAATATTCAAATGAATATCCTAGTTATCAACAATTTGGTGCATATACATGCACACCCCCACACACTCCTTTCTTGTGTCTCTGTCACTGTTTTTCAAGTGCTGGAATACTTGGTGAAACTATTTCACTGGATGTGTTTGATCATATAAAATGCTATAGCAGTAACACGCCAACAAAAACTGTCTTGTTTTTTCTTGCAGCAGATATGGGAGAAGAGTTTGTCAGCATGCTCACAGAACTGCTGTTTGAATTGCATGTTGCTGCTACTCCTGACAAACTAAATAAGGTTAGCACCTCTTGGTGAGCTGCCTTCAGTTTCTTGGGCAAAGAAAGAGGCATCATACATTTCCTTCTAAGCATAACAGTAGTCTGAAGTCCTATAAAGCTTCAAGACTCTTCAGCTTTGATTTATTTGCATGTCAGGGAAATCAGCTCAAGATACAGTGATGTTATATATTTATTTTTCCTTAAAGATTTTAGTACATCTCACCTTTCCAAATTATTTTTCTTTTTTATACACACTTGTCATTTTCTTATTTGGGAAACTGTGTAAGAAAAGTTTCTGTGTAAATTCATTTTAATAATACCTAATAAAGCTGAAATACTAACTTTGGAATTAACAACACATGTATGCATTGATTAGGAATATTATACCTGTAGAGGAGTTATCCCTGGGTGATCTATCTTTATGCTTCTCCCTACAGTTTCTTAAATGTACACTTAACTAAATGCCACTCAGAGGCTTGATACATTCAAATTTCTGAGTATAAAAAGGAAATAATTAAATGTATTGTTAATTGATGTTCAGGAGTATCATCTAATAGTCTCTTTTCAAACTGAACTTTGAGGCTGAGTTCTTTGTTTGGCAGGCTAGGAAAAAAGCTCATGAATGGCTGGAAGAAGCCAGTTTGTCCACCCCAGTAGACATAGAAGAGAAACTAAATGAAAAACCTGAAGAACCTGGTGAAGAAGCTACTCAAAAAGACAATAAAATTGAGAGTGATAAAACAGAAGTAGACAAAAGCAAAACTGTGGAGGTAAGATAACTTTTGGAGGATAAGTTTCATAAAATGGATTAACATGTTGTGTTTGATAAGAGTATTTCTTTGTGTGTTGGCTTTATGTGTCATCCTTATTTTTTAAATTCATGGAAGTAGTAAGAAATAATAATACACAACTATTCACTGTAGGCCCAGCTGAAGAGTAAATTACATAAATATTCCTACTGTTATTCTGTTTCCAGAAGTAAATATCAAAGTAACAGGTATCACATTGTTTTTATTGTTCCATATCTGTGTCTTTGTGTGTATGCATGTGTGTACTCAACATACAGTGAGCTGAGGGATTCTGAGGGTCATGTCAAACGTTACGTGTACACTGAAAGTTGTATCTCAATGTTTCTCAGTATGTCCTCTCAGTGAGAATACATGGGAAAAATGTTCAAACTATTTAAACAGTTTAAATCATAAACAGACAAAACAGAAATATTATTTAGGCAACTAACAACTGTTCATTCTCTTTATGAAAGATAGCTCTTAAGGCTGAAAGTGTTCATTTAGACAGTTCTGATAAGGTTAATTGTGATTGAGTATTTTCTGTCAAGTTAATGGCAATATTAAATGTGGTTACTATCTTTGTTGAGATTATTATTTCTAATTAGAAATTATCTGTCCTGTTTCCTTGCAAAAAAGTCTAAAGAAGCAGACAGAATATATACACTGTATGGATTTCAGATTTTTTATGTGATTGCAGATTTCCAGCTGGCATCAGCTTGTGAAAGTTGTAATGCCCAAAGTGCTACATAGAGATTTCTATCATTGTTGATAAAAGCGACTTTTTTTATTGGGCGCATTACCTGTTTCTGCTCTAGAGATTCAGCAAAGAGGTGCTTCAGTGCTTTTAGCTCCATATGAAAATAATTATGTTATGACTTATTCTAGAGTTTAGGTATCTTTCTGTTTGTTAGGACAAGGTTTAAAAGTGGTATGTTAGAAAATCCAAGAGCCTGACCTAGTTCCCAGCCAAGTAAACAATAGACTTGATCTTACTAATTTTTCAGAGTGAGTAGAATAGCTGTATTTTATAATCTGTGGATATTTAATTTTCCAGTATTGTTTGTGAGGATGACATTATGGCTGATATTCACCATGTATGTGTGGGTATTTCCAGTTGGGGTAGGAAGGGCTCCTATGTTTGAAATTCTTTTATGTATATCCATAAATATATTTATCAGTGTTGTTATTATTGATTATATTACTCCCATTTTTAATTTAAGGAAATCTACATGCTGTCCATTGAAAGTCTGGCTGAGGTAACTGCTCGTTGTATTGAACAGCTTCATAAAGTAGCAGAATTAATTCTACATGGGCAGGAAGTAGAAAAAACTGCTCAAGATCAAGCAAAAGTACTGACAAAGTGAGTATTATGTACTTCATATGTGAACATTTGACATTTGCATAGAACTCAAGAAGTTCCATTCAGCTTGAAGGCACAGTGTTCATGGATCAACAAACAGCATTGGCCTTAGGAGTCCTGGTGCTGTATTTTCTCAGGAAATCAGGTTCTGTAGGCTACCTGTCGTTTTTTGACATAGCTGACATATGTATGTTTATGAAAACATGACCTATACACAGGCTAAAAGTTGTTTCTGCTCCAGCAAGCAAATGTACATGGCAACTTGGGTTGCATTTCCTGTTCCCTCTGCAGAAGATACTGCCCTGCATATATGGAATTTGCTTTTAGAGTATAAAATGCAGTCTTATTATCTGCTAACAGAGTTTCATTATCTAGTGTTTATCTGCCAAAAACATACAAAAATCAATCTGTTGTTCTAAACAGTAGACCACATTTGTTAGCAACTAGTTAACTGTAGTGAAACACCCAGAATTTCAAGAAGCCAGTCGGTCTAGTGGGACTCTAAATTCAAATCTCAAGCTCTCTGTAGTTATTGAGTCTACTGATGGCAGTAAGTTTTCATGTTAAAATATTTTAAACAGTTGACTCCTGAATAAGTAAAATATTTAACTGAGTGCTTATCCTTAAGAATGCTGCTAAGAATGGCAAAGTCCATGGGAACACTTCAGTCTGAAACAAAGCACTTATGAAGTATTTTTCAGGATCAGAGCTAAGGTGTGGTGAACCTGGGAGGATGAGGCCCTATGGGATACACTTGTGAATGTCTAGGAAAACAATGAAAGATCTCAGAACAGAACTAGGTCTTGTTCTCTCATATTTTAACCACAAATGGTCTTCTGCATTTAGCACAAGAGTAGATGTTTTATTGTTCACATATAAAACTTCTCATTGTTCTCATTCAAGTTTGTTTTATTTCCAACACTATTCCCAGAAGTTGCGTTGCTGCAATCATCAGAAAAACCATAGTTAAACTAGAAGTTTAAAATTTGAACAAGTGAAACATTGCACTGTCAAAAAAGTCTGGTGTGTGCAACACATCATTTTGCTGCTGTAGTCAGCAGTGGATTTTTCAGTGAAGGAATATAAAAAAATTATCATTAACAGTTTGTGCCTAAATGTTTTAAAAATAATTAGAAACAAAATTACTTTAAGAACATCTTTGCTTCCAAGATAAAGTTTGTCATAGAGTTTTTGTCTATTGATTGGTCAAGGATGTATATTTATATATCTCTCTTGTTTTTTTAAACTAGTTTAACAAGTGCCATGTGCAATGAAGTTTCATCTTTATCAAAGAAGTTTTCTGATTCTGTAACAGCAGCTGGGGTAAGATGACAGCATTTTCTGTAGCATTTGGGCTTTTTTTAACATAGTTCACCTCTTGAAACAGAAATTCTTATGTGAGTCCAGAGGCTGTCTATCAGCAAAGAGGCCACTTCTTTCCTCACATCAAGAACACAGAGCATTTTTACAGCAGGGAAAGTTTATAAGCCTTGATAGATGACACTGTGTCCCTTGCCTTGTAAAGTCTCTGTTTCTAGAAACCATTTCCTGTTTTTCCTGATCACCACTCTACGGTTCTTGTCTTCTCACGTTGAGGGGCCTCACATTTGAAGTGATGATAATTTCTTCTCAGACTCAGCCTACCCCTTTTGAACACATTTGTGTAAAAGTCATTAACAGATTGTACTTGCAGCACCTTAAGGTGGTTTCACGAGTTGTCTTCTTAGCCTTTACTAGATCCCCTGGCTTAGCACTGCTGTGTTTTCAAAAGGTTTAAGAGATCAGAAAATCTGTTTGGCCCATCTTAAAAAAAATTCCCTCTGTCTTCTATCACAAGATATTCTGCTTAAGAACATCCATGTATCTATGAACATCTTTGTTAGAAATAGCATCCTGCCTTTCAAGATGCTTCAAAGATGACTGACATCTGAACATTATAGCGGGATTTGGAGGTAAAAATTGTGCTGAAATCATTCTGTAAATATCAGAGAAGAACAAATTCTGGTTCTCCTGATTGTTCCATGAAAACATGAATGTAATTCGAAGGAAATTCTTCCAGTGTCCAATTAGCTTTTCCAGCTAATGAGCATGTTTTGTCATAGTTGTTTGTAAAGGACATGATTTATTTCTTTGTTTTTATTTTGAATAATTTACATAACTCAGATTACCGTAAGGAAAAATGCTTATTTTGCATTTTGGGATTGTGCTTTAGCATGTATCTGTGAGATATTTAAAATAAATACATGCACAAGAATTTAAAAATAAATTGCACACAAAATATTATACTGGCTGACTAAATACTGCATTTTGTAATTGATTTTCTGGTAATTGGGAGTAAAAGTGTACTTCTTTTTTCTAACCATCTCTCCTTGGTTCTGCCATCTTTCTCCAAACTAAAATTAACATGTTTCATGTTTCTGTAAATCTGTAATATGAGAGCTAGAGGGTTGCAAGTGGAAATCCTTCAGTTAAATTAATCAGTGTTGTATTCAGTGTTGAAAGAAAACAACTCCTGCTGGAGGTTGCTGTTGTTCTAAAGAACCACAATGTGAAGAACAGTGAGAATAAAAAAGGGAAGAACTTTTGCCATTTTAAAAAGTAGAGGAGCTAATAAATCTTGATTTTTTAGCCTCTAGTAATGTCACTACTCATTGTAACAGCCTTTCTTCTTACCTGGTGATTGAGCAAAATGTCATGTGTGCTGAGCTGTTTCACCAGCCCTGCCCAGCACAGTACATGGGCTGCCTCCAGTTTGAGGATCTGAGTTTCATCTGGTTTTCCTTCTTTAGGGGAGCCCCTCTGGACCCTTCATTTTGTCCTAACCACAGATATTTGTATAACTTCTAAGAACTTTATTTCCTTCTGACATGTCATTTTTTCTTTTTGTGTCCTTGAAAATGAGCAAGGGGTTAAAAAATTTGTGGGATGTGACAAGGTCACTGATAGACAGATGGACAAGCAATGTCATTACATAAACCTCACACCTGTAGAAAAGCAGGCAATTTGAAACTCTGTGGTACATGAATTAATGAAGAAGTAAAACCCTGGGCCTCTCTTAGTTCATTGTACTAGATACAATGTTGTGATCTGTTGTGATAGAAATGTATAGGGTGTACTATGGTGTGTTTGAAATGCAGACACAGTTACTAGCAATACTGAGATAAACAGTTTGAACAAGAATCAAGGTGAAAGAAGACCTTTATAGAATTCATAAAACCGCATCTCAGATATCAGTATATTTCTGTTAAATGTATTTCTTGACCTGGCTTTTTGTTTCGTTTTCTGGTTTACAGAGTAATATGAAGGCAGAGGTTCTTAACCCCATGATCAACAGTGTGCTATTAGAGGTAAGCTCCACCTCTTCACATCAGAAAATGTTGTAATAAAATCATTTGAAATGAGACAGGCACATTTATTTTTAAAGGAAAAGCTATTTAAAAAGTAATGACCATATCATTCTGACCATATCATTATGTTCTATGCCAGCACATAAATGTCCCAATTTTGTGTTCAGCCTCTCCCACAAACACTGTAGTAGTGAGGTTGCATTTACTGAGGATTCTTAAGAGCTGTATGACTGAAGTGAGGCTGGCCAGCTCTGAAACTCTGTATTGGTCAGAACACAGCAACAAGGAGCAGTTTCAGACTACTCTTTTCTTTAAAATTTGGATTGTAGGTATGCTACAGTATTTCTCATCTGCAGACACTTAGATTTCTAGAAAGATTCACAGTCTAGCAACAGCCTTGTTCAGCACATGGGTAACCATGTGTCAGACCAGCAAAACGTTCATGAGTGATTTCTTTCATTGACACCATGATCTGTTTTTCTTCAGAAAAGCGCGGTGAGTAAAACATACTTGAGAATCATCAGGAGGAGGTTGAGATGAAATAATATCCTCATAAAGTCCTAAAACTCATAGGATATGCAGCACAAGTTTTTAACTCTTGTTAGATCACACTTATCTTAACATATAAATAAACATATAGTAGTGACCATAAATTGTCATTCTGTATTTAATAGCTGCAGTCTCTTACAAATAAGGAGAAGATTGCTTTACAAAAAGCGATTTTGCACTGAATTAGCAACACCTTTAAGGAAAATGATGGAAAGTTGAACAGAGCTGTAGTGAGGAGTACCATGCAGTTCCTTTTGTTATAGGGTAAATTTGCTGTTGCTGCTGACTTACCTTCCTGCGCTCCAGGAACTGCAAAATCTAGGAATATTTAGAATTGTGGATTACAATGGTTTGTACTTCATAAATCCCACAGTTGTATACAAATGTGTATTAATACAACCTAGGATCATGGAGAATTACAAGCTGCTATACTGTTCAGCATTAGAAATTCCAAAAATAGTACTGCACATTAAAACAATTATAATTTGAACTGTTAATTTCAGTGACACTCCTTCCACCTACAGCAAATTCAAAATTAGTTCAGTTGATGGAAAGACTAGCTAGTTTGTGTTTGAAAAGTCAAATCTAGTTCTGAGCACTGTGGTATTTTATTCTATTCATATTACCAACGAAACTGTCCAAGAGTTCAAACTTAGAGGCAGTCAGATTTTTCTATATTTATTCAGGCTATGCTATCTGCAGATTCTAAAATCTTGTGTGAAGACATATGCTAATATAGCATCATGCAGATGTTAAAAAAAAAAAAAAAAAAAAGAAAAAAAAAAAGTACAGTGTAATTCCTGAAGTACATGGCAGCTGTACTGGTGAACCATATGTTTTCTCTCCCCATTAGGGCTGCAACAGTACTGCTTATATTCACGATGCTTTCCAGTTACTGCTTCCAGTTCTGCAAATTTCCCACATCCAGACCAGTTGTTCAAAAGTCCAGGAGTTGACAGCAACCACAGACTCAAAGTCTTGAGCTGTGCCAAGAGAAGAGCTGGTGCGAGAGATGTCTGGCCACTCGACTTCTTTGAAGACACTAAATGCGGTTTTGCACACACAGTACTGAACAATATTTTAAAACTCTTTTAGACTTTCAGACTTTCGAAGTAGTCAGTAAAGTGAGTCATTTCTTTTCCAGTACAGTTCATGCTTTGCATTAATTTAAACAGAAGTTTATTGATTTTAACATTGACTTAAATACAGATTCTAAATGTTGACCCTTTCAGTTATAAACAACACATGAAACAAATTGGAAGGTAAAATTCCTTAAAACATTTCACTTAAATTAGCATTTATATTGCTTGTATTATAGCTGCAGTTTAAGAAGTACATTTCAGAAGCTGATTTCAGTATTTAATTTTTGCCAACATGAACAAATTATCATAGTGTTGAGCTTGTCAAATATTATTTGCAGTAGCAAATAATAACATCATATTAATATGTACCACTAGTATTGAAGAAGTTGCACAACATTAGGTATTAACTTTACTAAATTAAAATTATGGAGGTTATGCCTAAAGAATTATAGTGAAAAGGAATTTTCTGAGCCAGTAAAGGTTACGGGTATAGCTCTGTATTTGCTGACCCATAAGTTTATATTAATTTAGGTCTAATTCTTCATTTCAGTGGTTGAACACACAAAAGAAATCTTTTTAATGTGCAAGGGATTGAAAATTTCCCTTTTGTTTGGCAATCAAAGCACCTGCTAAACAACCTTCTCTCAGATGGGTAAACTTTGGGGTTTACGGATACCTACAGTTCAGGAATAGAAGTTGTAGTAAGAAGTTATAAAAAAATTGCTTTGGGTGTGGAAGTCGTCTGTCAGAGCAATCACCTTCTTTTCTGAGGCAATAGTAAGGGCATAAACAAGCAATAGAAATGACATTTCATAGCAACACTAGCAACCATGCTCATTTGTCCATATCTTTAGTTTAAAATCCTGAGCTTTGGACCTAAGAATTTGTTTAGGCTAGTTTACCTCTTAGACAGGAAGAACCTTCCAATATTTTACATAGCCTGTTCTCTTGGATTTTTGTCATTTATTTCTTTCCATTATTTTGTACTTTTTTCTCTTGCTATACTCATGAAGTGTATTTAAATGCTAATTTTACAGTTAATATTTTAATACCTGTAAGCATAGCTCATACATCATAAAAATAACGACGTAAAGCGTGAAGCAGTTTCTGTGTTTGACAGAAAAGAGAAACCATGTATCTGCTTTGCACATGGTAACTTCTTTGAGTCCAAATAAGAGGACAGAAAGGTCTTTTTGTGTTTCACACTATAGTAGTACCTGTTCTGATGTCACACTCATGGTGACGTTTCCATTTTTTGTTATTTAGAGATGAAATTTTCCCTATCCCTGAAATAAGGTTTATTATGCAAAATCTATTTTCTGGCAGCCTGTAATTTAACAGACATGAGATATCTTTCTGGGCAAGTAGAAGGTGTACAGTCTTCAAATTCATTTGTACAGGCTGAATATAATATCAGAAGCCTTGGGGGAAAATGTTTGAAATCATTGAGGGGCATTCTTAAGACAAAGATTTCTTGTCTGAGATACTCCTTACTAGTGGTTTCACTATCTTGCTTGAATTATGCATTTATGAATAGAGTACCTTACCCTGAAGTAAAAGAAGGTATAAAAAGTAACATGGAGACTTAAAGTATTAAATCCATACAATGTAGGAAGGAAAACAGGGCAGGATATAAGCATAGGGATACTCCCATCTGGTCTTAGATTCAATCATCTTGTCCTAGGACAACTGAATATTGTATCTTTAAATCAATTTTAGGTAAATAGTGTTTCAGTCGAAAAGTACTGTATGGACATAGCCAGAATATTTTGTTTACACTGATTTGTATTATTCCACCAGTCAAATAAATCATTTGAGATACTGAACTGAGACAGTACACTGAAAGGGAGTGGTTTGAAGAATAACGTGGTGGGAGCATATTCTCAGTGAAGTAATTTACTTTCTGATTTTTTGATTTACCTTTGGAATGATGAGTGTGATTTTACTGGGAGACTGACAAAAACAGATGTTGTCTTAAACTTTTAATGAAGAGTTTTCTTTCATCACCACCCTTTTCCAAGTTAGTAAACTGAGTGTGCCTTGGCGCTTGGTAAACTACTAGGTTTTAATTACTTGTGAAAATTACCTGTTTTCTTGAGCAGATGTGGCAGTCCATTCACTTTTGAGCACACCCACCCTGTTATGCAGCGACAAAGGAGGCAGGCTTGTGCACTGACTTAAGTCCAAAATTTATTCAGAATAAAATCTAAAATAATGTCTGCATAGCTACAGCCTTGCAGATGATCCACAATTACAGGTCATCCCTGAAGAACAAGCTGGAATTAGACTGTTAAAGGAGTTAATTTACTGTATATTAAGGATATTGACTTCTTTTTTTCTCGGGTTTGGGTTTTTGGTTTGGTTTTTTTTTGGCAAACAAACCAAAGCAAGCTGTAAGTTGTTTACTGCTTTTTAGGGTATAATCAATTCATGTGTAAGCATCTCTTCCCCATGAGTTCCTCCTACACTCCAGCTTCCATTGCTAGAGACAGCTGAACAAAAGAACTGTCTCTTCCACTTTTGATCATGCTGCTTAAATCACCCACTGAAGCTGTTAATATTTTCCTCCAAAATGTGCCTCGGTCATATAATACAAAATCACATCTATTACCAGTTGGGATGTCTTTTAATGATGTGTGTCACCAGTAATGTCCAGTGTCACTCACCAGTCAGGATTCATAACAATTTCAAAGAGTCTAAAACAACACAGTATACTGAATGACAAATACAGTTTCCCCCCTTTTTTCTGATTCAGAGAAGTGTTTTTATCATACAAGCATTCACCCAGCTCCTAGGATTATCTTTGAGAGACATTCCAGTTCTATTTCAGATGACAGCCCTGTCCTTTCTGTTAGTCTCAGAAGAATGTAGAGCGTGGAAAAGGACTTTCCTGAGTTCTTTTGAAAACTATCTCAGAGCAAGGCTTAACGTGATGCCATCAGCCAGTGTGACCTACTTTGAAGTTCTTACAGTTGGACTGGAAAGCCCTCTGGACTTCAAACACTGTTCTGTCTCAGGTCAACCTTTGTTTCTGAAGCTGCTTTTATTGTGTAATTTGTACATTTTCCATGCTGTTTCCCACTTCAGCATTCATACTGATGACGGTGTGCAATTTTAGAATTGAAATTTGAAAATAAAATGTCAAAAATTCAGCTGTATTAAAAAGATGGGTGACAAAAATTATTTTCAAAAGAAAAAACAAAAGAATATGCTCTCTGGAAATAAGAACAATTTTCAAGGTTGGATTCTCTAATCTGTAAAATCTCTAATTCTCTAAAAGCCTCTGTAAAAATATTTTTTCAGCATTTCTCAGAACAAACAAGAGATGGTATCTGATTAGCTCAACAGAACAGGAATAATGCACTTCTGAAGTAAAATAAAAATCTGCATTAACTTAAAGGTTGTCAGAGGTGGAACATTAAAAGAGGAATAGCTCAAAGGAAAGAAGACAGTTAATTTGATCACTGTGGATCTGCAGTGCTCATTCTCCCTCTATTGCCTACCCTGCAAAAGTCCCTGAGTACACATTTGCTAAGAACTCCGTAGAAGTCTCCCCACTTTGATCTCCTCTTCACAGCCTCCTTTACAGACTTTAGAGGATGTACCCAGAGCACCAGGTAATTCAACTAATTTTTAAACACCTTAAGAAACCTCTCAACCCATTTAGTAGATTTGGGAAAATGCAGCCCTGCTCTTCCTGCACTTTGAGATCTCAGGGACTATCGGCAGCTTATCTGGTGCTGGCATTTAAGATGGTCTCTGCCTTCCCTCCAGTTCCCTTTGCCAGTTCGGCCCTGTTTCCATTTTGCATGTTCTCTGCTCCATCAGTTCCCCCTTCCCCACCAGTTTTGTTCATACACACACCCCCTCCTCCACCTTCATGTCTCCTTCCCCTTTCTGGTTTCTGAGGCTCTTCCCTCCTGCCCATCATCTTTTGCTTCAGAGGCTCCATCAGGACATCCTTTCTCTCCTCACATGTTCAGTTCTGACAAAGCCACAGATGAAGACAAGGAGGCGAGAAACCAAACCTCAGGAGAAAATGGCAAGGCATTAAACCAGTTGTTTTCAGTCCCTGCTTCAGTGTAAGGAGGTCGGACCAGCCACCACCTGAAATCCTTTTTCAACCAGAATTACTTCAGGATCACATTTTTTGTTACTATCCTTACCAATGTTCCCCCATTCTTCCATTATTTCCTGTAGTTTGGATCACAGTTAGAAGACAAGGTGAGCTTTACTCAGCAGACAAGAAAAGCCTGTGAGAGCCTTTTAGGGTGTTTTGTTTATGGTGTTTTGAAAGGTAACTTGGAAGATGGAACCTTCCAGGGTGGTAAAACCAAGCGCTTGGAGAACTGTGGGTAATGAAATAGCAAATCATAGGAGAAAGAAAATTAAGTTGGGGTCACAAGAAGCAGGGCTGCTTCTGTCAAGATGTATGGATTACTGAAGGGGAAAAGTGAAAAATATCTTGAATCATTTGAAGCATTTAAACACCAACCAAAATGGCCTTAGCAACTCTGTAGTGAATTGTGACAAATACGTCTCTTAATCTGTAAGTTGTTTTCTATAATAATAAGAAAAAACAACCAAGAAGCAAATTGTGAGAGGTTTACTTCATAGGCTGTATTTAAAACTCTGCTTCTGAAAAGCTCATTAAAAACTCTACTTCTGAAAAACTTTGCTTCTGAGAAGCTTAGTTGTTACCATAGACAAACAATAAGAAGCCCCCAAATCAAGAAAGTATTTTCTCTTATTTTTTAATAATATCTTAAAATAAAAAGCAATATAAACAAATGCTTCAGACTTACCCAACAAAATACAAAAATTTCCATTTGCCATGAAATCATTCAGAAGCTGATGTTCACAACTATTCCTATTAAATCTGAAGTGCTCAGTATAGACTGGAAAATGCAATTTCAGAAAGCTTCAGGAGGGAAAGGCTATATAAATGTAAGGAATGGAGGTAATGAAGTATTAACTGGATGCTAAATTGCTGCCTAGCATGTTTGCAATGGGCAGTTTACAATCTGTTCGTCCTGATGGATTTAGCACGAGGGAGCCTGAAGTCCTGGCAATTTCTGTCTCTGCCTAGTAATGGATGGCTGAGCTGTACCCACAAATCATGTGTTAGCAACAAAGGAGTTTGGGACCCTGCTCAGCCTAAACAGCTCCACTGCACTCAGAGGAGCACTAGTAAATGGAAAGTAAGGAAAAGCTCCAAGAGATAATAAGTCAGAATGCTAATGACCCAAGCTAGAACAAAAGATGGGAATGCAATTTCTCAAAATGTACAAACCCATTTAATGTCCTAATGAGTTATTAAAAACCTGTTATAACGATTTTGTGATTTGAAGCCAAATTAGTATTTTTCCACATTTTTTTCTTTATCCACTAAGGTATTGCATAAATTATGATGGTCTTCCTGGTTTACTGCAGAAACTAACATACTTGCTGAAGAATTATTTTCTTCTGCAATACTTTGGCCACCCTTCTCAACAGCCAGAAACTGTATCTTTTAGGCGTCTTAGTCTTCTAGAGCATTAAGTTGGTTGAAAATTGTGCTCATTCCATGAAAGTAGAGAGGATAATTCCTAGGTTTATACAGACTTCTTATCCTATGGGATATATAAAAATAAACTTCTGCCCTGATAAAAAAAAAAGTAATTATCACAAGGATTATCTTGCAACCACATATATATCAGTATGAATCCTGAACAAACAGGAAATAGATGTGAAATCTGTACTCTGCTGTCGAAGTTGTTTATGCAGCAAAACATGTGTTGTCCATCATTTGTATTTTCTTAATACCAAGTAATTATGATGGAAAAAAATGAGGCTTGTCAAGTAAAATGCATAATTGGCATTCCCATGAAAAGATGGATAACATAGCTCCCCAAGCTGGAAATAGGGAGGCTTTCTTCTGTGGTGCATGATGTGTCTTCTTTCATCAGAAGTGCTGGTATTTCACAGGGTGGTACCTGAAACTAAAGAAAATAGTATGAGAAAAGAATGAGGAGGTTGATTAAGTCTTCTCTTATTTATCTCATCATAATTTTGACTTTCATAGTAACAAATGCTCCTCTTTATCACAAAAGAAGACAACATTGTAACTAAAAGGCAGACAAAATAGATGATGCACATCAGATTGGCACAAAAGACTGAGGCTGATACGTGACAGCTGAGTAGTGGCTCAGGTACCTGCCCACGAGAGTGTGATACAGGAACTTGAGCAAGGCACACCAGGCCTTACCCACTTCCAGAGAAGCTGGCAATGGAAGGGTGAGCAGAGCCAGAAATGTTCACCACATCCACCTAGCTGAAGTGCTCTTCTGTGCCCAACTGTATTTCCCATTCTAGATTTCTACATGGCAGGACAAAATTGGAAATAACGAAATGAAAGCAGCTTTTTCCACATTCACAAGTGAAATGCTTCTCACTAACCATCTATGACACTTTTGAATTTGGATTGCAGCTCCCAGAGCTCACAGATTCCAATCAAGCTTATCTTACTTTTTAGGGAACTGTGCAATGCTGAGGGATGAAAAGAGGGAGGTGGAGTGGAAGTAGAGGATTTATGTACTTCTAACTTGCACACTGAGTGAAAAAGCAAATATAGCATGTCACCCATTCTGGTAGCTCCCATAGCTGCAGGCCGGATTACAACATCTGTCTACATTTTCTTTTACATGATAGGAACTGGGTTCAGAAGTGTTCCTTGGCTGTGAAATTGTACTGGAGGCAGCAGCTGCCTAAGTGAGTTAGAAAATGACAAGTGTAGGCAGGATACATTGCATCAAAAATTGATGCCAGCTAATGGAGCAGTGGGTTTAAACAGTCTGCACAATGCCCCTTATAGTCCAGTTCTGCCAGCAAGCAGGAGTGCTTCCCTTGGAAACTCTCAGTGTCTCTTTTGGAGAGAAATACATCCTGGCATGCATTTAGGACAGGACCCAGTAATTGTGCCAAGTATCCTGGAATGTGCTCAGCAATCTGATTCTGTGAGCTCTTCTGTGCTGAGAGGAGTTGTCATTTTAATGTTCAATTAAAACTAGAATCTCTTACAGAAGCAGAAACAGGAGGGATTACCTTTCATGATATTTAAAAAATAAATACATAATTGAGTGCATACAGTTCTGAAAGCAATTTAAAACTGCATGAGGGCATAAATCATAGAATCATAGTTATCAGCAGGAATTATGGTGTAAAAAAATGAAGTCTTACAAAAACGGCCAACCCACAAATCCAGTAGGTCAGTCCTAGTAGGAACTTCTCCCTTCAGCACCTTCACTCCAAATTTTATGATGACTTTAATGACAGTACTATGACTTCAGAGCACTGAAATTATGCTTTTCAGAAAAACTGTCAAAAGGATAATTGGAAGAATCCCAGCAATTTAAAATCACACCTACTGTTCTTCACAAATACTTGCATGAAAGCAGCTTAAGTGTAATCTTCCTCTCACTCCTGAGCTCACTCGTTACATGCCTTTGCTAGAATGTCTTATGAGTTTCTGTTTTCTCTGCATAATTTCTACCTTCTGTTGTTTGTGTGGGTGCCTTGCTTGAAGACAGATGAGAGAGAGATTCTTTTAAATATGAAAACATTTTTGCAAAGCCACAATCACATAAGGAAAACAGGCAAAGAATATTTTTAGTTGCACTTTCTGTTTGTGCTACTAAGTTCAGCAATGATGGAATTTAAAGACCTCTTCAGGAAGGCAGCAGCAGCGTGAGCCAAAGCCCAGGTAATACCCTAGGCTTTAGGGTATTAGTAAAATTGCCTGGCAGTAGACTGGGGTATACACAGCCAAATTTCTAATTTCCTATGGGAGTGTTTCATTAGAAAACAAGGATGGTGATGATGATCTGAATGTTACTGGATAAGAATCTGCCTCTCACAGACTTGTTGATCTCTTGTGCCAACCCTTGCACCCATAGGGGGTTTCATGCCTACACGCTTCTCAGACTGTAAGAGAGGAAAGGGATGCATCAAATTCTTCTATTTTACAATTTCTTTGACAGAGGTTTTCATCTTTTTAGCCATACACTGTGTGTTGTCCCTGCCAGTTACCTGTCATTTACCTCATATTCCAGTTTTATAATCCATTTCACCTGAAGATAAGATCGTGCCTTAAATTCTATATTCACTGGATACCAATTTGTAGTCTTTAACTGTACAGCTAGACTGTCACTCAGAAAGAAGAAATGAAGCTCCTTATATGTTCAAGGATCTCAAAGCTCTTTACAAAGACAGATGGCCAAAGGCAGTGTACTAAAAACCATTGGCAGTTGCTGATGTGGAACTTTCATTAGCTTTTATGCAGCCTTTGACATATCTACCAGTTTTTTTAAAGAATTAGTGGATGCGGGATACCAAGATTATTTTATCTTGTCCTTGGGGCATTGGTTGATGCAGTAAATAAAATGTTTGGGTAATAGTGACCAGTTTGTGTGAATTTGATCTAGCATCAGGTCAGAGCGTAACACTGGGCACATTCAAGGAGAAAATAAAAAGAAAAAAAAGCAGTTGGCTTTAACGCACTGAGTTTTTCCTCTTTCTCTCTCTCTCTCTCTCCCTCCCTTCTTTTCTTTTCTTTTCTTTTCTTTTCTTTTCTTTTTCTTTTCTTTTCTTTTCTTTTCTTTTCTTTTCTTTTCTGTTTTTTTTCTTTCATTTTTTTTCCTCGTTTCTTTTCTTTTCTTTTCTTTTCTTTTCTTTTTTTCTTTTTCCCCATAACATGGCAGCTCTTCATCCAAGAACTGTCAGATATCTAGCTGTCTTTAATTTCCCCAAACAGAACACTGTTCTGTGCATAGCCATTCATGAAATCTATTAATGCCTGAGAGCCCCTTAATTTCAAAATTATAATGATTCAGAGGGAGGGGATTTACATTCTCCTTTCCAAGGGAGGCTACTGCCTTCCTTAGCAGACACCTGTCTTTCCAAGACACTTGCCCACTTTAATTTCTTACTTCAGTTATTCTTTGCCCTCACTATTTAGGGAATGGCCATTGAATCAAGCAGTTTCAGAAGTGTTAGTCCTCATGGTTTCTCAAAGCAGATATACATCACACAGCCTTTTACAGCAGCTGAAAATAATAGTTGTTGCAAGTAGTGTTCTTAAAGTTAAAAGTACCAGCAAATGCAAGTAAAACTTTGTTAAAAGCACTATGCAATCTCTGTGTTAGCTGAGGATAAACAGTTCGTTCTTATCATCATGCTAATTAGTAAGGAGGCGTCATTAGGAGAGACAGAAAAGTCGTGTCTCCAGAGCCTTATTCTAGCGTGCTCTTACCCGAACAGCATTGCCTCTGAATGTAAATATATGCCCTGAATAAAATGTTCATGCTTCCAATCTAAATAAAATTAGGGTCATTACTGTCACAACCTTCTGACAGCACTATGGAAATACATTGACAGCTGTCATATGTTGTCCTGGTTCTGGCCAGGACAGAGTTAATATTTTGCAGGAGCTGTGAGGGGATGAGCCTGGAGCTGTGTGGGCATGGCTAGGAGATTATTCTATTATCCTATTATTCTATTATTCTAAGCTCAGGTCATTGCCAGGAGCAGGGATAAGGGACTCTTGCTTCCAAGGAGAAGGGTGTTCCTTCCAGTGAGGAGAAAATGTGGTGGGGAAGAGCCAGTCAGTACTGTCCCAGGCTTTCCATGTAAATTGTTTCCTTGCCTATACCTTTTGTTATTTTCTTATCTCATTGCTGTTTCCACTGAATTGCTCGTATCTCAAGACACGATCTTTGCCTTTTGTGCTTCCAGTTGCAGGGGAGGGGAAGCGAGATGCAGTGTGGTTTGGAAAATACCATTCCTAAACCACGACATATGTAAAGTGTGTTTCAACACTTGAAGGACATGGCTCGTTCATTTTTTTCCTGAACAGTTGCTAATATGGTAGTTTAATGAAAGAAGGCAGAAACAGAGGATTCTTACTTTTGGTATTCAAGTGTAGTTGTAATAGTTACTGTGAAAATACACAAAGACATTAAGTGATCTATGCTGAAAACATTCACCTTTGGCAAAGACACAAGTGCAGAAGTTGGTACATTTTTTATTAACTAAATTAGCTATCAGTGTAATAGTGAATAACAAAGCATTTGGGTGCATTTCTGTGTGCACACACAGATAGATATATAGATACACCACACAACTGGATCTAAGTATATTGATAAACATGGCAACACATGTACATTCATGTGTTTATCAATATATTTACATTTTATAATCAATAGTATTGTCTTAAATCTAAAGACTTTAAAAATACATTTATAGAAAGAAATGTCTTTTTCTTGACATAAAAATCAAAACAGCAGAGAATTGCAATGTCTAATTGATTGATCATTGGTATCTCTCTCAATCTATTAATAAGAGCAATACTTTACTGTTGAAGACTAGAGCAACAAGCAAAGAATAGGCAAATAGGTCTCTCCTGACTATTCCTATGGCTAAAAACCATGTTTTTCAGACTTTCATCTTTCAGTGTATTGTGTTAAGGGCTACTGCTGAGACCATCAGCAGGTTCTCCAGCTCATTAGCTATAATGATCGTGATCAGAGTGAGCCTTGCTTTTACATTTCCTCCTCCTCACAACTGCTGTTACACCTACCACAGCTGCTGCGTAGGTAGTCTCCTGACAGAGAAATCAAACACTCTCTGCTGTGGTTAATGATTTCTCTGAGTGCAGCTCCAGCTGGCTGAAGATGAGGAAAAGTATAACTCATCTTGCCTGTCTAATTCAGGGCAGGCATTGTGGTAACTCTTACCAACCAGACCGAAGCCAGGTTTGAGGCAGGGAAGAGCAGTATCCCCAGTGGAGCTCTCTCAGGTTTCTAGCTCTGCCTAGAACCTTTCCTTATTTGAGGCTCTTGTATTAGTGGTCTGAAATTCACACGCTTCAGGGGAGCAGCTGTCAGTGATACAGAGATGAGGAGTTTGATCAAGAAGCTCCCTGGTACATACTTCTCATCTCCACCCCACCTCCTCCTTCAGAGAAAAACCCACACTTTATCAAGCTGATGTAGTCTAGAACTGTCTTTGGCAATTCTGGGAATCTGATTATTTTTTGCATTTTTCCAGCTCAGTACTTGGCTTTCATGTGCAGTACTTTTAACACAGCTTCTCCGTGTTGAGTGAACGAGTCTTCAGCAGCATTCTAGAGACTTCACAGAGGCAAACCGAGCACTCATGCAAAAAGCAAATCACCATTTCCTTCCCCCGCCTCAGCTACCACAAGCACTCGTCACTAGCAAGCTTTCCTGGAACTGAGGCACCCACAGACACAAACAGTAATGACCTGCATCTGACCTTATCAGATAAGAAGAGGGGGTTTTGCAGGAAGTAAAGAAAACTAAAGCAGAAAGTGCTTTTTATTATTTTCACAGAGTATTTAGCTCTGAGACATTATTCCTTTAGGAAATGTATTCAAAACAAAACATGATGAAAGGCAAAATCTAGATCTAAGTTTCTGCAGCCGCATCATTTAATAACATTTCCACCCAATGTCATGTAACACTACAATTTACAATGTATTCAGCATTATTCCCACACATCACATCTGGATTTCACCTCACTGCCAGCTGTCCCTCTGACAGGAAGACTATTTGGAAAAGCAAGCCTAATTCTGCTTCTTCAGCCAGCACTGAAGAAGGCTTTTGGGCTTTCTCAAGATATCTAATCTTTTACTTTAGTCATTCACACAGAGATTAAGGAAAGGGAATAATCAATCCCAAAGTGTCCTGGATCTCACATGTTGTCTCACAGAGCAACTGAAAATATGAAAAGCTGTTACATCTCTTCTTTCTATCCTTCATTTCCTAACAATTAAGATAATGAAAGCAAAAGGTCACTCCAACAGTTACTCCCACCTCTAGCAACACAAAAGTTAGATTTGTAGGGGAATGAGCCATGATTTTTCCCCCCCCCTGCTTCTAAAGGATGAGTTTTAGGTGAATGCAACATCCTGGAAGAAGTATTAACAGAATTAACAAAGCATGGTAATGATCAGCTGTAATACTGTGTAAATGAAGGCACTGAATACGTGAGCACCTGCTTAGCAGCATGTCCTATTTCAACCTTAGAAATGTCTTATTTTTAACCCAAGAGTAAAAAAATCAATTAAGTTGGGCAGGCACCTAGCAGACATGGATATGAGAAGTCACAGGTTCGTCTGAGAGACAGTTGATAGATATCAGAAAAATAAATGGTGTAGTTAGTACTGAAGTGTCTTGGAGGAATCCCTGGAGAAAAGGAAGAAGCTGCCCTACAGAAAGGCTAACTGGAAAGCACCTCCTCAGTCAGAATTTGAGTACAAATGGCAAACAGCTGAACTCAGATGATCCGAGAACTGCTCTCAGTTATGGCATAGAGTTACCAAGTCATATTGTCTATTTGTGTCTCCTGATAACCTCATTTTAAAATAATAATAATAACAACTTCTCACCTTTGTAAGTCTTCATGAGATCTATGGATGACAACCACTTAAACAGTATTTTTAACAACTATAATATACTATCCTATAACCCAGCTAGTCTCATTCAAACACTAAAAAATTATCTATCTTAGTTATTAATTTACTATGGAATTACATCATCTTCTGTCAGCAAAGCTGTTCGAAATTATTTCCTTAGCTCTGTTCTCAATGTACAATTTCATCTTCATGGTTCCAGATGAAGCTCAAAAATCAAACTGCACTTCAGTACAATTTGTTTTTTAAACATAGTAAAAAGATAGCATGACATGATATTGAGTTTCCAATAAAACTCCATCCATTTTAAATAGAAATATAAAAGAAGGGCCTCCTTAAGCTTTTAACCTAAAAAAATTCACCATACACAATAATATCATGCATGCAAGTAGCCATCATCTGGTCTATGCACTTGAAATATTAGTCTGCATTACTTATTCAAGTAGCAGCTGGTCTTTTTCTGGACATTTTAAGTATTTTCAGGAAGAGATATCTCTTATTGCCCATTTCTATGGACACTTGTTTCCTTACATCTGGAATTCCTGAAACAATTACTGTAGCACGGTTTCTTTATATCTGGAGTTCCTGGAACAATTATTGCAGCACAGTGGCTGCAGAAAGTTATGATTGGGAGATTAGTTTTAGTTCTGAACAGAAACAAGCTTCTTGTCATTCCTTCTGACTGGTGCAAGAACAACAGAGTGCTCAATTTCTCTTGCTTGAGGAATTTCATAAAGAAGCTATTTATTTCAAATATGGAATTTTCTTCAGAGATCATTTGCAATTTGCTTTTTTCCTCTGCCCTTGTCAGAAACAAATGTCAGCACAATGCTGAAGTCTAGAACACGATATTTTACAGAGACACACTGGGTTTATTAGGCTAACACATGTGATTATAGATCACTTTTGGTAGCAGAAGTAAAACTGATTCTCTTTTCATGCCACCTAGCTCTCACAAAACACATTATCCAGTTTTTCATCTCACATACTTGGCTAGAAGAAGTAATAATTTATTTTGTGCAGATATCCACTCTATTAATTCTAAATATATGAGGCAAACCAGAATAATCAGGGTTGTAAGATTTACCTTCTTTTACTGTAGAAGGTTTACTTACCTTCTAGAGCTGATCCATATGACATTGCTCTTATTCAGGAATTGCAGGCAATATCTTTGTGGTCTGTGCAGGAAGTGGAATCTCTTGTTTGCTGGTTTTCACTACTGAAAGTTAAAGTAATTTTTATCCATATTATTAACAGCAAATATATCTGCAGAGTGTTGAACTTGCATATGCAAGTTTGAAAATAATTGAGACCTATTTGAACACAAGACAGAGATGGACAGTACTGAAAGTACTAACCATGTTTTGTATTTAACTTCCTCTTAATACTAGTAGGACTGCAGTGTGCTGATTTTAAGTCTCCCTGGGAAGCAGCTTGAAGGTAGGCAAATTAATTTGTGTGAAATAAATTTGTGAATAAATTGTAGTGAAAATCCTAAAGCATGTGAATTTGAGGTTATGTAAGTGTCTCCCAAAATACAAACCCCTACATTTAAGCAGAAACAATGGAAATTTAGAGAAATTCCTGACTCATTTTCTCATGAGGGCAGCACAGACTGCCAAAGGCACACATGGTGTGGCCTCAGCTCACATGTTATACACACAGGGAGAGCTCCTGGGTATCACCCAGTTGTCAACAAAGATGACAGCATACCCCTCAGAAGCAGGAAGGGGTGAGGGGATGCCTTTAGCACATAGATCCTGACACAGTATCTCATGGAATACAGATAAGGAAATGCAGAGATAGCATTGTCAGGCAAATGCATACAGAGTTGTTTATTCAATGCGTTTTTTAAAGAGCTGCTGTAGAACACGAATAATATTTTGACTCTAGGTCCATCTTGTCCCTGACTATCCATTACTTCTGTAAACCTACAAATGGGTTTCTACTGAGTTGACAAGAAGAGGACAAACTGTGCCACTTATATCTAGCTATGTTTATTCTCCACTCACTACATCATTTGGGCTTCTCTCTTCACAAAGGCAATTAAAAAGTGGAGTTTGGATCTTGGCACTTAAGCAGCTGAATATGGAAAGCAAAGTCAAAATAAAACTGGGGTAGTTAAAAAAAATAACAATGAATCTTGTTTCACCCTTAAGGTGAATCTGGAGAGAATGGGAATATAAGCTAATGTCCCCTTCAGTACCTGTGTGTAACAGTGTTCTACGTGCATGCAAATTGAGAAAAGGTAGATGAAAATGTAGAGAAAATGTAAAGAAAAGGTCCTTTGTGCATCAGTGCTCTATGGAAAGCATACAGGGGCTATAAAAAGTTCCCTAAAACCACCTGTATCCTATAGATTTTATCCTTTTTATCTGAAAAAAAAGTTTTACAAGCTCTAAAGTGGTAATAAGGCTTCACAATTTTCTTGGATATGTCGCATTTCAGAAACATTTAAGTCTGTGTTAAATATTGAATACTGTGAGAAGCTTTGCTTTTGCCAGCATTATTAATGTAAATTGTAGAGGGAAGGATAATTATTCAGCTATGTCAGGAACTGAGAGGGACCACCAAATAGGTGATGTTCCAGTTAGCCAAGATTAAACAGGTTTCACACATTTTATGCCACATTCAAAATAGAATAAAAATAAACAAGAAATGTCATTCTTTCTCTAGGAAAAGAAAGTCTAAATGGAAATTTATAGTGATAAGATTCTAGTAATACAAATTCCCACTTAGTATAACCCAACTTATTATATTAATGAATCTTCCAGACCTACTAAGCAGATTCAGCTTAGCTATTAAGTGCCCTGATTTATGCAATCTCATTCGTCTACAGCTTTGTTGTTGTTGATGTTTTTTAATAATATAGCATACAGTTCACGCACACTGGCCTGCTCCCAACAAGTAATTTTGTGCCATGTGCCCAAGATTATCTTTTTTTCAGGATACAGCTACATGAAAATAACTACACTTAGTTTCTAGTAATGGAAGAGGTACCAAAGTGGTTTAGGGGAAATGGGCTAAGGAAGAGGAATAACAGCAGGATAAGTATAACTTTCTTCCCTTTATCTGCATCAGAAACTGATTTAAGCAGTAAGCTGTAAATGACAATTCAGCAGTTTCTATCTGAGCTCTTTTAAAACTCTGTGGGGAATACATTCTAGTCCTTCTAATTGCCATTATTAATTTATTAAGCTGTTCTAAAACCTCTTCTACTGCTTCTTCAATTCAAGAAAGCTCTTCAAAGAAATTCTTGTAATAAAATTCTCTTATGTGGGAATGTCACTAAGATTCTCTGTAGTAAATGCAAAGCAAGGAAGTGTCTTCAATGGGTTATTTCCTATGTGTTAGTTATTACTATCAAGTTCTATTTGATGAAAATGCTCTGTGTCTGGAAATACAGCTCAGCCACTTAGAGAATACTTACTTCTTGCACTAAAAAAAAAGTACCCTCTCTTCTTTCCCTTATCTTGTGGATGCATTTAAGGGCAACTCTTTTTTTTGTCAGTTCATACCATTTAAGGGACAGGTAATATACTTAAATGCAATGGCAGGACTAGCTCCTAAGTCTAGAAAATGTGCTTTGTACAACCAATGGTCTAGTGCCTTGTTTTTTAGCTTAACACCCCAGACAATGTTTAGTCAACATTTATGACCAGAATGCTATTAAGCTCCCCTCTCCTCACTACATGTGCTTAATTCTTTGCAGAACTGTGAATTTGGAAGGTTGTAAATTTAATCCTTCCCTAGAGAACGTGCTATACATTTTCCCCACTCTCCTCTGGTCACTGGACTTAATGACAATGATTCATGGATATAAAGCCATTAACAGTTCCACAAAACTAATATCCATGCTGTAAATTAGCTTTTTGTAGGACCACAGTGACATAAAGCCAGTAATTTACTGTGCTTCCTAAGAATTCACTCCCTTTCTCAGAGTATAGGCTTCCCTCTTTTTCTTCCCTTATAATTTCTTAACTTCAAATTACCTTTTAGTAGTACCTATACATCTTTTCATCTATATGATCTACTGTCATATCCTCTTAAGTACTCATTACTGTGTTTCCAGGGTGATTGTCTTTTCTTCAGTGGATCTCAATGTTTTTTTTTTTCAAGATTACAACCTATTCTCTAATTATAATGAAAATATTGTCAAGGGCTGACAACAAAGTCATCTGTAGCTATTTATAATCCATTATCATGGTAGCAATTCCTAAATTTAGAAACTGTGGAAAGAATAAACTCTTCATATTGATTTGATTCCACTTTAAATTATACTGGTATAAACTGTGAAATTGATTGGATTGACTGAAATTATGGTGTGTGAAACGAAGAAATTTTATATTAAAATAAACCCCATTATGGCAGTTCATGCAACTAAGCATCTTTCAGGGTTACATGGATCGAATGTAGTGGGAGGCACTTAAAAGTGAGAATGCCAGACCAATAAGGGATTCCTATTCTCTTCAACATTATCTAGCAAAACCAGATTTGATTTTCCATAAGACCACATCATCAAAAATGCCTTGGATATACAACATTAAAAATGCCGTTCCGAACACGTGATAAAACAGGTATGATATTAGTGAGGCTACACAAGACAATAGATGTCAGAAAAGTAATTCCTTTCTTGCAGAATGAAAATAACAAGCTCATAAATATATCTCAGAGGCGGCCTGTGCTTTAAGAGGAAGAATCATAAATTGTACTCACAGGAGAGTTCAGACAGACAAGAAGCTATTCACTCTTTTCTAGGTAAAATTGAAATGCCATGAAATAATCAGTTGTTGACATAAATTATTGAGTTTCCTCTTACTCCCGAAGAACTAACAAGACAAAAAGCAAAGTACTTAAGCCTAGCCAAATTTAAACCAATTTTTTTCTTTTACTGGCTTTGTATTTTTCTTTTTTTGAAGAGAGGTTAGTTTGCCATTCAGAACTATTATCTATATGTTCATGTTAATGTTTTTAAAGATATAGCTCCCTTCACAAAAGCAAAGTCTTTGAAATTTATTAAAACATTTCACTCTTTGAGCAATGTCAGTAATACTCACAGAAAAACTGGTAATTGGCACTCACACAGATATTTGTTGCCAAATACAGTTTTCTAGAATCCAAACTTTGAGTTTATCCATGCCATTTAGCTTATCTGTGCTAAAAATACTATGGTCTCCAAAGACCACAATTTTTTACCTATCTGAAACTCAAATATTGCATTTTGTGGTAATTTGACCCTAGAAATAGGCTATGAAGTGCCAGCAAAGCCATTTTTTGAGTCTTGCTACAGTCATTCATTCCACACTTTGGTAGCAAATTTTACCAAGAGTCACAAACATAGAACATACATACACATGTGTACATCTGTGTATACTTTTCATACACACATAAAACACTCAGCTTCCAAACCTCAAAACTGGCACAAAACATGAGCAAAAACTAAAAAAATTCAAAGTCATTAATGCAACACACTGGGAAGACTGGGAGAAGCTTTCCCATGTGATATATATATCTTATAGTTTTGTTGTAAGATTTACTTCTTTATAATAAAAGTGTTTCCTTAACATAAACCAGATCAAGTTTGTGTTGGACCAAAGTAACTCTGAAACAAACCGGAAACATCTCTTGACAGGAAAGTCTTAGAAAGAATTTCTTGACCTCCTCACACCTCAAGATTTGTTAAATTTTGTTTTTACTTTTATATTACTTACCAGGAAGAGGATGAATTTTAGTAGCAGATACAGTTCTTCTTACGTGCCCAGAACCCTTTCTTCTTAAAAGAGTAGAAACTGATGTTGCTACTCTGTGTTTATAATCTGCTTTAAATAAAATATGTTAGCATCAGTCCTGATTAGAAGGAAAGCTTGTAAACCCCTTATTATTAAACTGTTGAACACCTTGGAAAGTGTCCAAAAAATCAGGAAGATGTTGAAATAAGGTGATGAGGAAAACCAAGGGCCAGATAATTTTTGTTTTCCTGAATGAAATTTTCCAGAAATTTAATTCAAGTTTGTCTCTTTCAAATCATTACTTGCCTTTTTCTAGACTGTGTACCTTGAACAAATTTTGGAAGGATATAAAAATAAGGACATGTTTCAGTACAGGTTTGGACTCTCACTGCTGACAGTGGAGTAGCAAGGATGGAGTGTACTGGAATCCTAGGAAGCTGACAGATTCCTTGCTAGTGTGGGATGTTCATCTTGGAAAGCACAATCTGAGAGCAAGCTCCACACCACTGGCAAAGCTAGAGTTGGACTGGGCACCTCTGGCTGTTCCTCAGCACCCAGTTCATAAACTCTCAATCTTTCCATCCCTCTGCTGCTCTCCAAATGCTGTTCTCTCAGTGGATTTATTGCAGACAGTTGTGCAGCTGCTGTGGTTACCCCTGTTCAGCAGTGACTGCAGTCCAGGGCTCAGCCAGTGACAGGCTTGCTCCAATTCTATGCAGCAGAATTTATTTTTATCTTTTTCCTTTGAGAACACTAAGAAATTCATTAAGTTAAAATTATTTAGGTCATGAATTTTTTTATGAATAGCCAGTGGAGATCTAAAATGCTGAAGCCGCAAGCATACACTGTAACAGTTAATGTCAAAGGAAGCTCTGGAAGTGTTTGTGAGACAGGAGTGGAAAGGAAAAGGCAAAACAATTCATTTCTAGTTTAGGGCCTTTGTCACGGATTGATTGTAACCTCCACCAAATTTATTTCGATATTTTATTTTATGCACTCATGAAAATAGCTTAATGATTCAGAGAGTCTCAGAGTCTACCTAGCAGAATATCTTGCAAGGTCTCAAGAGGAAATGAGTAATTCCACATTTCTTAACAGCTTTTAGTGGTGCTCAGAAATGAAGAGGAAAAACTACTAACTGAATTATGGCTGGAAAAAATTCATAACAGCTGTTTTAGGAACATAGTTATGTTCTGCTCTATTCTTTGAGCGCCACTGAAAAAAATTAGTATATAGACTTGCAATGAAAGGTGGCATCTTTATATATATACATAAAACACAAGTTTTATTTTTTATGCCCTTGTCTTTTTATCAGTAACATAACGATGTTGGTTATAATTTTATATATTATAAATTTAACTCATAGACCCACTTTTCCTCAATTAGCAGAAAATGTATCTTTGAAGCTAGTAAGCAATTAGAAGCCTCAAAAGGGCATCTTCTCCTCCCTGATCGTGTTCTTGATGACTCTGCAAACTCGAATTTAATAAAAAATTTATACCTTTAAGAATTAAGGTACTAAGTCATTAATCATCACTACTTACAGTTCTACATTAAAACTAGAATGTTATGATTCAAAGCATAGAAAATCAGAGACATGACATTTATAAGAAATTTTCAAATTACAAATAAAAGTCCTTTAAATTAGAGCACTTAATAGTCCACTTACAAAGTCCTAATTTACACTTTGTGGGGTTTTATATACATGAAATAATTCTCAGAAACTGGTTCTAGCAATGAGGAAAATATCATGTCTTTTAAGCAACATAATCTGGTAAGGAGTTCCTTTCATTGTGGTGGGGAGGGTACAAACTTGACATCTCAAACAAATATTTTGCTTAATCATTAAAAATACATGCATAAAGTATTTACACTATGCAAAAAAAAGCACAGAAATATTTTGTGTGTGGGCACTATTCTTCCTTCTGTTCACTTATGAATAAAGCTAGATTTCTATTGCTCCTTCATTACAAAAGTACCTGTGCATACAGTAAGAATGGTCAGGGGAGTGGATATGTCTTATTATTTGTTTTACTACCCCTGTGACCAGGGTCTCCTTTCAGCACCTCTGAAATACAGAGGGAATGGACACCTGCCTGGGAATAGCAACTAAATGCTGGTTGTCTGGAGGCTTTCTGCATACTCAGGGCTGATGCAAGCAGAATGTCTCTGGAAACTGCTGTGAAAAGCACCTAGGAGTTATTCCCTCAGGTAACAGCTTAAGTAATATTCTTTTCTCAGTGATGAAAGGTAATGTGCTCCTGGTACCACCTTCCTCTGACTTGGCAAGAGGAACAAGGAGCAGCAACTGACCAGAGGTCAATTCTCTGTACTGTGTTTTTTGCAGAGGAATTTATCTTGATTGCTCAAAAGTCTCAAGAACAGGGTATTCCTACAATTTTATTCTTGTTTTATTCATTGTATATTGCTAGAGAAAATACTCTAAATATTATTTCAGCTTGTATCCCAAGAGAAGAGGCTGTCTTGGCTGAAGTAATATTGTAAAAACAATTGTTACAGTCTCTGAACTAATGGCAAGCTCTCTCACAGCAAAATTAGTTACTTGGGCTTAATTCAGCTCTGGGCTTAAGAAGGCACTCCTTTGTTGCCCTTCATGGGATTATGCCACCAATGAATTTGAATAGCCAGTTTTAGGACAGACAGATGAGTGTGTATCTACTCAAATCTCTCCTGTAATTTTTCCTGACTGTCACCTAAATGAATCATCTTCAGGAAGGAAAGGGTATTTCAATTCATTTATACTGGTCATTGGCATTTGTGCCTGAAAATTTCCACAAAGTTTAACAGCAAATGTTCCATCTACTGAAATCAATGTGAAACCAGAAGTTCCTGTCACTAGGCCACTAATCATCTATCAAAACCCCCACATTTAATTTGCCATCAAAAAGCTTGGATTTACATCCACAATTTTTGCATCCAAAGAGGTGAGAGTTGATACTACCAATCATCTGAGTACTTCAGTCAGTCTCTAGGAAGCTTTGAACTTTTGACAATCAAAATATCAGTATCTGAGCTACAGTAATAATCATCAGTTTTGTTATTAGAAATTAATATATTTTTACATGCATAGAAATTTTAATTCATGCAGATTAACATTTCATTACTTACAGTTCTGTTTATTTTCTTGGACTATTTTGTAGATGACAATTGAAATAGTAAACAGAAAAACTACTGAAATCATAGTGAGCCAAGTGATCTTCGTCATACACATCGGATCTGTCCATAAAATGTACAAGAGAGAAAATTAAACAGCAAATCACTAGCAGCAGAGAAAAGCAAAACATTCCACATTGGTAGGTTTCTGGATTGCACCTATCCCCACAAATTAAGAGAGAAAAAAAAAAAAAAAAGAGGGAGAGATAATGCCTTTTTCTTTCATCCTTCTCTGAGTTTTGGTGTTAGAGAATTTAAATTTAGTTTAGTTTAAATTTTTAATGTATTTTAGTTTAAATTTAATTTAGTTTAAATTTTAGCTGTACTTTTATATCTCTATCTGTATATTGCCCCACAGCTGAAATAGATACAAATGACTAATTGAATGAAAACTTTTCAACTTAGCCAATGAAAATGCTTCAAAGATCAACATTTCTATTTAAGGTAGAACAGGGTAATACATGTCTCCTCTGTCTGGACAGAGCATGGAAAGGTTTGGTTCACTGTCCAACATTGGCCTGTTACTGGCATTCTTAACCTCCTGGTCCATCTTCATATATGAGAGATGGCAAGATTCTACATATAGAAATTTTCTTATAAAAAAGTGGGGAAATGCCACCAACAGGAGCCCTCTGGGAAGTCCTTTAACTGAATTTGTCATGAGGGAGAATTTCATGGAACTGGATGCAGGAGGTAGGCTGATTTTTTGGATAACATCTGCTGCAGAAATGCACCCACATTCCACAGGGATTTAGTTCAATAACTAGTACAAGTCAGGACTATAAATGACAAAGGAACAATGTGGAGAACTTTTCCCTCTGGTTGTTTGAATGGCCTTTCAAACTTCTTTGGCAGCTGCATGTTGATACATACCTTAGTACTGTCAAAAAACTGTTTTAAAAAACAGCTATGTTACTATGACTCATAAAAAACCAAATTACACACTGTAGCCAAACCACTGTTTCCCTTTCCCTACCTTAGAACAGTATAATTAGATTTACTCCGACTTCCCTTGTCCCTTGTCCATCAAGAACTCATGAAGCAAATGCCAATGACCCCATGGCTCATTCCTCCTAACTTAAAACTAAAAATATTTTTTATACAGTAATCTAGGCTCCTTTTAAACAAAGCACTCTACTCCATCTTGTAGTGGCTTGTAGTGACTTGATAAACAGCTTTGCTTAGTAAAAGCCCTGAACACCTCTTTACCTGTTTTGAAATAAAGAGGAAAAGAGGATTTATTGTTAATTTTCATTGCTAATATGAGATTACTACTATCCAAGTAAGTCAGTATTAGCAAAGGGTGGTTAGCTCATAGTATTGACTCAAGTTACAGGGCAAGTTATAAATTATGCTCCTCTTATGGCTAGACACACTAAAAAAAATCCCAAACAAACAAAAAAAACAAAACAATACTAAATTGCCCTTTCTTCTCTAGGATTTTCCCAGGAATTATTTAACACACATTATTCCAACTCTAAAAAACACTTTTTCCAGCAAAGGTACAGCATAAAATACATTTGCCATGCAAAACCAAATGTATGCAATAATTCAGCAGTTTCCGAATGACAGGTGTTGCATACAAACAGGAAGCCCTGGCCATGGTCAGGCAATCAGACTAAAAACTGTTGCAGCACAAAGAGAAATATAAAAAGCTGAAGGTTGTCCACTGGGAAAACTGAACTTAGTTCAGCTGAAAAATTATCTTTTAAGCATACTGTAGTGAGACTATATAGTAGGCTATTGGAGTACAACATCAGAATGGTCAAACCTATCTCCTGGTTCTTTTCCCACTGCAGGTAACAGACATTTTTAAATTTACCTCCAAGACAACAGGGTTATGCCATTATCAGGAAAGAGAAAATTATATTTCCAGGGTTTGTCACATGCAATGTGTGAGTGTTGCTGCTAACCAAAAAACAATGTACATATCTTTATTTTGCTGTATTTCTTCTAGGAATAAAGGGCACAGCTAAACCTGATTTAAATCAGTATAAAAATCATCAGTTGCCTACTATGTATTGTTTTTTAACAAGAGATGTTCAAAATTTTGTTCTCTTTTTGTGAAATATTTAAATATTTTCCAATGGTTGCTGGAAGCAGAGAACCACCTACTTGAGATTTTTTGCAAGATTATATTGTTTCTAGTTTGATTTCCATTCTGACTCTCCTTTGTAACTTACATTCCATATAAGACTTCAGTTGCAGTGAAGTATTTATACAGTTGTTTTGGTCTTCCATAATTGCCAAGAGACAAGAATGATTCAGTTGTTCGTCGGCCGCATTTTGTACTCCAACTATAGAATTGTTGATGTAGATTTCCATCAGGTAGTTCATATTATGCTCCACTTCTTTCTTGGAAACCGTATTGAAATTGAAATATTTATAAAAATATGTAACATTTTCTGGTTTCACTTCAAGAGAGCCTTTTGCTTTTGGAAATAAAAATTGAAACAAAAGTGTTATACAAGTGGGATACCAAGAGACAACTCTCAAAAAGAACAGTGAATTCTCTGTCTCATTTGCAAAAACATAAAGATTTCTACATCACTGACTATAAAAATATGGATAAATGCATACTGTGTAAAGTTACTCTGAACAGATCTGAAGAGCATTGATTATCTATACATTTTTCCCCTTTTTGCTTTATTATCACCTTGTTGTTGTTGTTTTTGTTGTCAGTTGTCAAAGGCAACAGGCAAAAATCAGGCTATGAGAAGGATAGAACCCAGGCAGAAGCCATATGATGATAGAGATGTGAATTGTGCACATTGTCTATCTGCTATCAGTTGCAGGAAGCCCTTGCTTCACTTCAAACCACAAAAGCTGTGAACCTTATTCTATGTTTACAAGAAACAGGCGAGAAATTGTCAAAAGTGTTAGTTGTACAGAGAACAACTGAGAACAGAGAACTGAGAACAGAGTCCATATAAAAGTTTTTATATAAGTTTATATGTAAAGTTTTTATTTTTCATACTTGTTAAGACAGCTATTTTGTAGTAAAGAAAATATGCAGTTGGAAATATGCAGTCCTTATATTCAGGACTTGGCCTATTTCTCCTGTTGCTGACAATATTAGAAGCAGGTATCCTCTTCCCCAAAGATTTCAAGATATTTGGAAGTGTATATGGCACAGAAGGAATGTGCTGCTACTGCTCTGAAAAGATGTGGGTGTTGCTACTAATGCCTTAAGTTTTAGCTTTCATGTTTTTCGGATTCTGTGCTGCCTAGGTGTGTTTAGAGCCTCACATTAAGTGTTAGTAAGCTCTCTTCACAGAGCAGAGAGACAAAAGAAATCCTTTTCCTGATGAAGACCAAGGACAACAAGTACAAGTTTCATACCCAAAAGCACAAACAACAGTGGGCTGAAGAGAGAAACAAGAAGGATGAGACCTCACAACCTGAAGCTGTAATTGGACAATTAAACCCCAATATGCAAGTGGACCAAAACTCATAAAAGTGTGAGACCCTGTGACCAGTAGTCCACTTTTGTGACCATTTTGAGTCCACCTTGGGTGTAGCACTGGCCGGGCTCTTGTACTGCCCAAGGTGTATCCTCAAAGGCCTTTTAATAAATATCTACTTTATTCTTTAGCTCTGCCCTGTCTGTGTTCCAGGTCAACCTTCCAATAGGCATCACTAGCTGTCCTCTGTATTGCTGTGCCATTCCCTAGTCAGTGCTGCTTTCTATAAAACATGTAAGGCTGTTTCTGATGCTAAAAAGTTGTGCATAATGTAGACTACAAACACAAAAATGGTTATTTCTTACAAAGTTGCCATTGGAATAGTTACCTACTGAATTAGTTCTTCAGATACTGTCTTCATAATGCCAGCAATCTACATGAAGAGTTCCCCAATGACATTTAAAAGCAAATTCAGCTTGAAAATTTGTCAGAAAGTACAACTCCTTGGAAATAAATTAAGTACTTTAGAAAATACTTGCTACCAACGTGTTTCACTGACAGCCAGGAATGAATGCCACTGAGAATCTGGCATAGAATTTGCATTTTCTATACAGGCAAAGCTAAATTCAAACCCCCATTGTTCATAGACTTGTGAAGACCATAGAGAACCAGGAGCATATAATTTTCTTCTAAGTAGCAAATAAGAACTTGTCTTTTATTTTGTAATTACCTATTTCAAAATTAAGTATTTCCCTTACCTTACTTACTTTTTTTAGCTATTGACTCTGATCCTTGATGATCAACATTCACATTCCCCTTGGATTCACACTCTGTCTGTTTAGGGTGGGACTGTTGTTCCCACCAGGATAACTGGCAAATACATGGAATATTTTGGAAATTGCAATTATTTACAATGACTTTCAGCAAAATAGTCTGGTTTTCTCTTCTTCGTTGCACTGATCTTTTGTAAGAATTGTTAAAAGTACAAAGTGGAAAAGTGGTATTACTTGATGAACAGGTATCCATGCATGACATCATTACAGTGTTAGCTGTAAAAGAAAGAGTGCTATATTAGCCAGACAATCATATAGGACACATGCATATGTGCATAGAAGCATCATTTAGTGGATATTCCAGCCATCTTATGATGAAATGCATTTTTTTTTCTTGAGGGTTATGACAAGGTGTCAAATGCATCATATGTAAGACAAAGCAAGCACAGCTTCCCACAACCCAGATGCTGAATATTATTTGCTGAATTGTATTAAAACTCTTGTGATAGTAACTGTAATTCGTGATGGTATCTAGCCACATTCCTGCTTCAAAGCTGCTCCAATTTGACTGTTCTTCGAAAGAAGAGAAAACTTGTTTGGAACTGAGCCCTGGAACAGTGCAGTTGCAGCATTCCAATGATTAGCTTTATGTTGTAAAATAGCTATAATCAAAATGAAAGATTTCTTTCCAAATGACATTGAAACCACAGATTGAAAATACACAGAAATGCTGCTGAATCCTCCAGCCACACCCTTCACACTCTCTTATATTCAGTCAACAAACATGGATTTTAATTATGACCTTTGGGTTTGGTATTCATAGTCAAATTTCAGTATCAAATTACTATAGCTAGAGTACATTAATGCAGTTCTGGCAAGCAACAAAACCCACACAGTTATAAATAAGTGTGATTTGTCTTCCACATTACAATAGAGCTTTATCATGCAAATTTTTACTCATGTCAACTTTGAACTACTTTTTCAGCATACAAAAAATCAAGTTTAAAAAAAAAATATTGTGTGACCCCCCCCAACATGAAATGTATATTTATGAATAACCACTTCCCAGACCTGATGCAGCACTAACCTACAGTTTTATAGCTGTTTCCAATTCTAGTAGTACCCTTGCATCTCTATAAAGGGAAATTTTTGTATATAACTCCCATTATGAGCAATATGATGATAAATCCTTATTTATAGAGAACAAAATATAGCCTTTAGTTGCTCCAGTGCTCAGCTGCACTCTGACAGCTTCAACGGGCCACCTGTGCTCACAGAGCAGCAGGCTGGCCTCAGAAATGGTTCAATAAGAGATTCCAGACAGGATACAGAAATAAAATCCAAACTCCAATGTCAAAGTCAATTACCTTCTCTTTACTAACACAACATCAGAGAGTCATAAACTCCCTATAAAACATAATAAATTGAAATGTAAAACACATAGATAAGAAAAAGTTAATTTTGATGTAAAAAGGAAAAATATCACACAAAATTTAGGGCTTGATCTTTCCCTGAGGCAAGACAAAGTATTTTCCTTGAAATGCTTACAATCTGACCCACACAACAGGTCATGGAGTAGGCTTCTGAAATCAAATTCTTCCACCTGAAAGAGGCATTTTGTATAGAACTTGTCTGTGGAGATGAGCCAGGAGCAAAAATTGAATGCCTACTCTGCTCTCATGACAAGCCATGACAAGGCATCTGGGCAACCAGTCTAAAACCAGTGCTACACCTTTCAATGGCAATTAATCATAATTCCCTAACCTTTTCACCAAGAAATATGCACATGGACTTGGGAATCTGCTGACTGGACTGTGACAGACATCTATGTTCAGCACTGTAAAGTCCATTTTGAACTTCACAACTGGCTAAACAGATTCTAGAACTGCCTGTGAGTCACCTTGTAGATGTGTAAAGGATGTTATCTGAGTGGAAAAGATGTGAATGCTGTTGAGTTATGGAGGGTGCTTACCAACCTCTTGAAAGGTCTCTACTGAGAAAGCCAATCAAATGATGAACTAGCATGAACAAATTTCTTTTTTTTCCATGTCACAGGACTGTGGCCTTTCTAAGGAAGGATATAGATTGCTGAACACTTGAAGGAAGGCCACAAAAACACTACACTATCCCAGTGGGTTACATGGCAGACAGAGAGCCATCCCATACTCACTGCTCCTTACTGCAGGACTGGGAAGCCCCTCCCAAATGCAAACATCACTCTAGAAATGTGGAAAGGGTTTTGTGAAGTCTGAACACAGGCAGCCTGAATAGTAAAAAAGGATTGCTGAGATGAAGCTGTGCAAAGTAACTCTAGAAGACTGATTTATATTCAAAGACCTGCAATCACATGCTCATGTCAAGAAGTTCTGAGATTATTAAATTCTTTTATAAAACTTCTATTTACAGGGTGGTTTTCCATATAAAATCCAAATCCATTAAAATTAAATTATTCACAGAGAAGATCAAAATTTGTAAAAAACTTGCTTCCCATTAAGAAAATCCCAAATATTTCACTTCGCATGGGTTTGACTCTTTTCCACTTGATCTGCAGTATTCTGTTTTAAGTCAGAGAAGCAGTGTATGCATGCAGTTGCATTTTTTATCACTTCCTTATGGAGGCTAGAGTCACCACACAACATTGTAGAGATGCAAAACTTGCAGTACAAGCTGGGGAATACACAACTGATAGATTAAAGGAGATGCACGCCATCAAGTAGCAGGATCCAAGGGATAGGACTGGAATTGAATACATCAGACCCCAAAAGGATAACCTCCCACTCTAAATCAGTGTAATTTAAAGGTTCATTGACGCGGAACCGAACAAGTGGGTTGCTTTACAAATAAAAAGGAAACATTTCATTTCTGATAATGCTGAACTGTATTCTTTAGAAAAAAATTTAAAGGCTTTTTTTCCCCAAATTGATTTCCCCCTAAATTTTTGTTTAATAAGAAAGTTTCATTTTTATTCCCTCTCCAGAATGAACATAAATGCTGGAACTTCCCCTGGCATGAGATATCCAGGAATTAGGAGCTTTCTGCCATTTTTTTGGGAACTCGCAGAGGAAAAGCCAGTGATTGTATTTCACATCTCAAAGATTTCAACAACTCTGTCTGCTGAAGCCTCATGGTGTAAACAGAAATTTGAACCATTTACATAAAAATCTGTACATTTTAGGTTTGTCAGAAAATCTAAAACAAAACTGCTTTTCAACAGAAGGTTTTTGGTGAACAAGAGACCCAAAATCCTAGGAGATTCTGAATAAATTGTTCAACATATTTTCTTTCTAATGTAATTCAGACATCATTACACAGTCTGTTATATAGTAATTTAGTTTTTAAAACATCCCAAATGCAGCAATAATTCTAATTTTCCAAATATAAATCTGTGCTGCTCCAACTATAATTCTGTTCTGCACATGTGTTTCACAATCTTATTTTAGATATGCTGTGATTAAGACAGAATTGAAGTGATCACACTGTTGCAGCCTAAAGCATGGCCAATATAAGATCAATCTAGAAAAATTATCATGGAAAAATGCAATTATTCTTTGATTTTTGACACTATGGTTAATGTTTCCTTCTGGTAATAGTGCTGTAATTGTTTATTTGCATAATCTATGCTACAAATACTTTGTTTACTTCTGCATGGAGGTAAAACAGTCATTATTCCAACAGCCTAAACTGAATTATAAATGTTATGATATTCAAAACTTATGACAGCTTACCAAGTTTGTTCACTTATAAACTATAAAAATCTATACATTATATTCCAATTACTGATATGTCCATTCTTTATTGTTAATTAAAAAAAATTAAGTAACCCAATCTGGATATTTTGATACTAATTTTTTTCAGAAAATTATATGCTTGATAAAGATAATATGGTGCCTGAGAATACACTCTTTGTCAAAGGGATACTTTTTATTATAATACTTAACTATTCAAAAACTTTCTTAGGAATGAATAGGACTAAACTATTTTAAAATTAATTTACTCATGGACTTTTAACAAAACACTGAACAAGTAACTTGCGCACATGTGTAATTTGCAGTTATCCTAAACCCAGTATCAGCCTTTAGGATCACAAAGAAGCATTTGGCATTTATGCTACAAGATTTGCTTTACTCAGTTACATCTATTCTGCTCACTTTTTGTCAGGTTACTACTGCATATCTCTTTCACAGACAGCATCTCATTACCAAATAGTAATTCTAGAAAGTTTTACAGTGTCTAAGTATAAAAACTTCTAAACCTTTTCTTTGAAGACATGAGCTCCTGCTATAAAAGAACATAAGCACTTTAACTATTTTCTTCATGATGAAGGCAGTAAAAATACAGTTTCATGGAAATAGTTACCAAAAGATTTGCAGTGTATGTAAATGAATTACAAACTTGTTTCAAATTATCACATATAATTAACTCTGCTTGTTTAACATCTAAGAAAAAGAGCCTATATCCTTTGCAAATTCCACATGTGCAACATCCTAACCATTACTTTTAGGAAAGCACATGATAACTATTCAATTGCAGACTTCAGAATAAATGAAAGGTTATTTTAAAAGCTCATCACTCACCTTCATGGACTTTGAAAAATTCAGGTAAACACAAAATAAACACAGTAATTATTCCTAGTGCTAACCTGAAGACTACTGGTTTTCTCAAAAGTAAGCACATGTCACTGAAGCACTCCCATCTAGCATAGTGATGGTAACTTCCTGGTTTATCTTTTAACTCACTGCAGCCATTATGCAAAATAACATCTATTCATTTCCTTTTCTTATAAGGACTTTCCTTTCTACTTCTCACTACATTAACTTGCAGAAAGCCACAGTCTGTTTTCACATGGGCATAGATGAGGCTGATTCATTCAAATATGCTGAATATAAAATTCATGTACCACAGTGACAATAAAAAAAAAGGCAAATATTTTGTATGTTTGTGGTAGTTTTGCTTTAAGAATCCCTTAATAACCACTTTCGTATACCTGTTAAATATTAAATCAATTATCTTTGTGAAGGAATTTTGTTCTCATTTGGCCAAGAAGATTTTTTAAAAATGAGTCAGGCCCTCATTATAAAAATGAGTCAGAACCACATGAGTCAGTTAGGGGGGTTTTATTGTTTTATTTATATAAATTTGCATGAGGCTAGGTGGAAGATAATGTAACATAATAGAGAATCTTTCAGACTTTAATGGACTATTGATTTGATTATTACAATCTAAAGTTTTTTGATATGGCAATCAGTGATATACTAAGTACAATGAACTGAGGATGAGTTGTTCATGTCATTGCTGTATTCTTAAAAGATGACAGATGTGTTGCCAATCTGTCAAGTGTCTTCAGTTTGCATTTTACTATTCTTTACACCACAAGGCTGGATAGAGCCATTGCTATTTCTGTACATCACAGTCACAATTTTTCAGCTAAACTTTCCAGTTAAAAGTGAAGTATTTAATTTGGAGAACCACCATGATATTCTATAAATTTTTCTTATAGATGAGACTGCAAAGAACATTTCTGAAATGTTCTAAATAAAAGTACTCTGAATAATGCATATGTAAAAACAAACAACTTGACTCAAATATAAAGTAGTACAGTATAAAGGATTTCATTAATTCAGAATGATGTCTTCTGAAGTATTTTTCCCACAAGCCATTAAATATTGAGTACTACCCAAATGAAGTAATAGTGTTGAAATTAAAATAAGAAATGCCCTACAAACTCAAAATGCTCTCCTTGTCATCTAGTTATCTCAGAAAATGAGTAAGGCAAGTGGAAGCAAACACAGTATTCATTCTATAGAAAGAGTCCTAATGAAGCTGTCATGAATATAAATATATTAATATGATATTTTAAATGTAGCATTTTCATGCAGTGAAAGCAATGAAATGAAAGCAAAATGAACACTGATTTTTTGGCAGTATGGTATAATTGAAGCAATAGGATGCAAAAAATTATAGGTATGAGTTTAAAAGAAAAACATTACACAATTTATGTGTAATTTAGCTCTACTTTGTTTTTGCTGATTTGCATTGCCCCTTAAGTATCTTCTGTATCAATTCCTTGTATTTTCCTGTTTTCAGTGTTGTATGGTGTTCACCCATTCTATTTGTCCAGAAGAAATGAAGAAAATACTGGAAAACAGCAGGAAGACTTTTCAAGTACTATGTGTATCTATCTGTTTCTGGTACAGGCTGTCACCACTGATGACAGTGCCCAAGGTCAGAATAGATATTGCCCTACAGGATTCCACCCAAGCTCAGGCTGATATAGTACCAACGTGTGGAATACTTTGATCATCAGATTTTTCAGAAGGTGGCTTCCAATAACTCTGCAGTAAACCAATGGGGCATATCTATTTTAGTGCTATTGTGACAGTAGATTTTAGTTTTGTTTCTGAGTTTGGAGTGCCCATGTATGACCTGCGTGCACATCCCTCAAGGACACCGTAAACATTAGACACCGCTACCTTTGGGCAGTTCTGAGAGTGTGTCCGTGTGTGAACTGGCTGAATCAAGTGTGTGTGTGGCCTGGAAAACAAGAGCTTTCTTTCTTGGGGACAATCTTCCCTCCACCTAGCTAGTAATTTTTACACAGCTGGAGCAACTAGCATCTTTGAAACCCACATGTTCCTGTCAAGCTTAGTCAAAACCAGCTCAGTCATTTAATGCCAGGTGGGATGAGAACTGTCAGACAGGCGAAGCACACACCACGCAGGCCGTATTTCTGTGCATGAGCTCTATATCTCATTACTGCATCAAACCTGCACCACCATGCCTCAGCAATGGCCTCCTGCACCCTTACATCAGTTTGAGCAGTTGGAGGTGCATCTGGCTCTCACACAGTCTATTAATTCGGAAAATTATCAACCTCTGGATGGCAGCGGGCCTGGTAAGGCGTTGCGAGACGAGGGCAGGAAAGGCTGTGTGTGTTTGCACGTGAGGCAGTTAGGACCAGCTGCCTCAGCATCGAGTACAGGGTCCTGAGAGGAGGCGAAAGGCTGCACTGTTACTACCACAGGTTTCTTTCTCTGAAATGGGGCAGCGTGCAGCTAGGGAAATGTTCGGCGTTGTGCTTTTGGAGGAACGACAAAGACACCCAGCGACACGATGAGACGGACACCGCCTCCTCCGTCGCTTCCTCGCCCCGCCGGCAGGGGGCGCGCGGCGCAGCCTGAGGGAGCGGCCCCGCCTCCGCCCCGCCACACGCGGCCACGCGCCGCTCCCGCCTCGGGGCAGGGGGCGGGGCCCGCGGGCAGGGGGCGGGGCCCGCGGGCAGGGGGCGTGGCTCTGCATGGCCCCGCCCCTCCCGGGCCGCCTGAGCGCAGGGAGGGGCCGGAGCGGGGCCGCCACAGGGGCGGGCGGGAGCGCCCAGTGCCCGCGGCTCCCGGCGGAGCGGGAGCGCTGGCGGCCTCCGGGCGGGGCGGGAGGAGAGGGCACGGGAGGGGACGGGAGAGGGTGCAGGGGCCTTCCTTGCGATTTTTTTCTTTCTCCGCCCCCTCCCAGCCGCGCCCCCTTCCCGGACCGTGAGAGGTGAGAAGGGCGGCGGGGGCTCGGCAGCGAGGGGAGGGGGCCGCGGCTGCCTGGAGGGGGAGGAGAAAGCGAGAAGAAGGAGGAGGAGGGCGAGGGCCGGCGCCTGTGAGGGGTGGGGGCGGGTTCGCCCTCACCGCCACCGGGCTCCCTCCTGCCGGCCGGCTGCGGAGAGAAGCTGCGGCCGCCCGGTGTCCGGTGCCCGGTGCCCGGTTTCCGATGCCCGGTGCCCGATGCCCGGTGTCCGGTGCCCGGTGCCCGGTGCCCGGGCTGAGCGCGGCCCGGCGGGAAGCGCGGCGCTCGGCGGGGCAGTGCCGGCCCCAGGGGGCGGGGCGGGGGCGGCGGGGCGGGAGCCGGAGCGGGGTCCGGTCCCGCCGAGACGGGCGGCCCCCGTGTCCGGCTGGGTTCAGAGCAGTCAGGGCTCGGACCCGGTGGAAGTGCACTGACACAGCTCTCAGGGACTTAACCCCATGTCTCTTAACCTTCACCATCACAGTATGAAATTGTGGAAAAGAATTTTTTTAAAAAATTTGAGACTGATCGAAAAGATTAGAGCAGCGACTGACTGCCAGCTCGCTACTACGTGGGGAGCGGCGGGGAGGAAAAAGTATAAGTGTTGAACATCACAGAGCTGCTGATTATATACGTTACTGGTGTATGTTTTTCCTTAAAGCGTTTTTGTGGCTTAGGGCTTGGAGCTCGGACTGGTTGAGCTTCGAGAGCAGCGGGACAGCCCATCTGAAGCCCAGGCACCCGGGGCTCGTGGTCGGCTGTTTAGGCAGTAGTGTCAGAACAGTAAAAAGGGAAGGCTTGGCTTTGTTCCTTTCTTTTACTTAAAAGTCGATTATGAAATTACACGAGCTCAACTCCAAATACAACTCCAAATTCATCTTTTGAAGAAAAAAAAATTGCTCAGGCTTTCTACAAGCATGAACAGAAATAAAAATTTGAACTCATGGTAATGTTGATGTAGCGTTTCTATCTAGACGAACTCTATGTACTGGATGGGTGGATGCTTTTTAAAAACAGATCACACAATGTATTTTCATGAGCAAGTCATCAATTTTGCCAGAAATCATCTGATCATTTCTCATAAAGGTCTTTTTGCCTGGGAATTTCATGGGGCATATGTGGATTAATATTAAAAAAATAAAAATAAGGCAGTACCTTGTTTCTGAACTTCATAGGTGCATTCCTGATAGGTCAGATTGTTCCCATTTTATGTTTTTCCTGTTTTCCCCTTGCTGAACAGTGGTAAGGAGCATAAAGCAGGATGAAACCAAAATAATAAGTTATAATCCCAATCTGAGTCAAATAGTGTTTTCTTCTGCTGTGTGTCAGCTTCACTGAACCATCCATCCCTCAATCATGTCCTCTGCATGGGCAAGTCAGCTACCAAAGGCAGCGTGTTTACACCGTGGCAGTAGACTAACATGTGTCTCAAAGAAATGCAATAACTCCTAATTTAAAACAGAAAAGAATTTGAGTGAAGATGAAGAAAATCTTCCATTAGACCATTGTGGTTAAACAGTACTTGCAAGTTGTTGCTAACAATGACAGTTCATATTGGTGGACTTGTTCCAACTCTCTGGACTTTTGTATCACCCGTGTTTTTAAAAAGATTATTGTTTGTTTATTTTTATGTCTTGAGGCATTGTTGATATAATGCAGTGTTTCATAATATGGTAAAAAAGATTACCTAATCAGACATAACATGACCCAATAATGAAAGTTTCTACTGCTCTTAAGAAATTTTAGTATGATTTTACATTTCCCTTACAAAATTCTTACTGTTTCCTCTTTCCATAGCAATTAAATTGCTTTTCTTTACAGCAGTCTCACTAAATAGAAAAGTGCACAAGTTACAAACCTGACTATCCACTGCTTGCTTTTTGTTGTAAGAACAGACTCTTTCATTCAGAGTTACCAGCAAGGCAATGCTGACCATAGACACATGTATTATTTGGCTGCATGGCCTTAAAAAACAGTCATATGGGAGAGGTGAGATTATGTGTTCCAGATGCAAGAATGAGGTGGTATTACCCTTCAGAGACCTGCAAGGTTCTTGAAACTAGTAAGAAAGATCAGGCTGTGAGAGGTTACATATTAGGTATCACATTATGCATGCAGGTATCATGTAAGGCTACTTTCTTTCATTTCCAAGTGCATATAGTAATGTGTTCGGTGCCAAGCCACAAGGATACACATACTATTTCAGCAGGCTAGAATTTTTGGGTCTAACTTTGGTAAGAAAATTTTTAGTGGCCTGTAAATAGGTAAGCTTTGAAAACCACTGTAAGTGTGAATTTTAGAGCTGCTTCGTTTAGGGAAGCATGTTTAGTGGTGGTACTTGGCTTTATTCACCAATGCAGTCAGTGTTATTCTTTGGCACCAGTGTTCAGCTTAAGTGCTTCATGTGGCACAACATCAGTTCTTCACTGTTTCTCCCTTCAGGGAAGACAATCAAAGATAAGGGTGACAGTAGACTAAGGTTAGGGGTTTTTGGGGTTTTTTTTCAGTAGGTCTTTGTAAACCAGTGTTTCTTGAGAATTTACATATTCACACTTCATATTAATTTCCCCTCTTTTTTATGAGTCTTTGTTGATGGGTATGTAAGTTGAAGTTGTGGGAGGAGCTGGGGTGATGGTTGTGTGCTGACACACTTTTAGCATCTTCCTATCAGTAAGTGTAAGAATCACAAAACAAATTGAAAGAAGTTCTATCTGAACAGAGTAGGGAATATGCTTTTGAGATGATTCCTTTTTTTTTTTTCTCCCCTCCAGTGGGTGCTTTTCTGCCTCTAGATTTTTTTCTGCTACCTCAGTTTTTTTGGAAAGAGGAAGACAAATGGAACTAGATGATTCTTTGAACAACTTGAGATGATTCTGGTGTTATAGGTAAGTATTGTATTTACTCAGTTCTAATAGTAAGTTATGCCACAAGGAATATAATTTTAGCCCAGAAGGGTACATAGTCTTCCTTACACCTGAAATTTAATCCTTTTTTTTTTTTTTGGTCTTATATAACACATCTTGTAAGGGCTTCTTGCTGGCAAGTGTGCATAAACAGCAATAACTTTGCTCTTCTGTGGGCTTCACATGCTAGTGTTTGGACCATTTTTATGTGATTTCAACACCTGTGCTCTTTATCAAAGCATGCATTATAGAAGACTGTCAGCATTACTGTAAAGTTCAATTTTGATCTTTTCAAAATGCATGAGAAGCCTTTGAATCTTTTAATCATTATAAGAAAAACGGGAAAATTGATACTGAGTCTGTTAGAGAAAATACTGCTTTATAGAAATTCTTATGAATAAGAATAATTTATTTATAATTCTTATGAAAAAACCAAATGCACAATCAAATCTCATCACTGTAATAATACTGACTGGGTTTTGCTTTATTTCAGTTTTTTAGCAGGAAAATAGTAAGACTGTTCTATGTGAAAGTAATTTTCAAAGGGAGTAGCTTTGACATTTGCACAAAGGAAGAGGATAAAAGAATATTGAAAGCATGAATACATGCAAGAATCTAGCTTTATCTGAACTCTCTATAAAGTAAAATACTGCTGGAAAATGAGTGCTAAGGGTGAAAAAAGCAATCCAATTAATTTAGAAATACTAGGTTTTACTATAGTGAAAAAAATCTGCTTTCTCAACTGTGAGATCTCTCTGCTTTGGGAAAGTTGATAAATCCCTTTAGAATTTACTCGTGATACAAATACAGAAGAGAGATGGTCTTTCTCCCTGTTCATGATATGATCAGTCCCATTGTTTCCCTCAGTCAATCCATATCCTTGTTGGTATCTTCCACCACAGATGATATCAACACTTTTGTTAGCTTTAAAAATTATTAGAACTGCTAAGGTTCCTCGGAAATTGCTTTCTGCACAGGCTTTGTGTTTTCATTACTTTGCAGTAATTCAAAATGGGGTAGCTCCACCTACCAAAATAGCCAACCTCCTCCAGGCTGTCAGAATTTGTGCAGACTTGACCTGCATCCTTTCTATAGTGGTCATGAAAGTTGAAAGGGATTTGGAACAAATGTCAAAGTGTACCACAAAGAGAAGGAACTGAAAAGGTTGATGTCTATATGGGATATATCTTTATTCCTATCTTACTGCAAGGTAGAATGACTAATAATTGAGCAGGGCTGCTGATCTTTAATTATGTCTTATGGACTTTGCTGGCATTTTTCTAGAGGACAAATTTCTTTCAAGTTGATTATTGATTTCAATCTGTTCAGAGGAATACTTCGCCAATTCATTACCTCTTCTGGCAGTTCTAAGTGCAACTGATGTTAAAAATCCTGATGTCTTCCATAACAAAAGGATATACTTCAAAGAAAAAAAATTGAGTGGTAGCTTGGATTCTTCCAAGAGCATCCATCAGATTTTCAAAGTGGAAGACTGTTCACAAAATTGTACAGGGTGGTTTTGTAAAACAGTGAAATTTAAGGTAGACTGAGTACTGGTTTAATTTCTTTGAAAATGCGGGTGGGTAGGCTTGTCTCACTGCCTTAGCTGATGCTTTTGTCAAATAGCAAATATACATTGTATTGATTCTCTTGAAAAGAACTTAATAAAGGACAATGATATGATCTGTCCAGAACAGATTTGAGTGGAATTGGATGGAAGTAGTATCATTCATTACAAGTAAGAAAGTTCACACTATTCTGGGACTTACTGTAGCCTTGATCTCAGAACCAAAAGAACTTGTCAAAGTGAGGCTAAAATATAGCCTTAAAACAGATTAAATATTCACAGCACCTTGCTGTATCATATGATACATATTCCTAGTGTAGAGTAAGCCAAGACTCAAATCCATAGAGATTTACTAACCTGAACTGTAAAGAATACAAATAGTCATACGACCGAATTAGCGAATTAGTTAAAAGTTTACAAGTAGTGTGTGTGTGGTGAGGAGATGTAGAGGAAGTTCCTAGGAAAATGAGATTTTTATCAGTGGTTTTGATGGTTGGATTGTTTGCAAGCAAGTTCTTACTTGCTTGAGTAGATGTTTTATGTTGACTTTTGCATGAATAAGCTATTAGCCTGACAGTTGCTGTGAAGCATTATATGTTGGTTATTCATTAGATCCCTCTGCATTGCCTTGTAGATAGATAAAATGTATTCTAATATTCTAAAAAGAAATACTTTTGAATATTAAATGATCACTTCATCCTTGCCAAAGGTGAAACCAAAGTTTAAGTCTTGCTCTTTTACATGCAGTATGGGAAATTATACTTTTGAATGTGAATGTAAATGTAATCACAAGCTTTTGCATTCAAACTGTAATGAGAGCATTAAGGAGGCAGGGCATTTCAAAATGTTATCATAGCTTGATATGGCTTGGCAAGATCTTCACCAAGCACCATAGCATTTTAAACTTGGAAGTATTTTCCAAGGAAATAAAAGTAATTGACTAGAATTTGTCTATGAGTTTATAAACATGTGGTCAGATCAAGTGATAAGTAATAGGACTTCATTTTGTACCTCCTCTTAATTCCTGATAGTTTTTGTAATTAACAAATACAAACTTAAATTGCACTTTTGCATAAGACATTGTCTGATGGTTCAACTCAAGAACAATTGTACCTAAACCAGATTATGTGATAGTTTTCAGTGACTATTCGAACATTGTTGTTTGAAAACCTGTAAGCTCAATGAATGAAAAATATTTATTACAAATACTGAAAGCTATGTAAAGAATTCTTAAAACTTTGAACTAATGAAGAAGAGCAATGGGTAAATGATTGCAGATCATCTAAATCTGAGGAGATCTATATGCAATAGTAAAACACAGTTTTGTATTTCTTTTAAGAAGTGACTAGAGTTGATATGAGAGAATGGAAAAAAACATATGCTAAACAAATAATTAATGTTTTTATCAATTATGCTTTCTCCTTCTGACAGTTTAGCAATCTGGATTCAAGATTTTTCCCTTTTTTGAGCATATTATTTCAGTAATCGACCTCATGCCCCTGCTAGTGCCCACAGTTCTTCCTGGCACTTTACTTATATTGCTGATGTCTAGTTCTTGCTCCTTGTGCAGAACAGGAAACATTTAGGGGTTCCTTTAAAACCAGGGGTAAGGCAACTAAAATGGGATCAGTGTCCCATTCAGCTATCCTAGACAGCATCAGTATGCTGTTCAGGATAGCTGAACAGTTAACTCTGCAAATAATTCAGTGATTTAAAGCTTTAATAAGTGGTCAGATTTCTGCCATTGTTGCCTCTATCCTTAAGCTCATTTCAGTTTTACGCAACCATGGAAGGGTAAGAGCTCAGAGCTGTGTTTGAACAATCAGTCAGCTTTTGTGTTGATTTCATTTCTCCTTTGTTTATTAATCCTGGGCTTAGGCAATATGTAGCCACCCAGGCTAAGGCAGTTGTGCATACTCAGAAGCAAAAGATAGGCAACTTGTGAGTCCATAAGTTCCCCAGGCAAGTTTGGTTTATGTCTTGTGGTTTAGTCAGTTCTTCCCTAATAACATCTCTGTCTACTTGCCAATTTCAGTCAAACTCTGACAGAATGGAGCCCTTGTTGCATTTAAATTCCTGAAAGGTTTTGAAAATACAGGTAGGTAGGAAAGGCCAATGAAATAAAACTGTTTGACCTGCCAGCTGATGAGCCTGTCTGTTCTCAGTCTGAATATGGCAAAGAATTTGCTTGTCCTGCCTGTTCTGGTGCTTGGTAGGGAGGGATGTGTACATGTAGGGTAAGGGAGACTACAGGAGGTGAGACATGCAGAAGAACTGTAGTTATCATCAGAAGAGTTTGTAAAATAAACCATACTGGGGAATATGAGATTACTTTCACATGAAACTGTGGAGACAGAATAAAGAACCTAAGCAACCAGTTTTCTGATTGTGGTTAGGAATACATGGTGACTTGATGCATAGCTTAACCTGAGGTTTAATAGTATCCAAGTATAGAATTAAAAGGTCTTTTTCCTTATGTGCCTCAGATACATACTATTTTTAGCAACATTGATCCAGGCAGTAGACTAGTTTTGTTTTAGAGTGAAGAGGATAGTTAAATATACTGCGATTTGTTCTGCATTTTTTTTTCCTGGTAATACATCCTTGAGCCAAGTCACTAGTAAAATCAATGGAAGCCTTTAATTAACATCTCCAATTTAGTCATCTTGTTTTTACAACTTTGGGAAGCTTATTGAAGCATGAAAAATTTATCATCAAGTTACAATGCTTGTAATAAAAGCATATAATACAAGGCTTTGTGTTCTCTCCTCAAGTGGGGTCACCAAGAGCAAGTTGCCCAGACAGCTTTTGAACATCTCTAAGGATGTAGACCCCACAATCCTTCTGAGCAACCTGTAGTCAGTCATCCTCACAGTGAAAAGTTTTTTCCTCATGTTTAGATGTTGTGTTTTAGTTGTTTCCTATTGATTCTTGTCCTGTCACTGAAAGAACTTTTGCTGCATTTTCTGTTGCAGAATTTCTTAGAGAGGGAGGACATGATTTATATTTGGATTAAGGTTTGAGCTACTCCAGCCTGGGCCCCAAATTCAGGCCTGTGAAGCCTGTGTAGAAATTATGTTAAGGTGTGCACATGGGATAGTGGGTTTCTAGGTGTTAATAGGTATAGTTTGTAGTGTGAACATTTTAGCCACCTTAAGAATAAGAGAAACAATGTTTGTTTGCGTTTTTCTTATGACCTGTAATTGTAAACCATACCAAAGTGTATATAACCCGCCATTTGAGATAGAATAAAGGCAGAACATAATGTTAACCATATTGGTTTGATCTGCATTGCTCTGTCCAGGCTTCCCATATTTTAGGGGTTCCCTGTCGATAATTTTCTTTGAACCTTCCTTTCAGATATTTATGCACGTTGATGAGACCCTCATGAGTCTTCTCTAGGCTAAACAGTCCCAACCCTCTCAGACTTTCATCAGACAGAAGAGCTCCAGGCCATTCCTCATTTTAATGGACTTTTTTGCACTTCCTCTTAAGTGTGATCATATCTCATACTGCTGAGTAGAGGGGCAGGGTCAGTACCTTCACTTGCAGGCTGCACTGCTAATGCAGGCCAGAGGGCCATTAGCCTTCTTTGCTGCAAGGGCATACTACTGGTTCATGTGCAGCTTGGCCACCAGCAGGTCCTTTCCTGCAAGTTGCTGTCCTGCTGTGTTCCCCACAGTGTGGGGTTGTTCCTTCCCAGGTGCAGGATTTTACACTTCCCTTTGTTGAACTTCATCAAGTTCTGAAGGCTGATATTAGTAAGGACTGAGGACATTCAATACCTCAGCCTTTCCCATATCCCATGTCACCAGGGCCCTGCTCCATTCAGCAGCAGGCCCATGTACAGAAGACATTCCCTAGACATCCTTTGTTACCTGTGTACATATGCAAGTCCTTCACGTTACCTATGATACCTCTACTGAGATTCAGCTCCAGGTGGGCAATGGTGGTAGAAATCTTTATATTGAGAGGACTTTTATGAGAAGTTCTGTTTGACGTCTGCAGTGTTATGCACAATCGGGTTCTAAAAATAAGTCCAACACTGATTCTAAAGTAGAAGTTGTTTTTCATATTTATGAGACATTATGGTTCTCATAAACATTAATCTTGATACTTATAAATTTTGATATGATTCTTATAAAGCCTTCTGCCTTTTAGTGTGGGGATTGTTGGTTTTATACTTTGATCATGTGTGTTGCCTTTCTGTAAACCCTGTTTTATTCCAGCTGGTGGATGGGATCCGCCACTTGGGACCCAGAGAGCCACAGCCACCCCAAAGGAAGTTTCGCTAGAAACAGCTCCTTGGGGGGTCAGGGCGCTCCTCAGCTGGACAGAGGGGCTTCTCAGCAGCGGGCAGAGCAGTGATTTTTCAGCTCAGTGATTTCAGCTTTCAGTGATTTCAGCTCAGTGCTCTTAGCTCATGCCCTTGCGAGTTAGCCCCTCTTTTAGCCGGCCGTGGTGAGAGAGAGAGAGGTCTCATATGGAATTTCCGCAGGTGGTACTTTATTGAGAGGGTACCAGCGAAAGGGATGCAGGGACGAGGAACCTCTGCCGACCAGAGGAAACCCAGGGGTTTTTATGGGACACCAGGGTGGGAGGAAAAGGGTACAGAACCAATCAATTGTAACAGATCTACATAAAATCCCGATGGGGCTTGTGGGTCTCCAGACAGGTCGCCGTGGCTAGGAGGTTTGTCTTTGTCTTAGGGGCTCAGGGTGAAGTTGCAAAATTCTTCCTTGACTCCTCAGCTTGGCTCCCTCCAGGGCAGAGCAGCCGGGGATCCGCCCACCCCCACACCATTTTCTGCAACACTACTTTTGAATTGCAATGATCGACTGCACACAAGGAATTCCAGATGATATGGCACCACTTGTTTTATAAATATGTAATAAGATATGATATCGTCATATATTATCTCTTATACAAGTTAAAGTTTCAATTGGGGGGTGGGCTTAACTGAAGCTGCTAATTAAACAGAAGTCCTCACTGAGAGAGAAGTAAGTCTCTTCAGGTGTTCTTTGGTGTTAAATGATTAGTTTAGAATGCTCAAGTCAGTGTCTTGAAATGCTTTGCTTCAGGAGCTGTGGCATTGCATCGTTTGACATTTAAATACAGTGTAAGCTTTTCGCCCACAAACCTCTATGTATTTCTCTTAGAAGTTTGTGTAGTCTGGCATCGGGTACTATGTTGCATTATCTAATCACTTGCAAATCTGCTTCTTCACTGTTTTTTAATGTATCATAACCTGGTGGATTTTTATATGCTGCCTAATATAGAACTGTGAATATTGGTAATTTTTTACCAAATAAACATCCACTCTGCTGTTGACAATGTTGAGAGTGTTATCCTTTACCCAGTTTTCTGTGAGTTTTTGAGTCAATATGAATAGTTCATGGTGAAATAACACTGCTGCTGTCTTGGAAAAATATTAAAATATTGTCTTTAGTTTGCCCAGCAGATCTGCCTCTAAAAGGAGACTGTCTCCTTGTTATTTTGTTTTGATTTGCCTCACACTTCCAGTATGTCCTTTATGGTCTTTTGTAACTTTATTAGGCAATACCTTCCTAAACTGGTTCTAAAGAATGGTTTTACTTTCAGCAGGACATCTTTAAATGTCTGCAGAAAGTGTTTTTGTCACCACTCATGCTTAACAGTGACATTTCTAAAGGACATGATTTGTGCTGGACTATTACTGTCTCTGGATTGATGACTATCTTGTTTCCACTAGAACTGGTGCTACCAGTATTCCTGGAGTGGATGAACTGGGAATCTTTTGCTTGTCTTCACTTTGTGTGTTGCTACTTGACCCTTTTAGTGCAGAAAACTGGTTCTCTGTTTTGAGAGACTGCCCGTTCACAGTGTTGTCCATTTTGTATTACAAGTAAGTTTTAACCTAAACCCAGCATCTGACCTGATGGATCGGTGTGCTCATTTTTTGAGAGTGAATAAGCTTACTGTGCTGTTTACTTAGGAATAGCTCTTCACTATGGCTTTACTTGTAGGTGGTGCAGTCCCTGATGATACTTCAGCATGAATTGAATAAAGCAATATTATTGTTTTAATCTTAAAGAAATACAAGCATCTTGAATCACAACTTCTGTTGTTTGTGAACCAGTAAGATATTTGAGTTTGGATCTAACAGTGTAGTCTTGTATTACATGTGGAAATCTCTTGTTCCCCACCCCACTCTTAGCTGAATAAAATAAACTGCAAACCAGGCTGTTGTTCTGTACAGGACTTTTCGTGCTGCTGTTAAACTGACTGCTCCCTCATGTTCGGAGGGAAATGTACAATGCAAAGTGGCAGAAAGTTGGGATGAAGTACCAGTAATTTGGCTACAGCTCATTTCTGCCAGTCAGAACAATGAATTTAAGTACATAAAGTCAGTAGCTGTATGATATTTTCCTCTCTTTCTCCTGAATGAATTGTTCCATAGGTGCTAATGTAAGGCACTTTTCACAAAACTGTAAACCAGAAGTGTTTGCATTTATACGAAACTTCGGGATAGGAAGCAATTATTGTTTTATAGAATCATGAAGCATTATTATAGCAATCTTCCTGACATCTTTGTTGAGATATTTCTGTAACTTTGCATCTGGAGCACAGGAATAGGGAAGAGAAAAGAAAGTAAATACTTAACACTTCTTCTAACATAAGAGTAGTTATAAGCAGAGTTGGAGTTTGAAGTTCATCTATAGCAGTTTTCTTCGAGTAGTTGTTTTAATGCCTCAAATTAATATCTTAAAGTTTGGAAATTCCAGTTCAAAAGGTGTTGGAGTTTGAATGCCTTTTAATGGTGTAAGTATGTATTTGGTTGATTGATGAACATCTTGTGGTCAGTGAACCTTTCTTATGTTTTCAAATACACATCTAGGATCACTAAACACTGTTGGTATTACTTTTTCACATCTTAATGAGTCTACTTATGTCTAAAACTTATCTTTTTATATTTAATGCTTTTTTAAGCAGTATTTTTTCAGAAAACAGGTTGTGTAGTCATAACAAAGACTTTATGTAATTATTTTGACATTTACATTCTTAATTGGCACTTAAAATGATCATTAATATCTTCTCTGGACTAACTGATCTTTTATGACCCCTTTTAAAATTCATTTGACACACTAAATACCTTGAAAATATTATATCTGAATTGCCTTGAAGTTGAGTGGTGAAAAATTTTGGAGCCAAATCATAGTAGAGACAGAAAAAAATGTTACCATGAAAAGCAGTGTTGAAATTTAAATCTCAAAAGTGCCTCAAAAAAGGAATTCCCTATACATGTATGTTTATTTGAAAACTTGATTAATTTCCTTTGGTAAGAAAAATGAAAAATAACAATCAACAAATGCACTGTGATTATTATTTAAATAATAATATTTCCATATTTCCCAGAGATACACGATAAATATGAAGCACACCTTCTCTCAAGATACACAGTAGAAGTATCTTTAGACTAAAATAGTTTAAATTTATCTAGTTTATGCTCGATTGCAATCTATCTATAACTCTTGTTTGAATAAATGTATAATAGATCAGAGAATATCAGTGTAGTAATTTTTTTTTGATTAGTAAAAAAAAGGTTTTTATCTCTGTGCAGATAAACTGTCTGAAGATTTTGAAAAGGGCAATTTCTAAAGCTGTCAGGCTGTGTTCTTGGTGTTACCTATTTACAGATTTAAGAAACAGCATTTATTTAGATGTATAGTTTTGTTCACAAGCCAGAATCTGGGAAACTGTCCCCCACTGCTAACTGCAGGGATTTGTAGCTTTGTGAAGCCCTTCACTTGAGAGAAATTATGTGCTTAAAATGTTCAGGTGTTCCACTTGAAGGAATATCAGTCTGTTCAATTAAAAATCAGAGTTCTCCAAGTTGTTTTCACAATAACCTTACACAACCTCATTAATATGAACAGAATTATGTTCTCAAAGGTGACAGTGTACTTATATTTGAAATGTTATTTTGATTCACCAGAAAATAGAAACTGCAACAATGCCTCAAGGTCAGAAAAAATGGATATAAACACTGTTGTTTTGTCAATAAATATGAACTTCTGCCCTTCTAGATGAAAAGATACTTCAGAATCCTTGCCAAGTCTGTGTGTACTGTGCTTGACTAAGATGGATTTTATCAGGTTTCTCAGAAATATGTTAGTGCCTTAGAAGGATGTATGATGGAAGGCCATAGAGGGTGGGCATTTGGGTTTGTGAGCCCACATCACCAGATGAGATGTCAACGATGAAGTCTGGGTGATCCTAGTCAGTGGAAGTCCTGACAGTCCATTGTTTGAGATCTCAAAAATCTTTTAACTCCTGGCTGGGGATCTGATAAAAGATATCACTTTATTCATAATAACAAAGATTGTCCAGAACAAGAGGCCCTCAGTTATTTCTGAGGAATACTGTCAATTTAAACTGAAGAATTAAATGGCACTTGTCTTATCTTGTCATCTATAATACAAATGTTCCTATGAAACAGAGAAATATTTTAGATATTTATGCAGTCACTCTTAGAACTGTAATTTTGAGAATGTGTAGAGGAGTGAGAGTTTCTTTAATCTAGAAAAACTAAAGAGAAAAGAAAACAGTCTTGTGGTATGGTCTGTTAAAACTACAGCACATTTTGTTTCCTAATCTCTGTTTGAGCCCATAGCTTCACAGCCAAAGAAAAGCAGTAATTGGGCTGGTTTTGCCAGTAAATCAATGAAAAGTGCTGAAAAAGCACTAGAATCGCAAATCTGCCACTGTCTTAGTAGACTTGTACTGGGACAGTTTGAATTTTAAATGAGTCTGTTATACAAGAATGAAAATCCAGGTCACTCCTGATGTATAATGGATTTACCATACCAGCAGAAATAAAGGTATTTAAAGCTTACTTTTTATAGTTAAATGAATAATTAAAATATTAGTGGTTTGATGAATGATAAATACACCAGTTACTTATCCTATTTCTTCACCCTTGAAGAACACCCGGCACCAATACAAAACAAAAGGAGAGGATAAATAAAAATATGCCATTTTTTTTACTTCTTGAAGCCTTACTCCAGTTTCACTCAACTTGCAGTTACACAAATGATGGTATTTGACCACTACAGTTAAGCATTTAATAATTAGCTATATACATACAAGATGAACAGGGGCTGCATGTCATATCATTTCAGTTAAACATCCACACAATTTTCATGCTAATATATTAAAACATTAATCCTTTCCTGAATATTTCTCTGTATATCTGTGTTTAAATTAAATCCCCTGGAAAGATGATAAGGGCTTTATAGATTTACCTGCTTAATCATCTTACATCTGATGCATCTTCAGCTTTTTTTTGGATATGCGGCAAAGGTCTCAGTATTTGGCTTCTGGTAGGCCAGGATGCCGGCAAGATGCACACTCTGAAATGCATCTCTGTGGAAACAGCTGGAATGCAGCTCCTATAGAAATGAGCTTTTGCTAGCCTTTGTGAGAAGCACTTAGATAAATGACTGCACTCTGGGCAATGACAGGTGAGCTTTCCAGGTTAAAATTAGCACTTTCAGCATTGTGTTTCCTCAGAAAATAGCGTGATATTCTCCTGGCACTGAGTTTGAAGCAGCGTGGGGTTAGGGTGGTAAAATTTGACACTGTTTAAGTTTTCATGTGGACTCTGCATGCAGCCTGTTTTAAAGAATACTGCAGGTATCCTAATTACAAGATTCCATAGTTTGGAGTTCATCGTGTTCATCTGAGAGAGACTGGCTTTCACTTTTGATGAAAACCGTAGGGTAGTAAAGAAACACTTCTTGTAAATTTGTTGCATATGTATCCTGGAGAGTTGAACAGACTAAATAAGGTGTAAAGTTTGAAAATGTAGATCTCTGTATCAAAGACTGATAAAATCCAGTGCCTCTTTTTTGTTCTAAAATTGTTATTACAATTTCCATGTGACTGAAATTAATCTCAGCATTTTATACCTAACTAGCTTCATGTCAAAGAGGAAATAGGTTGGTTTTCATGGGAACTGTAAATTGTTCATTCTGTATTTTGTGCTTTAGGCTTTCTATTCCTCATTTGCGTAAAAACTTTTGCTGGATATTTTAAGGTGTTAAGTAAATTCCTAGGGGGAATTCTGTCTCAAAAGTATGCACCTCTCTTTTTTGCTGTTCCGTCACGGTACTTCTGACATGATGTGGAACAGCTGATAGTCTAGGATTAGAAAGAAGCTTTTTGAGTGGTCATCTTGTATTGTTAATTTTGCAGGGGCTTGTCTGGTATCTTGCAATGACCGATTGGCTTTTTCTTGCTTTCTGTTTTAGTGAAGTATAAGTGAATGGAAACCATTAGCTCATTTCAGATAGAAATTTTCAGTTACTGCAGACCTAGATTTTAATCAAAGCGCATCAAGATGAAAGGCTTTATAGCCTCCACTACTAGTCCCTTGAGCCTTCTGAGGCTGTTCTTGTCCTTTTTAAGTTAGTTCATGTCCTGTAATGAGAAAAAGAATTATTTACAGTTCAGCTTCTCCCCAGCATAATCAGTTATCTTTGGGTTGGTTTTAATTATTTGTAAATTTATTTTTTAGCAGTGTAGAAGGAATTTAATTTGATTTTTCCAGTTTTTTCCCCTCTGTAATTGCAAGAGTTAACAGAATAAGAAACAGATTGTAAGCTGCAGTATAGGAATTGCCTTTGCTGTCATTTGTGGTTTATGCAAAGGGGGTGGTATTTAGCTCTTGAAAGGGCTTTGATGAATATTGTTTAGTGTTTTTAAAACCTAATGGTCAGAGGCAGCATCAGAAACAGCCTCGGAGCTTTTAGTGTGAAGTGATTAGCATTTTTCCTGATGGAGGTGATTGTTTCACCTCCTCTTTTATGTCAGCGTTTTTCACTGTCTATTGCCTTTTGTTTATATTCCAATGACAAACCGTTAAAGAAGCCTTTTTTTTGTGATTGCAATGCTTTTTCCCCTCCTTCTGTAGAAAATCTGCTTGCCACAGACAGGCAGAGCATGTGTTTCTCTTGTCTTGGTTGGGTGCACAAATCTCCTTTTATGTGTGCTGCTTCTTACCCTGTTGCCTAGACGATCGCTAGCTTTCACTAAGAATGTCTGGTTCTCGTAAAGAGTTTGACGTGAAGCAGATTTTAAAAATCAGATGGAGGTGGTTTGGTCATCAGGCATCAGCCCCTAACTCTGCAATTGAAAACCATCAGGCAGACTTCTGGAATAGAGGACAAAATGTAACAACTGGTGGCACGAAGTTTTTGGATTCAGGTAACTTACCTTTAACATCAGTTGGTTACAGAAGGTCCAGCCAACAAGATTTCCAGAATTCGCCTCTTTGGCCAATGGCATCCACCTCAGAAATCCCTGCATTTGAATTCTCAGCAGAAGACTGTGGAGGTGCACGATGGCTTGGCAGACAAGAAACAGATGATAGAGCAAGTGAAGAAGAAAATGAATCGGACAGCAGTTCGTGCAGGTTAATTATTACTTTTGTATTGTGAGAAATATGTTTTTATTTCATGTTTGTAGTTAGCATGCATATATAGGCTAGCCTTTGTTCTGAACTAAAATGCTTCAGAAACCTAGCAGCTATTGTGAATCAATATTGTGAATCAGAAACAAAATATTAATTATAATCAGATTCTGTGTATTTACTAGGACCTTTTTAAAAGGCAATCAGTAGGGATAAAGCACGAACATGGATGTACCTGTGTTTTAAGCAGTGTGCTGGTACATGCTGCTGTGAACAAGGTACTGCTCATTACATGGTAATGTTACAGAATGCTTTCTGCATTATTTTGAAGTTATAGTGATTGTTTAGTTATGTCAGTTAAGAGAAGATTATGAACATGTAAGCTTTTTCTGATTCTCACCTTGTGTTTCCATGTTTGTCTTTAGAAGACAGAGAATAAACTGTAAAAAATACTTACCTATAAATCAAAGAAAAAAATTACATCTATTGAAAGTCAATCAATTTGTGCTTTAAAGTGATTGCAGTATCCCATTTGATTGTATTAAACTGTGCATCTGGCATAAAAAGAAAAAATGTTTCTATTGCATCTGTGAAGATGTTTTGGTGTTCTTTTCTTAGACATCGTTACTGAAGATGAAACTGTAAAACTTGTACTTGGATGAAAGTTGCTTACCAGTTGTTGTAAATTAGGCAAGTTAATAACCTTTCTTGTAAAATATCAGTTAAATTGTTTTATTTCGTTTACTGCATGTCAGTCATTCTCCACTAAAAGTATTTTTCTTGCTTTGTAGTTCATGTAGTGCATAATAGCTTACCATTTCAGCAAATTTTATGTTTGCTTTCTCGCTGTCAAGATAGCTTTGCCCTGATGTGGCATTTCAGAAAGTGTGGCTACTTAAAAGGGTACACTGTTTAATAGAGGTTATTAAGGACAGATCGATCTACTTATAGCAGTTTAGTGTTTTTCATTCCTTGGGAGAAGAATCAATTTAGTGGAAAGGCAAAGTAGTCCATAATATAAATACTAACTGTTTATTGTGTATATGACCTTTAAAAATTCAAGGAAAAGAAGGAGAGTAGAATTGCTTAGAAGTGAACACAGTGTATTTGCTTTTATCACCACATGTCAAAATACTAGAATTACTGGGAAAAAGAAATCCTACATACTGCTGCATCACAACAGCAGTCTCACCATGCTGCAACAGCTATGTAGTTGTAAGTAAAATACCTGTGAAGAGATCCCATTTTAAATTACATTCAGATGTGAATTTTTAAATAGCTATGTCATTGGATATGATACAGGTGTAACATCACCTTCCATTTCAGCAACATATATTTGTGATGGGAAAGTTTTATGTGCAGCGTTTCTCCAGTTAGAATATTCTCTTCACAGCAAGGGAATCACTGTAGGAAAAAAACCTGTGAAATTTTAAACAATAAATGTGTAAATTGAAAATACTACGTGTGGTCTTAATTGTAAGAGAATAATGTGCATATGACAAAACTAATTTATTACATTGTAGGGCTGGAGAACTGCAGGTATTTATTTAGGAGGTTTTAGAAAATCTTCTTTTTTTAGGTTTTTTGCAGACAGTTGTATACTAGAGAAAATGCACAAAGGATTTTAACTTAGTAAATTGCAAATATCTTAAAATATGTGCTTAATCATGTATAGCATCTAGTGGGTTTTGCATTTCTGTTATTGTCTTCTAATTCATGCTAATGTTTACTTACATGCTTTTAAATAAATTTAGGTAAATTTTGAGTTCAGTGTCAGTACAATTTAATACGTAACTAATGGCAATGCAGGAACTTGCTTTGGATTGTTATCTGTATCTCTGTCTTATGGGGAGACTGTAGTCAAGCCATGTTTTATTCACTTCATTTATTAAGAATGTATAAGCTCTTGGACAGACTACATAATTCTGCCTAACACCTGGAGTTTTTCTGATATTAGGAACTTAATAAATGTTTTTCCTTTGTAGTATAAAATATGGATTCTTATATGTTGACTCAAAGAAAAAAAAAACATACCAACATTTTCATCTACATAGTTTTCAAAGAGCCATTTTTCACATATGAAAGACCTGTTACTTCCTTTACAAATAAACTGTGCTCCTGAAAAAGTCCTTTTAAAAAACCTTCTTCTAGAAGTTACAGTTACCATACTTCTATGCTCCGCTGTAACTTACTGCCCAGTTACAAGCCCTAAAACGATGAAGTAACAGAAGCAGCTCTACTGCTTCATTTGTATCAATCTTTCCCTTGTCATATAGTAGAAGGAAAAAAGCATTTAGATCAGGTCTTTGTCATTATGACATAATTTGGATCATTATGTGATTCACTTAGAGGAGAGCTGCTGTCACATTAATTTGGTGTTATTATAGAGCTGAATTCCAAGTTTAGAACCAGATCTTTGACCAAGGTTTGGTTTGAGTTGCAGACAGATCATTCAGATTCAAGAATCAGAGCTAGTCAGCTGTAATACTGTTCCCATCATACTCCTATGTGTCATTTGTAACCAGCATTAGCTCGAATGGTTGTTTACTGGGACAGTGAGTTTTGAATCCTTCTGCAGATTTTCATCTCCTAGATCTCCTCTATTGCTGCTGTTTGTCAACTGTCCTGCATCCTGGAGGCAATAAGCATCCTTTTGGATTTGTACACTTTTAAGAATTCACTTAACAGCTGTGCAGGCTCTTGTACAGGAAGTGTAAGCATATGAGCATTAGATTTGTTTTTCTTTTTTTCATGGTGCCTTAGCAGCAATCTACAGACCTCGAAGGCATGGTGGAGATAAAGCTAAAAATACCTACTGTACCTAGTGTGCAGTGTTATATCTGGTTCATTTCATCCAGGTATTAAAATACGGGAATTACTTTATTATAGATTGAAGTCTGGAAATGTATTAAAATATATATAAAATGTGTATTGATATTTGAACATGAAATACAAGCAGAATTTGAGAATTCATCAGTTGTGTGCTGACCTTGAACAGTTTAGTAAAATGTCTGTAATTATTTAAGGCAAGGTCTGAATGTACCAGGTGGTAGCAGCTCTGCAATACTGCTCTGTATGATCAGTCTTGGAGATAGTATGTTGTAATTTCCCATCTAAGTCTGTCTCCTCACCCTGAGTTTTTGAGCAACAGAATCCTCTGATATGTCTTTTCTTTCACCTCAGACTCACTGAACTTTGAGGGTATAAGTTCTTTAGGAATTCTCCCAGGTTGTCATTGCTGTAGCAAATGGAACTGGAAAAAGATTCATAAAACAGTTTGTGGAAAGAGGGGCATTTAAATTTTTCCTACCCAGTCTCAGGGTAACAGGTACAAATAGCTTTTGAAGTGACTTGGTTTTGTGGGGGGTTTTTTGTTTTGTTTTGGTGGGTGGTTTTTGTTTTGTTTTGGGGTTTTTTATTGTTGTTGTTTTGTTTTGTTGGGGGGGGGGGGGGTTGTTATTTGTTTGTTTGTGCGTTTTTTGTTTGGTTTGGGTTGGGGTTTTTTGCAAATACCAGAACTATTAGACTGTCTCTTTTATATTCTCTTTATAGACCACTGAACCTTAGTCTTTCTTCCCTTCTCCTGTACCTTTGTTCCTTTGTTATGGAAAATAGTTTGTAAGTGACTAGCTAGAGGACAAATATGGGATTGAACATCTTTAGATGAGGGGGAGAACTAGGCTTGACTCTGCTGTGTCCTGAATACATGCTTTATTGTGGGTACTAGAAAACAGACACCACTGCAATTATTTTTCCTTATTGAACGGGAATGATGAATGAGTTTTGTGTGGAAAACCTGCAGTTTTGAGGCTGGCAATAGCTCCAGTGAGGTTGTGTTCAAGCAAGTGCTGGCTTGGAAAGCTTTTTCCTTTGTTGTTTTTTCCATTCTATCTGCAAAACACTTTGTAAGGTTGTAATATAAATAAAATCCTGATAGCATGTAATTTTTTAAAACTTACTGATGGAGTTACTTTAAAGAATATGGGTTAAAATATAGTTCAAACAAACAGCCAAACAAACCAGAAATAACCCACAATGTGTTAACCCAATTGAGAATGTGCTAAATTGTGATACAGACATACAGAATAATTTCCTAAGTATTTGTGTGTTCACCAGCCACCTACTCTTTCCACTGCTGTTTTTGCTTTTCAGGGCTGCTGGTTGAAGAGTTGGTTTTACTGAGTGCTTCTCGCTCATTCCCTTGAGAATGCCACGCAGCTGGCCAATATAATGTTGTCCATGGTTACATGGTTACATCTTTGAATGAGCTCCTGATTCAGTTTCTAAAATGGCCACAAAGAATACTTGTTCCCGCCTGTTAGAGGGCCGGTAGTGGAGCAGAAGAAGTGACTTGTAGGTTAGGGAGATTAGGGAAGAAGTTGACAAATAAATAAATGGCTAACCAGAGCTTCAGCAAGAATATTTAACATAAAGTCCCCCAGGGGAAATCAGTAGGCAGGTATCTCATTTCTGATCCATTATCAGATTTAGCTCTGAATTAAGTACCAAACTGCTTGGCTTTTTTAGCTGCCTCAGTATATGCAAAAAAAACCCCAAAACCAAAACATACAAAACCAAGACCAAACCACAAAGTTCCCCTTTACAGAAAATCTTCTATTGGAAATTTAGACTTTGGTTTTGAGGAGCTGTGTCTTTAAATGAGTACCCTATACCAAGGAGTGAGAGAATTTTTGTGGTGGATTTAGCCCCAGGCATGCTGCTCAGTTCATGACATCTTTGTTGAAGCAGGGATTGGGATGCAGATCTTGTGAAACCACATCCTTCCAAATGTTATGGTGCATCCAGAGTATTTTCTAAGTTGCCTGGATTGTTGAAAACTAAGTAGTAGTCAGTTAAAGAGCTGTGAGCAAGAAAACGTGCTTTCCAATGCCCATAATTAGGATTCATTTCCTGTATCTCCTAAGCCCATGCATTCCTTTTGCATTTTCCCAATCTTCTGTGTTTGTGTATACAGACAGGAATAATTTTCCTCCCTATTCACCCTTGCTTTCACTTCCCTTGACATCTGATGTTGTAGATCTCATATCAGACACAAGGAGTGCAATAGGAGTGGTGGGGTATCAGTGTGTTTCTTTGTGGTGTTTTTCCCCTTTTACTAGCTGAGTTTTGTTCTAGCCATCTTAGGCTAAGTGTGAAACAAAATTGGCAGGGAGGGATTTGGTTCCTTTTTGCCATCCTTCATTACTTTTTCACTTCATAAAGTCTTGGTGGATGTTCTTCCTTAACCATTAGACAGTGCTACAGATACAATTGCTGGGCTCATCTCTGTGTGTCTCCTAGTTGAAGAGTACAACATGAAATGTTTGTACCTTTTTTACCAGGGTGTAGATTAGGTTTGGAGAGAAATTATGAATATGAAGAAAAATAAAATGGCAAAGGAATATATATTAATATAAATCATGCATATAAACTTTAAAATCACATGTGATTTTTATTTTACCCTTTGTAGATAAAATTTCATGTGAATACTGTGTGAACTAAGATTTCTGTTATTGTCTTCAGCAGAACCTCTGACAGCAGTCACACCTTATCATCTTGTCAAACAATGGAGCCCTGTACCTCAGATGAATTTTTTCAGGCTCTCAACCATGCTGAGCAAACTTTTAAAAAGATGGAGAATTATCTTAGACACAATCAGCTATGTGATGTGGTGTTAGTTGCTGGTGATCGTAGAATTCCAGCTCACAGGTGAGTTTATTATAATTTGAAATAACTTCATAATTATTTACAAATGCACCTTCCAAGTGTATCCCATGTTTTGTTAAGAATATGTCAGAACATCCTAAACAATCTAGAATACTTTAAACACGTATATGTTTTCTTAACAATTATTTGGAAAAGTTCATTTGTCTGTTGTACGCAATACAGAATTAAAAAAAAATATTTCTTTTTGTTTCCAAGTATACTTACAATATTCGCATAATGAAATTAAAAGCCCAGAAGTCCCAAATACACTCCCAGAATATTATAAGTTGCAGTGGTTTCTTTACCATAGAATGATGTCAAATTTTTTTCTTAGATTTAATTTTTTCTTTGTACTAGCAATTATGTTGTTGGAGTCACAGTTAACAGTAAGGATGATCTGTCCATATGAAGGTTTTTTTGCTCCCATAGTAAGAAGAGTCTTTTGATAGGAGACTTCAGAACACTGCCAGTATTACGTGTCTAAATTAGTTCAAACATTACCCTCTCTGTCATCTGTGTAATCAACAGATCATATGTGTGCAACGTAAAAGCTAGGAAAATACCAAAGATTGCAAAACACAGGCATGTGTAAGTGAAGCACATTGCGGTATTTAATGCACAGAATTTGTAGTTTGAATAGGAATCTAGGTATAATTAAGCTGTGATTTCCTAAGTTGAAGTCTACAATAGAAATAGCATCCTAAAGCATTCTTGTATTCCATCACTCATTCCTACTCCCACAGTGAAACTGCAGCTCAATACTTTAATAGTAATAAAAAGATGGGAAGATGTTGCTGGTTTGGAGTTGATAGTTTCCTTAAAAAGCCAGATCTCTGCTTTTATTCATGTATTATCCACATCGTTGTGCTCATTCAGGTGAGGGAATGACTTGAGAATCAGCGAGGCTTTTAAACTATAGCTTGCTGTTGCTCTCAGAGACTTCATTTTATGAAATGTTCAAATTAGTTACTAAACTGTGTTGTCCCTGTGAAAAGAATGAATCAGGTGAAAACAGGGAATACACACACCCCTAAGTGGGCACATGCTCAAGTAATTTAGGGTCAAAAAACTTCAGAGTGGTTTAAACAGGAAAAAACAGTGATTATAGTAAGGAAATAATTTTATTCCTTATGGAGCCAAGGTAACACCTTTGCAACACACATTTGGACTGTGGCTTATGTAATAGTTAAAAATGTGTAGAAAGTGTGCAGAGGACAACCATGAATATCTTGTAAGGACTGGAAGATTTTATTTGCAATGAAATAAACGGATAGACAACACACTAAAAAGTCCTTTATGTGGTTCACACTTGTTTCTCATTTATTTAGTGGACTGACTTCGATTCTCCAGTTTCTGCTACTGCATCTATTTCTGTAGTCCATGAGGCGTATGCTACTACCTGTTATATGCTCCAGACTTGTCTTCTGAGGAGAAACATCTTGCTGTAGTTAGTATATTGTGTGTTAAATACGCATGAAAGTTAAGGCCAAAGAAGCACACTTTGTGCTTGTAGCAGGAGCTGGGAGTCCCTTGTTTGCTTTATAATGTTGGAGCAACTTACAAAGAAGCTGTGCCTTTTGCATAATAAATTACTTCTCTGTTTTGTTTTCACAGAAAAGCATAGCAATAACCACAGTCTTAATCTCAGTAGATCCAAAGTGTCTTACTGAAAACTGAATTTTTTTCATAGTGGGAAAGATACATATGGAAATCTTAAATTTCATTTAAATTTTGTAGAAATTGAGTAAGATGACTGCCTTTATATACTTGTAGGAGCCAATGTTAAAAGAAAAACTTTTGTAGTATTTTTTGCTGCCTCTGTACAAGTTCTGACTTCTTTAGTATTGACTGCAGGCTGGATCAGTCAGGGCATTTCAGTCTTGAGACTTAATAAGCAACAGAATATGTATTAAATAGATCTTTTAATGGCTTGGCATTCTAAGATGAGTAAGAAAATAGAAGGTTCACTTACACTGGACAGCTTTGTTTTCCTTTATTTATTCATAAGCGAGATAAGAGTTTTTCATAGTATGTGGTCACAGAGCTGGTAAGAAAGAACATTTTTCATTATTATTACTATTATTCACACTCATATGTAGAGAGTATTCAGATTTTCTGTTTTGAAACTAGTATTTTTAATAATTTCTGTACTGTTAAAATTATCAGTTTCTACTTTTATTGAGTTTTGTGAGATGCATGATGTATCTTTTTAGAGAAAAGAGACATGAGTTTGGTGTCTGCCTTGGTAATAAGCACAGGTAACACATTACTGTGAAATTCTGAGAGGGTTTGTATCTATTCAAAGAATTCAGGCTACGAGTCTACTACAAGTAAATGCATCACATACAGAAATGATTTTTCTGAATATGGCATTCTCTATTGTTCCAGAACTGTTTATCTTCTTTTTCTATGCTGAAATTATAGTTAAAATCTTATTTACAAGGTCAAGAAGAAAGTAGGAAAAGGGGACCATTCTCCACTAGGAAGAAATATATTATATTCCCATCCCTTAAGCTTGCAGTTCCATAAAGAAATTTTGGATACTTTGATTTAATTAATTTAATTAAGTTTTTCATAGCAGGTGTTTATTTTGTGTCCACTGCAATTTCAGATGTCTGCCATTTATTATGTTCATATTTATTACATTCACCTAACTGCTATATCCGTAATGAAATCTTGTTTTGTTTGGTAATAACCCACTGATTAGTACCCTCATGGAAGAAAAGGGAAACGTGTAAATTCCTGCCCAAAGGGTGTTTAAAGCCTGCTCCACATCCTTTAATGAGCAGTCTGGACAGAGCCATTGTCTGTCTTTCTGTTGACACTGAAAGATGGAAATAGAAAAGACAGGGAATTAAGAAAAGAAGGCAAATGGAACCTTTTGTACTCAAGGGTTTAGGAAGCTTGTTTGAAAGAGGGTGAACTCTTCAGTATCACCTTACAACTTCAGTGTATGCTGATAGTGAGTTTCCAAGGACGGTTTTCAGCTGTTACACAGCCACAAACAAGGAGCTGCCTAGGAAACATCCCTTTTATCTCTCAGATCTTGAGCAGCTTCGCTTCATTCTGTCAGGTGAGATGGGTTTGGAGATACTAAACCTATAAATTGCCAGGTTTGGCAGCTGTCATCATTTTACACAGTAGTTGCTTTGGTGACCTAGAAAACTATCTAGATGATGCAGATTGTGGCAGTTCCAACAAGTAGGGATTTTAAAGAGTGCCACATAATTTTGCTGGCTCTCAGTGGAAAACTCTTTAAAATAAGTTAAGCCGTTATGGTAGATCTTTCTAGTTTTGGATTAATACAAACCACTGAAATTAAAGACATCAGTAGCCTTGGAGCCTCCTATAGGACCAGAAAAAATGTACTGAAACGCCCAGGTTTTGTCAGTTCTTAGTGACAAGTAATTATCAAGTCACATGTGTATAGCAATAATTGATTTTTACTGACTAGTGGGAAAAAGACAGGACAAGAAAAGGCCAGTTGGCTGAAAGTCTACCTTTGTTTTCTTTTATCCTAGCTCAGTGTCACCTTGATGCATTGTCACATTATATTTTGATTCCATTTCTTTCTTTGAAAGAACTTTTTTTTTCTAAATTAGTTGATTAAGAGAAAAGTGTGAATACCTCTTCTAAGGCTTTTCATTGTGAAATTATTACAAAACTACTCTCAGTATAATTTGTGCTTTTTAAAATTACCTGTATTAACTACTGGACTTCACATCCTCTGTCAGTATATGCAAGTCACTCTCTGGAAAGCACTTACCACTGTGAAGCATGTATACCTCCTCATGAATCTGAACATGTTTGCAAAAATAGTAAATAGATTACATTTCTGATAATTTCCTTTGGAGAACTCTTGAGTCTGGAAATTACAGGGAGAAATTTGCTGATATCAAACCTCTGGTAGAAGGCATTGGGGGCCTCATGTTATTATTTGGCATTTGTTCAGCAGTTGTTGCTAAAGTGTGTACAGTCCAGTGTTCTAAATAATAGTGCAGCTACCTAGTCCAGTTGCACTGCTGGGAAAAAAAAACAAAACAAAACAACAACAACAACAACAAACCAAAAAAACAAACAAAAAACACCTCCCAAACTGTGATATGACTAAATATTAAGTTCTGTTTCCTATTGCAGAAGACCTATCTTTTTCATGCTCTGTTCTGTGTAGAGGTTTCAAGTCAGAACTGCCATATGTGCATATGTTAAATTGGTTGTTTTGCCTTTTTAAATTCTGGATTGGACCTGCAGAGATACTTGGGTTATTCAGACCACTTTCCCTTCCAATGAGAACCTCTAGTTTGTACACAGAAATGTGATCTTGTCATCTCATTTTGGCATCAAAAGCACTTGCAGAAATTCTTTCTTGATACTTACATGAACATACTCTCTCATTTACTCTACTTCTATAGATCTCTGGGAACCAGTATTTTCATTTAAATGCAGATTTCATTAACCTGAGGTTAAAATGCCTAGAAGTGATGCTTGAGCCCATCCTTGGCAGAAGTTTCTATTTTTTCTAGTCAGCCACAGAATAAATCTCATATTTCAATAACATAATTTCATTTTTCTTTAGAAGAACAGAACTTTGTTTCTTTTGACAAAACTTCAATCATACAAGGTGTTAATCTTTTTCCCTTGCGCTCATAACTCGACTCTGTTGCCTCAAGAACTAGAAGAAAAAGATTACCCTTTTTTTCTGTAAGTCTGTAAGCCTGACCAAATGGTCAATTATGAGAAAATTAACAAGAAAAATGTATTATGAAAGTGATTAGTCAAAATTTTATTACTTTGCCATTAAATAACTGAGACAGTTCCTTGTATTTCATTACTTTGTATATGTACCTGTAAATCCTCCCCTAAGGTGCTCACCTTTTCAATTAGTTTTGCTCTGTTTTGTGGTTCCTGATCTCTGTCATTTTAACACACCAGTATTAAACTGCCTGAAGTATTTGATTAATTGAATGTATGCATAGGGACTGTTTAATATATTTGCAGTAGGCTGTGTTCTTGGCCTTGCTGTTTGTATAGATCACGGTGTATACCAAGTGTATTTATACTGAATTCCCCATGGGCAAGGCAACAATGAACTGCTGCAGCACAAAAATTGATCCAAGCCACAAGGCCATCCCTGGAGGTGTCTTATTCCTCCTGAATAGTAATGGTAGGTTTCATATTCCTGCCTCATATAGTTTTCTCTTTAACCCCAGTTTCTGAACACATACTCACACATTTTGCAGAGTGGCATTATTATTTGTAGTGAGTGTTTTACTCTCAATAATCCAAAGAAATGTTTGTTGTGCATTAACATGTTAACTTAGTATTGTAAAATAGTCAGGATTGTTAAAAAAGGCTAAATACCTACCCACAAAATAGATTACTCAGCATCATCTCCTCATTTACTGTGACAAGTTTTGTTAACAGTATTAGTAATTGAATGTATATGTGTGCACCAAGAGTAAAAGCATTTTAAAGCATTTCAAAAAGGAGTGGTAAGTCATTCTTTCACATTTTAAAAAGCATCTAATGTAATATAAATGAAAGTCAAATGAATTTTATTTTTATTTAAATAATGTGTATTTATATTCCATTTCCAATTTAGGTGGATCTGGGGGTGATATGTCTGTGTTGGCTATTAAAAGTCATTGAGCTTTGAAAGGGTAATTAGTTTAGATCAGTAGCAAATGTAGGTTTAGTATCAGTATTTCATTATTCATACAGAGAAACTAGAGTATGGTGCACTTCGTGTCAATTTTTAAATGTTTTTCTCCCTACAGTGTTTCTTCAAAGGGCAAAGTAATGAATCATAAACTAACAAACATCAGGTTGACTAAGGTTTTTTTTCTTTTCTTCTCTGTTTCTCTCCTTTTCTCCTGCATGTCAAACTCAGATTGGTTCTCTCCTCTGTTTCGGACTACTTCGCAGCAATGTTCACTAATGATGTAAGGGAAGCAAGACAGGAAGAAATCAAGATGGAAGGTGTGGAGCCAAAGGCATTGTGGGCTCTGGTTCAATATGCATATACAGGTAATTGAAGTGAAAATGGGAATTTCATCTAATGACTTGTCCTCATGTGAGCATTGTATTCCATTCCTAGATTTCAAATGCTCTTTACAAATTTTTCACATTATTTAAATTCTTATAAATAAATAAATAAAAATAAAACATAGAATATCCTGGGTTGGAAGCAACCTGCAAGGATTCTCGAAGTCTAACTCCTAACCCTGCTCAGAACACCCCAGCAATCACACCCTGTGTCCCAGAGTGTTTTCCAAGCACTTCTTGAACTCTGTCAGGCTTGGTGCTGTGACCACTTCTCTGGGGTGGATCCTGTTCCAGTGCCAGCCACCCTCTGGGGGAAGAACCTTTTCCTAATGTCCAACCTAACCCCCTGACACAGCTTCAGGCCATTTCCTGGGGCAATTCCCATTCCAGTCAGCAGAGAGAGGAGATCAGTGCCTGCTTCTCCCCTTCCCTGGTGAGAAAGGTGTAGACAGCAATTAGGTCTCATTGCTGTTACCTGAGACAACCTGACAGGATAAAGTTTCTCTGATAATACTATATTCAGTTAGTTAACAAATTATGTGACTCTATTAAATGCATCATGACTGACAAAAAAAAGAATCTCATTAGGATTCCCTTTCCTTGCATCATTATAGATACTAATTTTGAAAACTGTTAGTTATCTAATGCTGAGGATGATGTTTCCTAAGCCTTCTATTCTGTCATAATCTGTAAGTAATTCTGTTGCCTTGGGGTTTCAGGGAATTTTTAAGACCATAAGAGCAAATTAATGTGATTTTCTTTTTGATATTACTAGGTCGCCTTGAATTAAAAGAAGATAACATTGAGTGCCTGTTGTCTACAGCTTGCCTCCTTCAGCTCTCTCAGGTTGTAGAAGCATGCTGTAAATTCCTAATGAAACAGCTTCACCCATCCAATTGCCTTGGAATCCGATCTTTTGCTGATGCACAGGGTTGCACTGACTTGCACAAGGTGGCTCACAATTACACAATGGTAGGTTGTTAAATTAAGTGTCACCTGCTTTGTTTAGTAAGGAAAATACAGAATGTTTTCCTAAATACAATACTAATGTTTTTCCCCCAGAAAGCCTTCATCGTTTTCAAACAAGAATGCTCCTATGTTCCCATGATGAAAAATTACAAAATAACTGCTAAGTTGCTGGTTTAGAGTTGGAAGGAAACACACAAGCATTAATGTAACAGAAATGGGATTATGCATTTAATAAAATATTGCAAAATCTTGTTCTTTCTGACAGTCAAAAACTGCAGATGTCATACTGGGCAAGCTGCCATCACCTATTCCAAAATTACACATTACTAAATGGAAATGTAGAGGTTTTTTCCTAATGAACTGGAGTAATCAGATTCTGAGTTATACTTGGGGTATGAATGTGGACATTCAGCAATGTAGATTCTGCATTATCCTTAATAACTTAGCAATGGGATGTCAGGCATCAAAGAATTTAACCTTAGGCTAGGTAGTATATGAGTAAGTACAAATTTGCCAGTTATATTTTTGAGATAACTCACAGAAACTCAGACCTATCAGCTTAAGTAAACTTCATCTGCTTAACAGTCATCCTTTGATTTTAATACAAACTGTTCTTTTTTTCTTCTCAAAAGAGTATTTTAGTAAAGTTATCAGAAGAAGGCTGGAGAGCTATCTCTGAAGATAGCTCAGTTCATCTGCTCTTTGCAGTTTTGTGAGGCATTTTGCTCACTTGTTGATGAAATTTTGCCTAAGTATGCTCTTGGGATCTGAATGAGGGCATGTAGATACTACATAAGAGATGTGGGAATGAAGACAGTAGTTAATTTGCTTGTGTGTCATGGCATTACCTTGCCATTAAGATACTGGCTTAGATCCAAGAGTTGTAATTTATGTCTTGTAATTAGTATTAAAAATCTATGGGTCTTCCTCTTGCTGCCTTAGGTTTAAAATAATTTTTCTTAAAAATTACTTCTTCTTGGCTTAAAATTAATCTAGTTTAGTATAAATTGCAGTCTAAGATAGAGGTGTATTAAACAAAAATATTGTTTAATAAACAATATTTTATTAAATGCATAATCCCATTTCTGTTACATTAATGCTTGTGTGTTTCCTTCCAACTTTTCATATACAAGACAAAGTTCTTCCACAGTGAATGGATCTCTCACATATTTAATATCATGGACACACAGATTTACTGAGGCAGATCAACAAATAATGTGCAGATTGTAACTTATGTTTCTATTCTTGGTCTCCATTATTGCACAAACAAAAATAAGGAGATTGCAGTTAGGTAGAATGTGCAATGAAACAGTAAAGTAGATGTGGCTTATGCCTTTGAGGAGTATTACAATTTATGTTGAGTGAGACCAGTGATAGAAAAAATATGTGAAAAGAGAAACTCCCTCCTCTGACCTACTTGTTCTTTTTCAGAATAAGCATGTATTTTGGTCTGGGCTATTGTCATGTCCTTTATAAGTGAACTGCCAAGATCAGAATAGTAAGAATTATTCAACTAATGCATCCTTAAAGGGGAATGTTGGCATTCCAGTCTTAGTATTCTGACTGGCAATTCATGACTTAGAGCAAAAAGGGACTGTGAACTTTCTAAAAGCCATTCCTTTGCAGCACCTATCTTTCTTTTCTTCAGACCAGAGAAAAGTAGTTCTGTGCCTTTTGGCTGTTGTTTACTTCAGTGGCAAAATTGTTGCTTTTAAGGCTTTGATGTGAATGAAATTCTAATTAGGTGGATTTTAAAAAGCCATTTTCAAACCTAATTAGTTGTGCTAGATGGATTTTTCCCAAGGCCTCTTTTAATGTTGTTTAGTTCCAACAGAGACATTAAATTGAATTTTAGTAATAATGAGTAATAGAGAAGCAGCTTCTTTATTTTGAAATGAATGTTGCTATGGAAACTGCATAGAAATGTATAGTCCAATTGAATCTTCAATTAAAATAAATCCCCAAGTAATTTCATTTGTTTAAAAGCTGTTTGAAAAAAGAAAATGTTCAACACTAATAAGTGCTAGGTACTTGATGCTCTTTCCATTAAGAAGTATGAGTGTAAGGGTTAAGTACACCTGTAGTAGCTGGCAAAATTCTCTTTGTTATAATGGGGAATTATTTTTATGCTGCATTGGGCTGCATAGAACAGTGTGGGATTATACTGAGTACACTTTACAGTTCTTTATAGTTTATGGTTCTTTTAAAATACTTGAAGGTAGTGAATAGTATAAAATACTTAAATTTTAATTTGCACATGTTGTTTTCTATGTTGTTTTTGACAGAAAAAAAACCCTGATTGCCATCTAATATTTTTACAAGTAAAACAACTTCTCAGTTTTAAAAGTTTTTATGACACACATAATAAGTTTGTAATCATCTTACCTGCTTCATTAAAATACCTTTTTACATGAAGATGTGAAATTCAGGTAAAATTAATAGTTGTTTAAACTGGAGGGTGAATCAGTGAGTTACCCCATTAGATCTGCCTCTATTAATAGGGTTCTTCTGCCTGAGTAAAGTACATTAGTCATTGGAAAGCATCACTGATTTAAAAAAAAATATTAAGAAGGACTTGAACACTGCATTTCTTCATATTATAGATGTGTATTATGCTAAAAGGACTGAAGTGTTGCATTACTTTATTGCTTACTGTGTTGACACTTGATAAGTTGTTTTGACAGAGGGGAACAGTTTATCAAAAATGGTCAATTACTGGCATTACAAGCTTAAGCTTAAAAAGTCCTCAAGATACATGAAGTGAAACATGAAATGAACTGAAGTGATTAGTAGTGGATTTAATGCTGTATAAAGAGCAACTTTACACATCACAGTTTTTAAAATAGAGTTGATAGAATCCTGAAATGTATCTGATTAAAGATATCTTTTGAACAAAGGCTATCCTGTTTTGCTGTTGTTCATATATAGTATTTGGGGCATACAATTATAAATGTAGCAATTTTATTAGACTGGCCAGTATTTTATCTGTTTGCTTCAACAAATTTGTAAGGACATTTTTGCACAAAATGCCTTCTGCTCATTTTATTGCTGTCTTCAAAGTCAGAACAAACACCCCTTTTTGACATCTTGTTTGTTTGAAACAGTTGATAGTGTACCTTGAATGAAAGCCAATAGTTCCTTTTCCATGAAAAAATAAACAAAAAGGAAGTTAATACTTTGAGATAAGGAAAAGCTAGCCTGTGTTATTTCCAGAACATGAAATATCTGTTGTAACTAGTGAGGTGTTCTTACGTAAGTGTCAGTAGCTTCTTCAGTAGCCAGATTTTAACTTTCTGATTTACACCTAAAAAAGAAAGAGCAGACATTTGAAACTTTATGTGTGATAGTGCCTGAGTTAGTCCCTGTGTAATCATTGTTGCTCAGCTGTGCATGCTTAAAGCAGAGTGAAAAGTCATTTTGATTTTCACCAGAAGTCTTCAGAAAGTTCATGAGCAGTGATAGTATTACAAGATTCAGATAAATTTAGTTTCAGAATTTGTGTGATTTCTGATCAAACCAATGGATGTATAAAAAGAAAAACTTAAAAGAACAGAGTAATAGATTGAGTCCAAGCACAGAAACTAGGTGGTTTTGCAGAAGAAAAAGTATGGCAAACTTAGACTTGCTTTCTTCTGTAAGGCAGTAAGTAGTTGGGTAACAAAAAGTCATGGAGTTACGATTTGAAATAAAAGAATTAAAGGAGAATAATTTGTCTTTTTTTTTTTCCTTGCAACAACCGGGATAGCTTTTTCTTTTGTTAGTGAGGAGCATGAAGAAAGAAGACATTTAAATGCTTTTTGTCCATAAAGAGCCAGAACCAAAGATTGTCATAGTGCCTAAAACAAGGGTTTACATTCTTGCACCTGAAATTGCAGTCCAAAATATCCTGCTCAGTAATCAGCTGACTTAGAATATACTGATTCACTTTCTTTTTACCTGTGAAAACCCAACATATTTTTGTCTTTCAAGTTCCCTCAGTCCTGTCTAGCACAATAGATCAGTACTGCCTTTTTTAGACTGAACAGGTTTCTGAATGCTGCTGAGCCTGTTTTGGAATCCTGAAACAGTGCAACGAGGAGTCAAGCTACAATAGCTGTACTCTAAACAAACCCTGCACACAATGCAAGTATTAGGTTGGTTGATTGTTTAACACATCAGTCAAATCTGAGTAAAAGTGTAAAGTAGGTGGTATCTGACAGCTATTTGACTATTAATAGTTTACCAGGAATTCAGCTCAGTTCTTAGTGAATTCATACTTAGTTGACCAGTGGACTGAAGCAGTCAGCAGACAAAATAACATTTCCTGTTTGCTCTTGCTTTTTGGTTGCCCAAGTTCAGAGTTTAGGCAGAGCCCTGTGTTTAGAGCTGCCCATTGGGCAGCCTCAGTCCCTCTCAACCTCCAGGTGTCTGATTCTCTCCAAGGTTTTCATCCTTCTGACACAGTTTGCAGGGAGACCAACCCCCTCACTGCATCCCACTGTAGGAATTAAGTATAATTTAGAAATGCACATAATAACATCTTATTTTTTTATGTGCTCCTAATATTTTTTTGCTCTGTACCAAGTCCAAGGCAGATCTGTGGTTAAGGGTACGAGTATTACTCACTCTGCAGTTGCTGAAGAATGAATTTGAGGTTATGATGTGAATGAGCAGTACCCAGCATTGAGCATGAGGACTGAGTGTCCCTGTCTTGGTTTACACATTCGCCTCAGGCTACTTATTTGATAAAGTTCCCAAGCTCTTTGAGGAGGTAATTTTGGGGTAGGGAAATTCTGTATTCTTTCAGGACCAGAAAGGGATTGAAACTGCAGACGGTTTGTTCTCTGAAACATCCTGTTCTTCTGCAGAGAGTTCCCATAACAAGGACAGAAAAGGCTAATGAGGAGGTTAAGAATGCTAGGAGATACACTGGCTCTTTCTTTTGTCTTCAGAAACTCTGTCTGTAAAGGAAGAGGAATTTTCAGATTCTGATTATAAAAAAAACCCAGACATAGGACAGAGAGTGCTGTATTCCCAGTGGAATGCTTTGATACTGTGCTCAAAAGGAGTCTCTGCTTTAAAAATAGAATGGGAGCAAGAGGAAATTGAACTTGTTTCCATCAGAAAGCAATGGTCTGCAAGCAACAAGAAGGAAAATCAGGCTTTTCATACATTACAACTGTTGAAGTGATGAAATCCAGTTGGAAAAAAGCTTTCCAGAGAGGATCCCTGATTGACTTATGGGGGATCAGCTTGTTGTTGCCTCCAGAGACAAAAGAACTTTTCATGCAAGTGCTTTCCCCTTCCTCTTCCTGTGATCTGGATAGACAATTTGAAAAGTTTAAGGTAGTAAGTGTTGGTGTTTCTCTTTGTCAGTGCTCACTGCATGTTCATTCAGCAAAACTAAAAGCACAGCTCCAGCTTGCATACTGTCTAGGAAAAAGAACCAACAAAAAAGCAGCCAGTGGAAAAAATGAACTCAGTGGAATATGAATTCCTGTGAACTGCATGTTTAAACTGTGGAAATAGTTTTGATCACTTCTCAGAGTCAATCTTACTGCCAGGCATTTAATATCAGAGTAAAATAAATAGCAAGGCATGTGTACTGCTTCTGAATATTGGTACAGTCCTTTCACTGTTTTTAATTCATATATTTGTTAATTTGGACTTTTATTTTGTAATACAAATAGTTAAATTAATGAAAGAGGAAAAGACAATTTTCTCTCCCTTCTATTCTACTATAGCTTTCACTTGGAAGTACTTTTTTTGTGTAGACAGTTGGATCTTTGTTGTAGGAAAGCTTTTCAGATATTATATATTTTCAGTTATTAAATGTAAAAGTTTTCTTTCCAAATTCTATCCACAAGTAGAATTATTTACACTGATAACAGTTTCAGTTATTTTCCTGATTTCCAGAATTACCCATGGAGTGGAGTAACTTTGATCTTTCCCTTTACATATCTTGTAGCCTTTTTATATACATCTGGCTTTCATGTAAGATGGACTGTTTACACCTAATTAGTTTTTTCCTCTTAGTTCTGAGGGGTTTTTTTATTAGTCAGTGTCTTTGGAGTACAGAGGTATAGCTTTGAAAGTATTAGACCAAGCAATAAAAAATGAAGTATTAACTCTTTTGCTTTGTTGTCATGATGCCCATTGCATATATAATGCCAAACTGTACTGTCTTTTTTTTTTTGCAATTTTAAATACTAAATTCATGCCTGTTTAGGCGTCTAATCTACAGGTTTTTTTATTAGCATGCAATTCTTTCTTTTTAAATTGTTAAATAAGACACTAAGTAAGGCTGATTTTCATATTAGGTCCAGTCAGATTTCCAGGTTTATGGATCTAACACATTTTGTTCTCCAGGTGTTTTAGAGGTGCATATGATAGCAGAGCAAAACCAGCATACCATTAGTTGGCTATCTAGCAATCCACAGTGCATTTAATAAATCAATTGTAACACTGTTATTATCATGAAGTTACTCTCAGTCTTGAGAGTGAATTTAAGTGGAGTTTGAGTTACCAAAATACAAGAGTATATTGTGATTTTACTTTTCTGCCTTTGCATTGCTATGCTTTGCTGCCCTGTAAAGTTATATGAGGAGAGAGGATAGACACCATTTTCTGTTACATTCAGGTTTTTCACTGTAAATTCATGGTGCTGATTGTGTTTCTACATACTTCTGCTATTTCAGCCTAAAATGGTCAAAATCCTTACAGAATATGCTGCAAGTCCTCATATTATGAAATAATCAGATATCAGTATAGGATATGTTACATATTATGAATTTCTCATTTTGAAGTAAGGATTTGTTGCTGAAAATAACAGGATGAAAGTTAGAAGATTGAATCCTATCAGAATAAATATTGTCAGTGTAGCAAGGCATGTGTAATATCGTGCATTCTTTGTATGTTTTGCTCCCCAGTCAAATCAGATCAATTGTATAAAACCTATGAAATAGCAAAATAAACTTAAAATAATCCCTTTTAAATCAACAATAAAATTGTTAGTGTTGCTTATTCCTTCTGAAAACTTACTGCCACATTTTCATCTTGCAGTAATGGAAACAGTTACATGTGCCCAGTTGTTGTAGTGTGTTGTGCTCTTTGCTTGACAACAGGAACAAACCACATCTTTTTAACTGTGCTTCAGAAAGTATTTCTTCACTCTGCAGTGCCAAGATAGTAACACCCACAACCTGTAGCTCATTTCTGTCTGTACACTTCCCTCGGTTGTTTCAGCACATCTGTCTGTGAGACTTGAGTGACTGAGTTGGGGAAATGATCAGGAGTGAAAATAATTCAGCACTTTAACGACGTTTTTGGTCTTCCTCCTGAGTCAGTATTCCAGTGGGACAACTGAGAGATGGCATGAAGGGAGGGAAAAGAGGGGAGGATACAGCAGGCTTTGCATAAAATATCTTCAAATTATGATCTTGCCTCTATTAAAATACTTTTCTTTTTCAGGAAAACTTCATGGAAGTAATTAGAAATCAGGAATTTCTGTTATTGCCAGCCACTGAAATTGCTAAGCTTTTAGCAAGTGATGACATGAATATTCCTAATGAAGAAACTATACTGAATGCACTACTTACGTGGGTTCGACATGATTTGGAACAGAGAAGGAAAGATCTCAGTAAACTCCTGGCTTACATTAGACTGCCTCTGCTTGCTCCACAAGTAAATTGTTCAGTTTCTCTCTAGTTTGTATACTGGTTACAGTGGGCATAATGTCTTCAGCATAAATATATTCATAGTGACAAATCATAAAGTTTATAGTGATCTGGATTCTTAGAGCTGCATGTAAGAAGTTAGAGTGTTGTCTATAGTGATAGACACAGACACAGATAGTTTGTGTCTGTGAACTGCAACATATTCTGATCCTAGGACACAAGAAGGGGTGGAGCTTCTAGAAAAAGTTGTTTTTCTTGCCTATAAAAATGCTTGTCAAGGATATCTTAGTCACTAGAAGCTGTGACCTTTTTAAATTTCTTCTGTATTGAACTTGTGCAGTTTATTTGGTTCATTATATTTCCTTCATATAGAAGTAGCTAGTATTGTAGTTTGAATTAATTGTTTGGAGTGGTTTTTCTTCTATTAATTCTTGATAGGCCATCATTGGGTACTTGTTCTTTCCAGTCAATACTTTTACTCCTTCTTGGACATTAACAGGAATTGTTGGGGAAGCTTTGGGCTCAGTTTGTTTAAATAGTTGTGAATTAGTTTTCCTAGTCCTGTAGGAATGACAACTCTCATTAGTCTTGTGCTGACTCCCCCAAAGGAAGGGATGCCCTGCAGAGAGACCTCGACAGATTAGAGGGCCGGGCAATCATCAGCTGTAGGAAGTTTAACAAGGAAAAGTGCCAGACTCTGCAAATGGCACGGGGCAACCCTGGATGTACAGACAGACTGGGGAATGAGATGCTGGAAAGCAGTGACATGGAAAGGGACCTGGGGGTCCTGGTCAGTGGCAAGATGAACATGAGTCAGCAGTGCCCTGGCAGCCAGGAGGGACAACCCTGTCCTGGGGTGCATCAGGCACAGCATCACAGCCAGGCAAGGGCCCTGCTCTGCTCTGCACTGGTACAACCTCATCTTGAGCCTTGTGTGCAGTTTTGGGCACCAGATATGAGAAGGATCTAAAGCTGTTAGAAAGTGTCAAAAGGAGGGTAACAAAGATGGTGAAGGGCCTTGAGGGGAAGCTCTCAAATATAAGGAGTGGCTGAGGGCACTTGGGTTGTTCAGCCTGGAGAAGAGGAGACTAAGGGGAGACCTCATGGAAGTTACGACTCCCTTCTGAGGGAATGAGGAGGAGGGGCACCCACTGATCTCTTCTCTGTGGTACCCAAAGACATGACCTGAGGGAATGACCTGCAGTTGTATCAGTACAGATTTAGGTTGGATATTAGGAAAATGTTCTTCTCTTAGAGAGTGGTTGGGCACTGGAACAGGCTCTCTTGGGAAGTGGTCACAGCACCAAGCCTTTACAGAGTTCAAGAAGTGTTTGAACAATGCTCTTAGGCACAGGATGTGACCCTTGGGGATGTCCTGTGGGGTGCTGTCAGTTGGAGTCGGTGATCCTTGTGGGTCTCTTCCAACTCCACTTATTTTGTAATTCTGGGATGTAGTACCTGATAGCAGGTTTGTAAACTAGGTTTGATTGTTTTTTTATTTCTTTTTCCTTTCTTCTCTTTCCTTGCTGGACCTTCTTTAGTAATATTTAATATTTACTATATAGTCAAAGGATTTTGTGTTATGATTTTCATTCTGTTTAGTGAGAATTCGCTCTTAAATGAAGAAAATAGGATTTTTATGGAACCTGAATAGTAAGTAAAATTCATTAACACAAGAAAAATAGAATTCAATTAATTCATAGTGATAAATCAAATGCACTACATTCTGTGTATTACTTCTAATCTGATGTCCTCTTGCTGGATAGTAAGATTCTCTTATGCAAGCATTTTTGTATTTATTTCCATACTGATTATTATATATTCAAAAGTGGGATTTTCTCAGTTGTGGCCTTGACTTTGTAATTCACTTTTTCTAGAAACAATTCAGTGTAAGGCAATTGACAAGGAAGAAATCAATCTTTTGTTGAACATTTAATTAATTGATAACTAAGTAACCCCTGCTGCATTCCTTTTATTTAATTGGCTGTCATTGAAACATCTTTAGAAAGTGAAATTACAGAATATATGCCAGAAATATGTACTGAAATCAAATTATGTCCACTCAGTAACTGATTAGAAAAATAGCAAGATGAAATACAAAAGCAAAATTATATTTTACTTATTTTATGTTTAATTTTTCATCTCATCTCCAAATATATACTCATATTTCTAAAACAAGATTTTTCTGTTACGTTTTATTTATTACTTTCTTTAACAAAAGTGTTAGAGCTTTGATTTTAATATGGAAACATAGTAGATGAGTAAACTAATAAGTTTAGTACCCAAAATAGTCTTAATATTTTCAGAATTGTGTTTTTCTTCATGATCGTGTGACATTATATATAACATAAACAGGAAGTATAACATAAAAGCTTTTTAGTTTTATGGTTGATGAGTTAAAGGTGTTTGAAAGAAATTAAATTCGAAAATTTAACAACTTGCTGAAACCAAAAGCATTGCAAGCAGAGAGGCAGATGCACTTAAAAAGAATCTTCAGGAAATACTGTAAAACTGTAGCACTGGAAGCAAAAAAATTGTAAGTAATTGTTAGTTTTATTGGTTGGTTTTATTCATCTCTTTTTAGACAGCATTCTGACATCTCTCTGGTTTTAATGCAAACAGTGTCCTAAATATTCGTATGTTTCTTTTTCCTAAAGATGAGTATTTGTCAGCCTCTTAAGCTGTAAGGTGGCTGTGATAAATAATGAAAAAGATGATTTAGCAATTTCTGAATTACAAGATGGCTTACATTCCTTTTAGACAGAAATTCTTAGTACTGGAGTGTCCACACTACCATTCTCCTTATCAGATTTGCAGTTACTATGATTTCATGCTAACATGTCATTTGTAAATGCTGTTAGAAATGTTTTTAGCACAAGGACCTATGTAAATAATAAAACTTGGGAAAAATGTACTTTTAGTAAACCCATTCTAAGTTCTTTGAGTGAGGAATAATTATAGTAGTTTTAGTTTCAAGCGCCTGCAGGCTAGATTGCATTTCTTTTGAAATGAAATGCTTTCAGAGACTGTCACTCTGCTGTGAGAATTTCTTTATAGGTTGAGTGGGTTAGAAACCGTAGAAAATGAAGGTTGCATCTTGTTGTTGCAGAACTCATATTCACACATAGTGTTGCTTTAAATATTATATGCTGCTTGTCCATCAGAAAAATATATTGAAAGTCTGGATTGGTGATGTTGTGTACCAGCCTTACTTTTCATGCATGCAGCTCTGATTTAGGACAATAAGAATGGATTTCTTTTGTATCTGTTTTTAATCTGTGTGCAGTTCTACAGCACTGCAGTTAAACACTGGCAGTTAAAAGACAGCTTATAGTTTACTATTTTATAATCACAAAGTGCCCCTGTGAAGTGATACAAGTGATCCTTTGAGTCAAAAGAAGAAACAAGGGAAGATATGAAAGTAAAGGATGAGATTAAGTTCCTCTACTAATTTACATGAGAACACTTCATTTACTATTTTAAATAGTGAGAACTTCAGCCACTTAGAGAAATGCTGCAAAAGTCTGTTTTCTGAAAACCACTGATTAGGGCTTTGAAAGGGTTTTTTATTCTCTCTGTGGTGGTTAGTTATGTTTTCTGTCATAGTTTGTGTTACTTTGCCTGATACTGAGGTGTTCAGGTTTAGCCATCTGTAGTTACCTGTATCTCTTCTGGAACCATGGTTATCACATTTGCCACTTCACAGCCCTAAGACAGCTTTAAGCCAGGGATATTCGCACCATATTGTGCACATCTATTTCACAGCAAGACCCTTTAGTACTTCTGATGACTGATGTCAAGCAGTTTTGTACCTGTTAGTAGTTGGCTGTCAACAGCTCAGTAGTGACATCTCATTCTGGTTTGTGGACATGTATGTCTAATATTCACAGTGTTTGGATTTTGGCTTTTCAGAGGCATCTGCTTTTTTTCTCTCTCTCTTTTTCTGACAAATGTCCAAATCCCAGTGGGGCACTTAATTTCTTTTTTCTCTGTTATTCATGCCATGTTGTGCAGCTCAGAAAAATGCCAGTTTCCAGACTTCTGATAATTAGAATGTGACTCTGAACCTAATATTTTTTTCCTGCTGTTTGATAAATATGGAGTACAAACCACTCCAGAATCTTTTAATTTAAAAACTTCTGTTAGCAGTCTTAAGTTGAATTTTATTTCATTCATATTTAAGATTTAAAAGTTGCCAAAATTGCTTGTAAGCTTGATATAAAAATTTTAACAAAGGCTTTTATTAAGTGATTCACTGTGATCTTGGTCACTGTCAGGGTGAGGAACAGAATATATATTAAAATATTCAGCATGTGCTGAAAGGGCTTTTACAGATCTCTGCACTGGGTAGATTTGGGAATAAAAGCATAAGGTTGAACTGATTTACATACCCAGAACCTGTTTCCATTTTCTTGAACATTCCTGCACAGCACTGGAACTCAGGGAGATTATGTTTCTTTCCTTTGGACCATTAAGCTTAAATCATCCTTAAGATCAGATGGGCTTCCTCTTTAAGTATTTGTTTGTTTGATGGTTTTGCTCCAAATGTGAATGTTCTGTTTATTAGAGGTTTATTTTTACCGTAGCCTTTTTTATATGACCATTTTGAAAATACAGAGATTTTGATCAAGAAGTAGAAGCGTTTGTATAAAATATTATTTTGATAATCCTGCTTTTATTCTTCATGTGGTTTATATCAATACAGCTTGTTTGATTTTCTTTCTTTTTCACAGTTTCTGGCAGATCTGGAGAACAACGCACTCTTTAGGGATGACATTGAATGTCAAAAACTCATTATGGAAGCAATGAAGTACCATCTGTTGCCAGAGAGACGACCTATGTTGCAAAGCCCTCGCACCAAACCTAGAAAATCTACAGTGGGCGTTTTGTTTGCAGTTGGAGGAATGGATGCAACGAAAGGTATTAGCCTATGTAATGTTTAGCTGATGAGCTGGCTTGGTTCTTTTTAAAAGAAATGTTTGATAGATTTTTTTTTTAACAACCTGCTAAATCTAAAAATCCAGGATTTGTCAGTACAGAACATAAAACATCTAAAGTGTATACTGTTTATTAGGTTTAAAAGCCCTATGTATCTTTAAGAATACTGTAAATATTCTGGAATCTAAAGTCCTGACTTGAAATTACCATAGGAGTACCTGATATCTGAGTAGTGAAGTTTAATTGAATACAAACTAATCTTTATTTACTTGAGGGGGCTGTAATTTGGAAAAGGAATAAAAGGACTGAAAGGCCACAAAGGTGACCTGCACATGCTTAAAAAAAAAAAGCCAAAACAACAAAAATATTTTGACTAATTATTAAATAGTTCTGTCACAACTACTTAGATTATTTTTTTCATTGAAAATTCCATATTTTTTAATGGTAACTAGAAGGGATCTGGAAAATTAGAGAGAAAGTGTTTTCTTTAACTTGTTGTTTTAAAGCTGTTTCTTGGTAGTTCATGATACATACCATCAGCTTTTTTGTCTAATATTACAAAACATTTGATTTCAATATATGATTGTATTCCACACAGTTTCTATTCCTAATATTTATATTTCTAAAGGCTTGATTCTGCAAAGCAGTTACATTACCTGTTTTTTGTCTTGAAAAGTACCAAGAAAGTTGTCCTTTGTAATGGTGCAGGTAATTCCTGAAGAAGTCAAAAAAGACTATGTGTCTACACAAACTTAAGAATATGCTGCAGAATATCATGGTGTCTTGTGGGATCAGCATATTGCTAAAATAAAAACTACCCTAATACTTCAGAACTCTTTTTTTTTTCCATATATAACTTGCAAATATTGTCATTCAGGAGCTACAAGCATTGAAAAATACGAACTTCGTACCAATACATGGACTCCAGTTGCAAACATGAATGGACGAAGATTACAGTTTGGAGTTGCAGTCTTAGATGATAAATTGTTTGTTGTTGGTGGCAGAGATGGACTGAAAACATTAAATACTGTGGAGTGCTACAACCCTAGATCAAAAACTTGGAGTGTAATGCCACCGATGTCGACTCATCGTCACGGTCTTGGTATGTACAGTTCTGTAAAGGCTGAGTGAATATTTTTAAAGGTTACCTCTTTTAGGATTGGTCAAAAAAACATCCAGAAATAAAGTTTAGGAGGGTGGAAATTTTGTTTTAATGCCAACTGCTTATTCAATGTCCTTTCTCCTTCAGATTATACTGAAGATTGTATTTGGCAGGATCAGCTACCAAAAGGAATTTTTTTGGTTTTTTCAGTTTTGTGGTGCACACTGGACTATCTAGAAATTCTGATCTTAATTCCTCTTATCCAGAAGCAATTGATTTTCATATCTCTGTTGTAGGAGTAGCTGTATTGGAAGGCCCCATGTATGCTGTAGGAGGACATGATGGCTGGAGCTACCTGAATACAGTGGAAAGATGGGATCCACAGGCTCGTCAGTGGAACTTCGTAGCTAGTATGTCAACTCCCAGGAGCACCGTTGGTGTAGCAATATTAAATGGAAAGTATGTGAAGGAATTTCTGTCTTCAAATTTAAAATTGCATTATTTTAATGTTATTAAAAGAACATCCTAAATGACTACTAGTAATTTCTCTTGATAGATACCAGTTAGTAGCATTAAGAGCTAAGTTTCTTCATTCACAGAAAAGATGCCTGCTGGGACAAGCAAACCTCTCCACAGCGTTACAGCTGTATGTCAAGTGTTCTAGCACCCTCCTCATCCTAGTGACCATCAGCTGGACTTACTCCAGTATGGCAAGATCTTCTTTATACCAAGAACCTGCTGCATTAAGTAGGAAATTTGGCAGAAAATAATCCCCCTTACGTTCCAGCTGGTCCCCAGAGATCAGAGGGGCTGGGTGCAGCTTGGCCTAATTTCTGTTTATAACCAGTTCAGTGCTATAAGTGTGGTTGGGTTCAATACTTTCACAATCACAGACCCACAAACAGTGTTGTTTTTTTAAGCTACAGAAATGCAGGTTTGGAGCTGCTGCTGCTGCTGAATGCACCTAATGCATCAGCACTAAATATACTAAGACTAACCAGTGATTAACCAAGCTAAGTCAGCAATTCAAGCTAAATTAAGAAATTCAGTCTCTCAGTTCACCCTTAATTAAGCTTAGTTTCACCTGGGTATGCACCTACGCAGTTGGAGATGCAGTTCTTACTAAAGAAGTGCCCCTGCTTTGGGAGTGGAGAGAGGAGCAAGCCATGTTTTGCCAGGGTGCCTACAGGAACACCACAGCAGACAAATGCTACTGATATACGGAGTGCTGCTGTGGTTGTGACAGAATATTTGCACTCTGTTGTCCACAAATTTTCACTTCCTGATAATGTGCTATCTGATGCATCTCCCGTGAGCTACTTGAATGCTGTCAGATAAAAAAACATTTCTCACACTTTTTTTTTTTTATTTTGGAAGCTTAGTCACTGGTAAATTAATGCTGCTGAAAGGCACCTACAAAGGGTTCTGTAAGATCTGGAGTAAGTCCAGGAATTAGTGGAAATGCTTGCTGCCTACAGGGAGGAGGGATGAACTTGAACGACCAGCAAGCAGAGTTCCTTGGTTGCCTTGGAACTGCAGTCTCAGATTACTCAGTTAGGTGTTAAGTTTGGTCTAGCGCCTCACATTTCCCTATTATTATAGAATGTTGCCTAAACTCTTAAGGGAGGCAGCAACAAAAGATCACTACAGCTGACAATTTTAAAATGCATGCAGCATTTCAGTTGCAGGAGCAGTAACCTCTGCACTTTCCTGTAATGTCTTTCTGTAACTTGGGAAGTTTCAATGACTGAATCAAAGCCTTCATATAGAGAAATTAATATGTCTTTCTCTGTGTCCAGGGTGTGAAATCACTGCATAAGTGATCAAAACTCTCTCATGTTTTGAGGGAAGGTAAAGTTGGGGGCTTCATAAATGTTATGTTGCATAAAGGATTGATTTTATCATGGACTTTATGGAACTACAGCAGTGTTCTACAGAAACGTTCAGTACTTTCCTTACCTCAAACAAACTGTATTACTAAACAAAGGAACTTGCATGAAATTTTTTTAAAAGCGTATTAAAATTGTTACTGAGAAGGACTAGATCAACCATAATTACAAGATGTTTGTATTTAAGTTCCTTGGTCAGTATATTTAAAAAGCCAAACAGTATTATTATCCAACCTGAGGACATTTTGAATAGTGCTTCATGGTAACTGTTGAAAATTGTTCACACTATCATTATCTACAGTATCTAATGTTTGTTTGATTATTTAACCATTCTTAGGCTCTGAAATTATTTGAGGTGATCTCTCACTGGATTTTACTTCTGTGCATTGCTTCCTTTTTAGAATGGCTTCTGGATTCCTGCTTTTCCAAATAATAGTGGTGGCATGTCTGCTCTATGCCTAGATTGCTCATAAATTCTGTTCATAAGCTCTTTATGAAGTTTGATTATTTGATTAGTTTTAAAGGTTCATCAGCGATTGAGTCCTCCTAAACCAATTTTTTTTTTAATTCATTTCAGCCAGCCCATGCAAATAATTGAAATCCTTTGTACCAAATGCTAGAAACCTTTTTCTTAGGACTAAGCAAATTGGGCCACCTAGTGGGTGTGAGGAATTTAAGATAGTGCTGTCAGTCATGAATTAAAACCCAGGTCCAGAAAAGTACTTGAATGCCTAAGATGAGGCAGGGCAGAGATGGTGCATGCACGGATCCACTACTGAATTTGTCCTTCTGACCCTGTAAGTCACATATGTGATTTTGAAATTGCTAGCTATAGGCATAGGTTGGAATATAAATGCTGTGTCAATCTAAATTATTGTTGTTATGCATTGATCATTACAGTAGGAAAAGATTGGAGCAAAATCTTGCCTGTGATTTCACAACAGAGCAGTCTACTGAAAGTTGAAATTCTCCTTCTAAACTTCCCTTTTAAACAAACTTGGAATCCTTCATGTTTCACTAGAAACATGTCTTATTCAGACAACATTTATTTTCTTCTTCTTTTTTGTTTTACTTTGTAGGCTTTATGCAGTTGGTGGTCGAGATGGAAGTTCTTGTCTTAAGTCAGTAGAATGTTTTGATCCTCATACAAACAAATGGACTCTCTGTGCTCAGATGTCAAAAAGAAGAGGTGGTGTAGGTGTAACCACCTGGAACGGGTTCTTATATGCAATAGGTGGCCATGATGCTCCAGCATCCAACTTAACATCCAGGCTGTCAGACTGCGTAGAAAGGTAATATCCTGATGGAGGCATATCCTGCTGTGAGATTCTAATAGTGCTAGTCTATTGAGTGATTTAGGGACAGAGATGTAAGTAGAAACCAAATAAAATAGGTGTGTTATTTTTAGCATGAACAGAGGAAACTTACATACAAAATATGCCTTGTAGTCATACTGTGATTCAAAATGTTACCAGCACAGATTATTTAAAGCAAATTCTCCTTAATGCAATTCATCTAGATTATTTTAACAATCTCATTGAATGAGTTATGATTGATAACTGAAACAACTTAGAATTAATGCTTATAAAAATGGAGCAGATCTTCTTTCACAAAAGAAATCTGAATCTAATCATCTAACTTTCAAAGGAGTTAACAGTTAGGCTTTGTGGATCTTTATATATCTAATTCTTTCTTGAATCCCCTAATGACACTGAGGAACCGGCATGTAATTCAGTCATTCCTAGGTTGGTATATCTTTCTGTAAAGTGATTGATGAATGACTATATCACAAATTGCAGATGCACATGTGATCCATAAAATAATTGTAAAAGATAGTAAATACTTAGTAATTCACTGTATTAAATGTTCACTGGAATTTTAGGTATTTCTGAACTATGCTTTAATTCTCTCCCTGCTCCCCCACCACCAGCTGTAAAACTTTTCTTCTTTCCTGTTACTTCCCATCACTTTAAGTAAGTCTTCATTGTCCCTATTCTTCTTTTACTACATTTTTTCATGCCACGACATATATTTTACCCTTAACCCCCCAAAAACCCCCAAACAAAAGAAAACAAACACCCTCCCCCCAAAAAAACCCCACACCAAAACCCCCCAAAAAACACAACAAACCCACAAACCAAAACAAAATAACAAGAAAACACACCACAAAAATCCACCACAAGAGAGCTGTGTTTTTCAAACTTTCAGTCCTAGTAGACCTGAAAATACAGTGTGGCCCATGGCTCTTAACATGTGGAAGTTGCACTGAAAAGACCCCAGAAAGGTTTGCAGATAGGAAGTTACTACTTAGCAATTTTTAGGGCAATACAGATAATAAGAAACCCAAGAGAAGCAGTAAGTCTGCATATTTTTCTACATCAGTGTTCTCTGAAACGAAGTTAGAGAACTCATGACTTTAATAAATAGGAATCATCTTGTAATGCATTTTGTCGTTGCTATTTAAGTGAGTTGAAGACCATCAAATTCATGGAACTAGTTTCTTTAAAATTAAAGAATTAAGAAATATTATTCTTAAAAATCAGGCTTTTATAACCCCACTAAGCTTCTGAATTGTATTTTGCAACATAAGTTGCTATTCCCAGATAAATACAATTGTTTATAAATTATAAAATAATGAGGAAAGTAATTTCTACATGTGGCTTACTGATCACCCTCTTCTATTTGCGTATGTGCTTCAGGTAGTGTTTTTGTGTTACGGTTATGCTTGCATGCATTTGTGTAGTACTTTGACTAGAGGACAGAGAATAAAATTGTTAGAGCTCTTTCTATCTATGCTCTTCATGCAAAAAAATTAAGACCACTGTCTTTCAACTTGTTTCTAGCAAGTATGATTTTAGCCAAATAATTATTGGCTTTGTACTGTTTTTAGTGCCCTTCAGAGCTCTGTAATTACATTAGTTCTGCTCTAAGCGTCTGCAATTTTAAAAAAAGATTGTCTCTTTCAGTCAGATTAAAATATATTCCTCGGCATAAGCATAGCATGGAGTCTCCTATGTAGTTCTCAATTTAACTTGTAAAGAATGTTGATAATATTCTAGAACCACACAGGTTTTTTTCATTAAACCATCTGGTGTTTACTGTGCTGATACTTCTGATTTGAGAAGTGTTGTAAATTGTCTTAAGGGTTTTGCATTTCCCATATAATTTTCTCAATCCACTTTTGAGGGTCATATTTTTGAAATTGGCCATCTTAGTAATGGTAATATTAGTACCACACCAAATTTTAACAGCCTGTGCCTTGACATACAGTACCTCAAGTAAGCACTTGCTCTACTGTGGTGTAGCAACAGAATTGTTTGGGGCATGGTATGTTTAGACTTATAAAATGTAGTAAGTATATGGCTGTATGACTATTTGGAAGTAGACATCTGGCTAGTAGTGACTGTGTTACCAGATGACTAAAGAAACAGTTTCAAAGTGAGGGGAATATCCTTTAAAATTAGCACACAGATCTGTACGGTCCTGGTTTCTACTACCTAGATAGCATCAATTCCAGTACATTTTTTGTTGTTGTTCAATTTTACAGTTTTAGAGCCTAACGCAAATTATCTTTTAGGTATGATCCCAAAACAGATGTGTGGACTGCTGTGGCCTCCATGAGCATTAGCAGAGATGCAGTGGGAGTGTGTCTTCTTGGTGACAAGTTGTATGCTGTTGGAGGATATGATGGTCAAACATATCTTAATACTGTGGAGTCTTATGATCCCCAGACAAATGAATGGACACAGGTATAGTTTCTGATCAGACCATACACTACTAATATTGTTATTTCAAACAAGCCTACTTTTGCTTCTCTAAAAAGCACTTTCATGCTAGTCTGTTGTGAGTCTCTTTTTTCTTTTGTGTACCATCTTGAGATGATTTATCTTGAACAGACAGTTGTTAATTTCCAATCAACCGCCCTCCTTTCTTTTGTAAGAGTATAGCTATTTTCTTTGACAATTTCAGCTCCTTTTAATAAAATGTATTGCCACATTCCCCAAACTGTCATAAAGGATTTTGTTTACATGTCTGTTCTGAAGATAAATTATAAATGTAGATTACTTTTAGCTCTAATGAGTCTCTCAACATTGATTTCATCAAGGTTTTGGTCATTTTTTTATAAATAATCCCATCCTGAGGTGAATACTATGTCCAGTGTGTGCAGGTTTCAGAAAGCCTTTACCCATTTTTCTATTTGTAGCTTTAAAATAAAAATAATTCTTCAGTTCATGCTCAGAAACCATTTCTGTCAGTTCAGAACTCGGTTACTTTTATATAGCTCCAGGAATGTGTCTCTCTGTGGGAAGAGCACACTCAAGGACATCGTGAGCTGATTGTCCTTTGCTATGTGAAAAAAAGAGAACTAAACTGCTGTTTATAAAAGTTCCTGAACACAAAAGACTCAACTGTCCATTTCCCTCCATTTCATACTGCTGCAAGCTCTTAAAACACAAGTCGTCAAGGAGGATCATCAGAGCTTGGGGCATTCACTGGTACTCGTAATGATAACCCATAACATTGTTAGTCCTGCTAAAGAAAAAAAAAATGTACCAGAGGACATCGACTGCTTCTCACCGGAGAAGAGAAACCATGCTTCTCACCATTGCATCTAAACGAATCTCACATGTCTAGGTGGTGACCATCTGTATGTACCTTTGTATCCTTAGCCTTGGCCTTCTGCATCTCGCTGAATGCCATGATCCCGGTATTTAGGATAGTTTCAAACCCTTCCCAGAGGGATCTGGAAATATTTGTATAGCTTCCCTCTCTCTTGATTTGTCAGTAGTCTGCCACCTCTTCATCTATACACAGCTCAGGAGAAGGCAGTGGAATTTGCTCAGGTGATGGTTGTAAGAGCCACAGACAGCTCTATAAAAGTCTATTGTTCCTGGGGAAAAAAAAAAAGAAATAGGAGAGTTGGCATAAACAGCCTTTTTGTCTTCAGGATAGCCTCTGTACCACTTGGTGTGCTATTCACATACACTGCAATACTATGAAGGTTAAAAAGGGAAGCAAAGGGGAGTGTTAGAAACTAGTGCCCTCTGTTCAAGTCCAGCAGAATCTCATCAGAAAAGCGTCTTGCCAGAAGTAAATTCTGTTTGCAGTTAAAGAATAAAGACTGGTAAATTGGTTCTGATTTCAAGAACTCTTAACATGATTTTATCAAATAATCAAGTAAAAAGGAGAGGTTGCTCCTATAATTTTAGACATTTTCTGTTTCTGAGGAAATGCATTATTTTATCGCCCTTTGTTCAGTTGTCTGACTGTCTAGCTCCTTTATACAGTTTGTACTATAAAAAAAGGTTTCTTTTTGCTGTACTTCCAAATAATTGAAATTATCAGTTAGAATTGCTTGATGTCCTTAGGGCTTGCTCTTGTTTTCAGAGTGCTTCACTCTAATATATAAAATATCTTTACCTTTTATTTGTGTTTGTATCCAATTTTGGACCATTTTCTAAGTCATGTTAACAGAGCATGGGTGATATTGTCATTCTGCTGAAGCCGTATAATTAGGGGGGAAAATTACTTAAAGCTGACTGCATTTATCTCACGGATGGTTTGTTTGTTTGTTTACAGGTTGCACCACTGTGCTTAGGAAGAGCTGGAGCATGTGTTGTGACTGTAAAACTCTGAATTATTTTCTCTGGGAAGGTGACATTCTCCTGCGTAGACTCAGAGGATTACCTTTTCCTCCAGCAAATTAGGAGTGCACCAATAAACACCAGGTGCAGGATATCTGCCACAGAAAAGTGTTTGGTCTGAAGCTGACGGGATGTTCTTATGGACCAATATTAAGCACTTTTTAAAAATGTATCTTTGTCATGCATACGTTACAAGAATTCTACTTGTAAGACAGTCAGCTGCAACCTGCCAGTTGGCAGTAGAGGACTTCTGTTTAGGAAGTGCTAAGAAAATGAGTGAACTCACTATAATAATCAAACGTTATGGTTCCAGGGCCTTGATTTCCCCAAATGCAGAGCAATGATGCTATAAATGGATATACTTTGTTACAATTGGGTCTGTCTCTGGATGCAACAAGTTATAGGATTGGACCCCATAGATTTAATTTGCCTGTAATAAATGGAAAGAAGTATCTGAGTGACTACAAGGCAGGATAACAAACCAATGCAAACTATTGTAAATGGCAGGTGTATTGCCTGCCTTGGAAATGAAGTTGTGTATTTGGTGAATCTTTTGCACTTTTTATCATCATTCCTAGTTTAGAAAACTTTTAATTTAACCAAAGCCTTATTTTAAATATTGTCTTATGCTAACAGAAACCTGCTATTTAATAATTTCTGACAGATATTTTTGACATCCAGTGTACTTTTGGGATTTTCAAAGTTGTTATGCAAGATGCAGAACATAATACCCTTTTCTCTGCTTTGGTTCTTGTATTTACTTTGCTATTTGTATGAGTTATTGGAAGAATTCTGAAGTGTGATAATTAACTAATTTAAGTTTAACATTTGCACTTGGGAATTTTTGAAGCATTCCATTACATCTAGACTAATTACATTTTTAAATGAGGCTTTGCACTACTATGAGAAGTATAATTTTATAAGATGAAGAAATTATCTGTCTTTCCTGTAAGGTTATTTAAAAATGTAAAGGGCCCAATCCTGCCAGATGCTCAGCTGCCACCATGTAAAAGCACGTTCGGCATCTTGCAGGAGAGTGAGGTGTGCCTCGCAGGACTGTATCAAATATATTAGTTACCTTATTTAAGTTACCCGGTTTTTTCAGATACTTTATAATTTGCCTTTCTCGAGCCCTCCGCTGTTACATCGAATTGCTTTGAACGGTCTAAATGTTCTCGGGAGAAGCCTTTTCGTATTTGCTTTTATGTGCCTTGTCCTTTTTGTTCTCCGAACAGCGCCGCGCTTGAAAAACGGGAAGATGCGAACTCATTGAATGTTTAGGGCTTGTTTTTTTAAAAAAAGGCTTGAATTGCCCGATACCCAAAGTCCTTTGTACATTTGTAATTTTAAACCTATGTTTTAACGCTCTCGACGAACTCTTTATTGTTTAAAAAGAAATCGGTGACACTTTGTGATGAAGCTTTGCAGTTGGAATACAGCTGATCTCAAGAGGCTTTTGCTGGCGGGTGTGTGCCTTTATTCCCTCGCTTAGAGCCCGTTCTGCGTGCCTGCGGTCCAAACCCCCTCCTTTTCCTCTTGAGAGCTGCCCGTATCGCTCTCCGGGAGCCGCTGTCTCTGGCAGAGCTCCTCCCGCTGGCGGCCATGGCCGGGGCCGGTCTCTGCCCGCCCTCAGCCCGCTGCGTCTCCGCGGTAACCGCGGCGCCGTGGGCGGGCGGCGCATGCGCGGTGCGGGCGCTGGCAGCCCGCGGCGGCCGCGATGAAGGTGGGTCTGGGCGCCGCGGCCCCGGGCGGGCGGGGGGCGCGGGTCCCGCCCCGCGGAGCGGCCGGCGGCGCCCGCGGCCTGAGCAGGGGCGGGAGGCGCGGCGGGAAGGGCCGCCAGCAGCGGCAGGGGGGCCTGGTGTGCTTGCCTGCGTTCCCGTGTTTGTTTACTTTCTCGTGGAGAGACTTCGGCTAGAAGGGGTCTTAGAGGTCGTCCAGTTGCAACGCCTCTGCGATGGTCAGGGGCATCGTCCGCTAGCCCGGGTTGCGCAGGGCTGCGTTCAGCCTGGCCTTGTGCGCTGGCCTTCCGCCGATGAGGTGTTCACAACTTCCACGGGAAAACCTGTCCAGTGCCTCTCCACCGTCAGAGCAAATGCCTCTTAATAAGTAATCCAAACCTACTCTCGGCCTGAAGCCTTCCCCGGCGTTCTGTGGCTGCATGCCGTTACAGTAGTCCCTCTCTGTGTTGTAGGTTTCCTTCAGGTAAAGTCCACAATTAGGTCACGCCAAAGCCTTCGCTCCTCCAGCCTGAGCAATCTCAGTTCTCTCAGCCTTTCCTCAGAGATAGAGAGGTGCTTCATCCCTCAAATCATCTGGGTGACCTTCTGCTGGACTAAGATTTTTTTTTTAATTATTTTTCAAAATCAGACGTCATTGTCAGATTCCGTTTGTGAGTGTGGCATGTGGTGGTTGCATTTTCGCCGTTCTTGTGAGCAGAACGCAGATTCAGTGTGAAGAATGCCTCAGTTTACATTGACCGAAAGGAAGGGATGAGAACCTGTGGCAGACTTGAGCAAGCCTGACAGGCATTTGGTGGACAGCAGGTGTTGGTGTTTATCTTATAACATGTAGAGATACAAGTCACCATAGCAAGCTGTGAAACAGACTTGTGGGCTTCATCTATACCCAAGTTACAGAAAAATGTTTGTGGGTGGTGTGAAAGAAAAAGGACATTCAGAAATTTCCTCCGTTGGAAGTCAGAATCTCTTTCTATAGTGTGTTGCTTTGAGATCTTAAGCTTTTAAGACCTAGCAATTCAGTGTAACACAATGGTTACCTGTCTCTATAAGAGTGAGTGTTGAGCCTTCTGTGTTTTACAAACTAAGGATGCTTTCTGGTCCCAGACTTTTCTATTAAATTTAGAGAACTATTAACATTGTGGGTTTTGAACCAGAAGGGGAGAGTCCCATGCAATTTTTTTATTCTTGTGACTAAGAGGCAAAAATAATAGTTTTAATAGATCCACAGTTCTCTGTGCAGACACCCAGCAGCAGAAATTTCAATTCTTTCCACTCAAACTGAAAGAACTTTTTTGTGGGATTTTGGTACTTTGGTTCATTGGAATCAGACAGAAGTTGTGTTTTGGATTGTTTGGTGGGGGGATTTACCTCCACAGTACTCAGTTGCTAACATGCTAGGAAATTGTAGTATTCTTATATCTTATGATTTTAAGATGTATCATTTCCTACTTTTTTTTTCCCCCCAGCAAGTATTCAGTCTGTATGAAAAAGCTTGGTCTGGTTCGCCTGTGCAGTTTGCTTGGCAGAAAACTTTAGGAAATTTTCTTGCTGTAACAGGGTAAGACTGCAAGTATTTATTGCATTTGTCCATCAAAATTACTGATAAAGAAAGGGAATTATTCTATATATTAATCTCTTTTAGAGGTGATCGTGCTGTGAAAATTTTTGATCGTCATGGTCAGAAGAGAAATGAAATCAGCCTACCAGGGTAGGTACTAAGATAGGTGTAAATTTTTTTTGTTGCTGTTTTCTTTAAAAATGCTTCTCTTCTGGTGAGATACTTGGTATAGCATCCTACAAATTTCTCACATGGTGTGTCTCTGGGAACTTACCTGGCAGAGAAGACAAATTTTGTAATTAAAATGTAAAAAATGCCCCCTATCACATTAAATAGGATCATAATGAGGTTGGGTACAGTATATCGTTGTGTTCTTGATACTGTTGATTTTCTAACAGTTTCTTATCATGGCTTTGCCGAGGAAAGATACTCCTTTGGTTTACATCAGTGACATAAATGGTAAAGCAACATTGGCATTGTTGCTTTAGGTCAAGATGATGCTTCTGAAGTGAGTCTTTTTTCTCAGCTTATCACGCTTTGGTTCACATCAGAGAGTGGTATGGGAATTTACTGGATTTTTTTCAGATTAAATTTAAAAACTTGTGTACTTTGGAAGATATATTGAACTTCTTAAAAGGCAGTCAGACCATAGGAACAGGCTGCATGTGAATCAGAGGAAACCTAGGGAAAAATAGTGTGACATTTTGTCATCATATTGGTTTGCTCAATAAATACACTTTTATTTGGCACCATTAATACCTCATGTGTTTTCATTTGTGTACTGCTAATCTCTTCTTAACACTTTAACTGTTCTTAGTCATCATGGGAATTTTTAATTTTATTTCCAATTACCTGGTTAATTTCAATTAAGATAAACCCCTTAGTAAAGACAAAACACCCATGGTCTTTAAGGCTGGAACTTCTAGTCAAGAATATAACTTTAATTTTCAGATTGTCACTTACATAGCCCTGTGTCATTGGTAAATATGAGCCAGACTCACTTAGTTCCCCAAGAAGTTAGAAATCCAGTTTTTGCAGTTCATGATACTTGCCACCTTGCACCAAACCAAGAGATGCAATTCTCATTGTCTTTACCAGACTCACTGTATTTCACTGACCATCACATCTTGCTGTTTGAGTTAGTCATCATTCATAATATGGTCTGGCTGTGTCAGTTTCTTTTGCTTGGTAATATCCATGGCCTGGGTCTTTCTGTGCAGCGTTTTGGATGATAAATGCACATTCTCTCTGGAAAACTGTCCAAAGTGAGGACAGCTGTGTGGAATCAGAGGTGTATTATAGGAAGAGTAATCTCAACTGTGAATAGCCTCTAACAAACCAGAACCTTACAGAGGACTTTACCTGTCTCTTGAAAATCAAGGTGACAGTATTTCAAGTACTAGAACATATGTAGCAGTGTCTTTTTTGACCTTCCTCTTAGCCTCTGTCGTCAGTGAGATTTGAGTAAGAGTGGGGTTGCTATAAAATTAGTTTACAGATAAATCTGCAGTCTCTCATAGGTTTGCAGGGGAGGGGAGAGGAAGAATAGTGACTCAATTGTTCTGGCTGTTTCTGTACACTTACAAACACATTTTAACATTCATAGTGTTTTTGTTTTTTTTTTCTTCAGTAACTATGTTGCTATGGACTGGGATAAGGATGGAGATACTTTAGCAATAATCACAGACAAATCTAGCACCATATTTCTGTGGGATGCAATCACAAACAAAACAAGCCAAGTAGACAGTGGCATGAGGTAAGAAATTTTTTTTTAACGTGTATTTAAAGACTTGGACCACTGTGACTTGTTGATCTGAAGACTGTATTTCAAGATCAATCTTTTATTGGAGTCCTCATATATACTCATTAAATTAATATGCTACAGTTCATTGTTAAATCATTTTTATATGATTTGCTAGTTTTCAAGTGTTTGTTGTGGATGGGGATTTTGGGGATTACAGGGTGTTTGTTTATTTTTTGAGTGTCAGCAGTGCCATAGTCTCTAGAGAGCTTCTCTTCCGTGTTACAGCTTTATGGGCGCAACAAGGATAGGTGAATTTTTTATCTGCACTGACTGCTCTTTCTCCTAAGTCTTTTAACACCAGCTAAAAGGAGCTTAAAAGTAAAGGAGATGATATCAGTGGTGCTAAGATTTTTTTTTTCCCCTTAGATTAATAAGGGGGCTAAAATGCTGTTCACAAAGTAGACTAGTTTAGGATAGAAGGAGATATCTAAGGTTCAAGTTCAAAGCCTTACCTTTCTGAATTTGGTCACAGAGTTTAAACTCTTCTGGAGTCTGAATAACCATCCAGCATTGGATTAATAGATAAGGTTGGTTGAACAATTAAACATTTGGCTTTTTTGAGTCTATTCCACTAAACTCTTGCATTCTACATAAACATTCTTCTTGAAGGAAAGAACGTGGAAACAGCTCTGTCCTCTGTTTGTTAAGGTGTATGCTATACACGTGTTATATTGTGGGAATGAACAATACTGTAACATTTTCATATGTGAACCAATACCATGGAGAGAAGAGTAACCTGCCAGTATGCAAGCAAAAAAATCCGTAGAATGTACTTAACAGAATGGAGTCTGCAGTTAATTGCAGTTCCTCCATGACCTTTCTCTCTAATACTGGAGGTAAATTGCTTACTGGAGGCAGTCTTGTTAGAACATTATATATCAATGTAACTCCCTAATCCTTTCTTTGTCACAGTGTTATTGCTTGAGCAGAATAAGCACCAAGACATAAACAGTATGATAATGAGGCTTTTCTGATATCCTTCTCTTTCTGAAATTGGAAAAACTCGCCTATATGCAAACCAAATATATTGGAGGTCATTTCACATGTCAATATTTCGAATTTCTTTCAAATTTCTATTGCATGCCTACAGTGAAATTTAAAAAGATGGGAAGGGCTGCACTAATCAGAAAATTCTGATTTCATTTTTTTTGCTTAAGAGACTCTTTGTTTTTTACATGATGTGTATAGTATCTGTATAGCCTTAAATATGCTTCAAAATAGGCCTTGCCCTATTTTAAACTTGAAGTTAAAATAAATCTTTCTAACTTCTTTATTATATTGACTAGAATGAGACCTACTCACTTTTGAGTTGGCTAAATGCAGAGGGTTATTTAAATACAAAAAAAAAAAAAAAAACAGTACAGAAGGTGACTGGAAAATTACCAGTGATTCCATCAAAAACTCTTGATGTTTGTAGACCCATTTTCATTTGTATGATTACATTACCTCATACAATTTATATTACTTTTACTGTCTTCTGCATACTTTGATAGTTCTGATATTGGTAGAGAACATTTGCTTAATTTAAAAGTTCTTCTTGGGCTGTATGACTCATAGAAATTAAAGACAATTGCAGAATTTCTTATGCAAAATATGTGAACACACGGAAGAAATCTCTACTATACAAAGTAAAATTTTTCTTTGTTTTAGGGATGCAATGTCTTTCTTGTTGTGGTCTCGAGTTGGAACTTTACTTGCTGTTGGAACAACAAAGGGAAACTTACTGATATATAACCGTCAGACTTCTCGCAAGATTTCTGTTCTTGGTATGGGCTGGTTTGAAACTACTCTGGCACATGTGAAAGTGGAATTTTGCTAATATACATAGTTTCCTTTCCAGTTCTCTATATGAACATGCAGGTAAAAAATGTGCTCATACTCAGCTTACACCTTCTGCTTTGGTGTACTCAGCAGAGTATTTTTAGAGTATACTAAGTTTTATATATATATATACGTACACAAATACTTAATACTGCCTTACTGCCTCATGAAGGACTTGTGTTACCTTTCTTGCAAAGAATTTGTGTGGTGGTTCATTTACTAAGTTACTCTTTCTTACCTGCTTAGAGTGCCTCTGGGAATAAGGGCTAAGGGTGTAACACAATCCCCAAAAATGTGATGCAAACAAATGGAAGAACAGGGGCTGTGCTCTTTCATGTAAAGTCAAACGACTTCCATCTGAGAGTGGATTTTTTTTTAAAAAAGGCTCTTGCTTTGACAGGTTGTTTCACATTCTGACAATCTGTGTTTGAATGGCTGAAGGGTATATATTTCCATCACAGATCTTTATTCTTTCTTTTTTGTTTCTTTTTTTTCTTTTTTTGGTAGTTGTGCTTGCTTTGTGTTGTATAAGTTTTTTTCTTTTTCAGGTAAACACACAAAGAAGATCACTTGTGGCTGTTGGAGCATTGAAAACCTCCTTGCTTTAGGTGGTGAAGACAAAATGATTACTATAAGCAATCAGGAAGGGGATACTATAAGACAGGTAGTATCTATAGTGCACATTTGATTTTAAGGTGTACATTAATACTCCTGGTTCCCAACAAAGCTGGAACCTATGAGAGCTTGTGCCTTTTGAATCCCAGTCCTTTCAAGGACAAGGAGCTCTTTTTTTCCCCCCAGTATATTTTATGCTAATGTGTCATTAAGACCTCAACTAAGGTCGTGTTTTCTCCAATGATTTTCTTGATTTTTGGTACTAAATGCAGTAGCAACTTTCTCTGTCTGTCTTTATGCAAAAGTATACATTGCAGGAATAATGCAATTATTTGTCATCACTATGTGCTACATTAACTGTTGATTTCTCACTCTGCACTTCTTTCTTGCAGACCTCAGTCAGCTCAGATCCCAGTGACATGCAGTTCTCAGTTATGAAGACTGATGAAAGAGTATCAACCAGGGAAAGCACAGTAAGAAGTCACTGCAAAGTACTGTAATTCAAGTGGGAATAATCTAACAGGATAACTCCATGTGACCTGCTGCCTTTTCTTCTAAGGAAATGGAGCTGACTTCTGTAGGAGGAAGTCCTGATTTTGAGATGTGTGTTCTGTTGAGCTTGCATTTACATTTGTGAACCACTGGCTCATGCAGGGGAATGTCCTAAAAATCTTTTCCACTGCTGATGAAGATTCAGAATTCAAATCCATGGGATCCTTAAGGATTATTCAAATTCCTAAATCTCATCTTTTAGTGAAGATATAGGGCCTTACTTTTAAGTTATGCCATTCTTGTCATGTTAATTTTTCTTTTCATTCATTGGCAGGTAAGTGTAGTGGTTGGCAAGAGGACTCTCTTCCTTTTTAATTTGAATGATCCTGATAACCCAATTGATCTGAAATTTCAGCAGCCTTACGGCAATATTGTAAGCTACAAATGGTGAGCAGAACTTTCTTAATTAATTATTCTAGTATCAAGAAGCTGCCTATTTTCCAAGTAGTTCTGATAAATGGTGGAAACAAAACCATCTATCTCTTGCTCAGACTGGATTTTTCTTGGCTGTATTGTAGACTTTTCAGCAATTCTTTTCTGAACACAAGGTAGTCTACATTTTTTTACTATTCTGCTCGATGATTAATAGCTCAATAGCTATAGAAACAGTATCTTCCAATAGAATCAGTGTTGGTATGCTCAGCTTTAAATGAAAATACATTGCTGTCTTGACAGAAGATTAAACTGAGGGTTTTTTTCTGTTTGGATGAGTAACTGATGAAAGAACTAGGAGTTGTGTCCTTCAGCTAGTTTATTGGTTTGCAAAGTTGTGCAAAGTTCTCATAGCCTTCTTATTGTGCAATACCACTGGTAGTGTTCCTATGAAGAAAACCTAAGCTAGAAGTTTCATATCTGTCCCAAAAAAGTAGTTGTACTATTTCTGTATCTTTGAATCATTACAGCTTGTCTTTTAATCCCTGTTCAGTCAACATGGGATTGACATCCCTTTGCACTTCAACTCTAAGAAAACCTGAAGCTGTATGCTTCTTAATTCATGACCATGTGTAGTAAGGTGTACCTGGGCTGTTTCCCTTGCAGTGATTTTTCTTGCAGTTGAGCTGATGAGATACTGTTTGGATTCGTCTTTACATGCTGTAACTATTTGTGCCTTAACCTCATTATTTCTACTTGACACTGTGAAAAGTAAACAGAATATTCACAAATTTCTTGCTTTGGTACTTCCACTGTGTTTGCTGTCCCTCAAAGGGCACAGTGACTGGCATTATTGTTTTGACATGGGACCGCATAGGCCAGCACCTTGAAATGAAAGTTGCCATCTTCTGGTATGCTTATTTCAATGAAAGTACCAGAAATCTTTCTCCTGGCATCACTGCCATGTGTGCAGCTAGCTGAAAATGAAGTGGCATTATAGAATACAGGAGAGAATAAAGGTAACTTACAAAGCATCTGGGCACAGACATGGTTCTGTCCTTTAAGGATTTTTAATAGGTTTCCCTTAACCCATTTTATATTATAGGGTTCAATGTGATATATATAAATTTCCATAATTTGTTTATTTGTTTTGTTACTGGGAGGCATTGACAGTACTCCAGCAGTCTGAAAGAAAATGCTTTTCACACGTTGCATTAATAGATCTCTTTTCTAAATTGCTGCTTTTTTGTAACAGGTATGGTGATGGCTACATTATGATTGGTTTCTCACAAGGGTGTTTTGTAGTCATTTCTACACACATTCGTGAAATAGGACAAGAAGTCTTTCAAGCTCATAATCATAAGGATAATCTAAGCAGCATTGCCATATCACAGTCATTAAACAAAGCTGCATCATGTGGAGACAATTGGTAAGTGTTGGTTTTATATATAAATAATAGGATTCAACTCCCAGAGCTGGAGGTACTGGGCATTCATGCTATGCTTCCTAAGGCTTCAAGGCTCCCTAAGAAGTGAATTTAGAAAAAGAAAGATGAATTGCTCTGTGGAACTGCTGCTCTGCCTGGAGTTAGGGGAAGGTATTATTGACAAAAATCTCTGCAACTTTAATTAATATAATTAATTGTAAACAAAAAAGAAATAAACTTTAATATATATTATTCCTTTTGATTCATTATTTTTCTGTTTTGTTGCTTGGCTACAAAAAAGTCCAAATTTCTTTACTGAGATTTATTGATTGAGCATAAACATCTGCTTAACAACAGGAGAAAAATTAATTTAAATCTCTACTGAGTATGTTGATACTTGATATCCTCCTCTCTGATGTTTGGTCTTACCTGCAGTCTAGGCAGAAGTTGAGAAGTGTAAGCAATTAATGAAATAAATAATTAAATATACTGGAGTTTTTCCAAAATGTTTTGTGCATAAGATAAAATAGCTCCTTTAGTTCGTTGTCTGCTAATCCCTGATTCTGTGATATCTGAATTCTTCAGCAAAAGAGGAATTGTGTCACAGTAGAGGTCAAACTGTTCTTTCTGTCCTCAGTTCTGTGTAGGACCAACTGCTGATTTATGACACTTGTACATCAAAAGTGCTGTAACTATGAGCAAAACATGGTGCAACTTCAAGCACTTGAGCTATTGTTCAGTAGGGGTTATTTCTTTAAGGAGTGGTTTACCTTGCATTGAGTGACATGACAGCATAAGTAGACTCTCACTCTGTCCCTTTTATATGCAGCAGGATTAAAAGTATTATTTGCATCTGTGCTTCAAACCCTGTGTGTCCATCAGTAATGTCTTTTAAAAATAAAATACTATAACAGATCAAAAGGGAGTAACAGTCTATGTTTCCCAGCCCTGAATTCTTTCGAATTGGATTTGTGCCCTTTCCTCAAATTTTAGTTCTCTGAGCAAATATTTTTGTACTGTGATACAGTGATACACTATTTACAGTGATGGATAATAATGTGTTGTTTTTAGGAAATTAAATACATTTTGCATTTGTATTCTACTTTTTGCTCCGTTAGGCTGTCTTGATTGGACTGGATTTCTTCCAGTTAATGATGACTGAGATTTGGATGCATGGGAATGACTGACTCTTTATTTTTGTTTTAGCATCAAAATCCATGATCTGACCGATATGAAAGAAATGTATGCCATAATAAACCTGGATGATGAAAACAAAGGTATGTTAACTTTCCCCATGGGGATAGAAAATTTTACAAATTAAGTTAACTGGAATTTTGACAATATCTCTGGTCATGGAGTGAAAGTACTGCTGTTGGAAAAACTGTGTAAATGTAGAATTTTTCAGAAACTGCTTTCCCAACTTGTATTTTTTAGGTGACCTGTAGCGAAATGGGAGCATATTTTACCTATTCAAAGTATAGAGAAGTACAGCTCTCAGAATATTTGATCAGTTAGTGTTATGCAGTTTTGAATCTGTATTACAATATATTCAGATTATTACAATAATACACTTAACTGGTTTCTGCTTCTTTCTATGTTATTTTTCTGTGCTTTTCAGCCTGTTTTATACTAACACTGATATTTGATCTTTTTTTGTCCTGATGTACAGGACTTGTTCTTGTGGCTTCAGTGAACAGTGTTACAAAACTGTTTTCTTGAGTAGTGGATTTCCACCTTTATCTCCTCATGTAGTGTTTGTGAATGCCTCAGTTATTGTCAAGTAGCTGGTTGCCTCCAGCATTTTAATTTCTAAGAACCTTTCTTTTTTAATTTTTTCTTTTTAAGAAATTTAGGATCCTTTCAGCACAACACTTCTCTGTCTCCCTTGGAATATTGGCATTAGTCAGTTGGAGTATGATTTTTCTAATGACATTTTCAGACACTGAGGAACAAACACCAGTTCTGTGTTTAGTACTTATTGATTTGGCAGTAAGGGGAGTAAGATGGAATTCTGCTCAGCTGCTTCCAGTATTATGGAAGTCAGTATTGAAAAGAGTGTTGATCAGTTTTGTAAGAGATCTGTAATCTGGTGTAGTGGAAGGTGACTTGCACCTAGATGACCTTTAAGGTCCCTTCCAACTCAGACCATTCTGTGATTCTGTGAAGTCTTCACTCTCAGGAAAATGCTATATTATTAAATTATGTGTTTGATTTGAGTGATTCTAATTTGTCTTGGAATTGTATTAGTTGGTTAGCTTTGACTACATTCGTACATATATTCTAGATGTTAATTTACCAATTTCACAGTTTAGAGCAAAGTAATTGCTTGTTGGTTACAGTAGTTAAAGCAAGGACTGTATTTTTTTTTTTTACAAAAACTTGTGAACATTTTAGGTGTAGATCAGATGGCTTGGACAGATGATGGACAGCTGTTGGCAGTATCTACACGAAGAGGATCACTCCATGTTTTCTTGACAAAGCTTCCAATCCTTGGAGATGCCTGCAGTACACGGATCGCGTACCTCACTTCTCTCCTTGAAGTCACCATCGCAAATCACGTGGAGAGCGTATGATAACCTCTTCCTTTTACACTTCGTGTAGATGTAAGTCAAGTAAGTATTAAAAGTGGATGAAAATGGTATTATTTTGTTTTGTTTTCTTACAGGAGCTGCCAGTCACAGTCTCTGTTGAAGTAGAGCCCAGTTTTGTCGCTATTGGTGTTTATCATTTGGCTGTAGGAATGAACAATCGGGCTTGGTTTTATGCACTTGGAGAGAATAGTAAGCATAAATTTAGTTCTCTTAAAACTAATGCAGCATTCTGTCTTATTTTATTTATTCAGTATTGTGTTTAGTTCTGGACATTCCACATTGTACAATAAAAACTTGAATTTCCTATGGTCCTGCTAGGATGAGATAATAATTTTTACAGGCTGAAGCAATTATGGCAAAGCATTATAAATAATAGAAATAAAACTTCTCATTCAGGATATTGGTCATGAAACATAGACTGTTGCTTAGTTGTTTTTTCACATCATTTTGTTAATCAATGAAGGACTTCACTGTCTGTGTCTTGAAGTACCAAGTTTGGCAAAGTACCTAGGAACGTTGATCAGAGAGTTTAAAATTTCAGTTTGGTAGATCTTCATGTTGTTTGTATGGGATAAGGAAAATTTGGTTATGCTGTATCCAAATTTTAGATGGTGTGTTTCAAACTTTCATGTTTTTCTAAGCATCTCCTTTTTTTCCGTGACAGTGAATTAAATAAAACTGTAACAATACTAGTCAGAGTTGCATAGGAAAAGAGCTTCTCTTGTAGTTTCTAACCACTTCTCTGACTTCTGAGAAGGTCTCTTTATGTGTGACTTGTCCCCTCTCTGCTCAGTTGTGATATTTTCACATGTGCTTAGTTAGCTGCAAATATAGATAAGCAAAGACCTGTACAAAATCAAAATATTTTTACCTTTTCTTTTCTATTTGAATCCTTTAGATGTAAAAAAGCTTAAAGATACGGAGTACCTGGGGACAGTAGCAAGTATGCACCTTAATTCCGATTATGCTGCTGCTCTATTTGAGGGTAAAGTCCAGTTGCATATGGTAAGAGCTCTGACAGTTTGGATTGTTGAACTAAAGAGTTGATATAAGCTGAACAAGTTAATGTAATTTTAGAAATTAAATAAAATGAAATTATCTTCAGTTAATGGAGATAAAAATTAAAAATTCTTTGGAATAGTTTTGCTGTCTAAGTAAAATACAGAGCTGAATTTCTGTAGACTTAGAAATACAACCTAGACTAGAACAGGTGAAGAGAAACGTTTTCTTGTCAGCTATTTAACAGGTTTTATTTTAAAGGTCACTGATAGTGTGGCAGAAGTAGATGCTAGGTTCTTAAGAGATGCACATGCAAAGTTTTTTCATCTAATTTTCTACAGTTTTATACAAGCAACACTATGATACCCTATTGTTAACAGTGGAGTTTTTCAGTTCATTCTATTCTTTATATTTAGATAGAAAGTGAGGGTTTGAGTGCCCAAGAAGAACGAGAAACTCGACTTTTCCCAGCAGATGATGATAAATACCGAATTTTGTGCCATGCTTTAACTAGTGACTTCCTCATATATGGTACAGATGTGAGTATTACATGAGTATTACTTCTTTTAAAAGATACTTTTAGACGGAATATATTTCTGTCTGAATTTTTTTTATTACTGTTCATGCTTTTGGCAGAACAAAAAGTGCATCTGTGAACTTTAGAGTGGATTATTTTCTATACAAGAACTTTGAGCAAATACAGTCAAAATTGCATCCAGCTTCCTTTACTGTTGCATTTATATGATGTGCCTTGGCAGGAAGGTTAAGTTTTGCTTTTAGTAGTGTTTGTTGCAAAACACTGCTTTTAATAACAATAGAACTTAATTCTATTGCATTACTGAGAGGATTGGCAATGAAAATGTCTTCCAGATATAAGAAAAAACATAGCGCTTGCCTTGCAAATTTGGTGATTTAGGTAGTGATGTGAAAAATGTGGACAAAAAGGTACTCCTATACATGTGTCATAGCATAAATGAAAGCCTTGACTTGCTGCTGAAGCCTTTGTCCAAAGAGAATTTTTGTAATGTTTCAACAAGGATAGGAATTAAGGAGGGCACTGAAGAAGGGTGAGGACATGCTGATGGATTTTTCTGGAGATTTTTTTAATGTATGAGGATAGTTTTTTGTCCTTTTAATATTTTCTGGCACTGGGAATACAGGGCACATTTGGCATTGTAGTATCATGCTCTTTGTGATACTGACTGATGTATTGACCTTCCAGAGGCAAGGCAGAACTGTCTCTGGTTTAGTAACTTGAGTGTGAATTTTGTAGCAGATGAGGCCTTTCCCACCTCCTAAGTACCTAAACTGATACTGGTAAATTTGGAGTACTAAATTTGCTACTGATCAATTTGATGTGTACAAATTGGTGACACTGATATCAAAGCCACGTTTTTTAAATATACCTTTAATCACAAATCAGTTTGAGTGCTTTTATTCCCTGAGTTATGTGCCTCTCTTCTTAAGAATGTGTGGTTCTTCCTTGGAAACAAATTTTACAGCATTTTTTAAAGGTTAGGCTTCTCTCAGCAATGAGACATGTTTCATTTGTTTAGAGAACTGCACAATAAACACTTGTCTCCACAAAGCAGAGGGAGGTAAGTATCAAAAACCACTCAAACCTGCTAAATCCTTTCTTTGTCCCACAAAAGTTTCTCCTGTCCTACCCAAAACAGGGTGTGAGAATGAAGGAAAAAACCCCTCTTGGAGGTACTTTTTTTGAGCACTCAGTACTCTAAGATGGAAGACAATACAGCCAAATTGATTACCTGCTTGCCACTTACTGATGTAATTATTAACATTTTCTGTTATTTGTTGTTAGACTGGAGTTATTCATTATTTCTACATTGAAGACTGGCAATATGTGAATGAATATCGACATCCTGTCAGTGTGAGAAAGATTTTTCCAGATCCTAATGGAACCAGAATGGCTTTCATAGATGACAAAAGTGATGGCTTTGTCTATTGTCCAGTAAGTTGTGTGGGATACCAACACAATATATTTACAAGCAGGCTTTCAACTATATATATATATATAGTGTTTTTAATAGAAAATGAAGAAGATTTTGTCACTCCAGCATGTATGCTGATACAAGAAATTGGCAAGGAAGCTTGAAGATAATTTAATGGTAATGTGAGGAAATAAAATCTGTCATACTAGATTAGGACAATGTCATTATACTAAGTTCCTGATAAGTAATTTTAAAAAATGTATGTGTTTGTGTATTTAAATACAGATAATTTAGCCAGTTTCACTGCCCCTCTCCATACCTTTTTTTTTTAAGAATAGTAAATATCATTTATATAATGTGTATTTTCTCTGCTTCAAATTTAAATTCTTGTGTTATTCAGAATCACTGCTTATAAGGAAACCTTTTCTTAAAACAATTTTCATATTTCTGCACTAACTATATTATTTTTAAGAATTTTAATCACAGCTGAGATTAATATTTCTTGCCTTAGTCACTTGTTGGTAATTTTACTTTTGCGTTATATGTAGGCAAATGATAGAGTATACGAGATTCCAGACTTCTCACCAACCATTAAAGGAATCCTGTGGGAAAACTGGCCAATGGATAAAGGTGTTTTTGTTGCCTTTGATGATGATAAAGTGTACACCTACGTTTTTCATAAGGATACCATTCAAGGTACCATAAACTCTTTAAAAAAGTTATTCTTAAAGGTTGTACTATGTTAGTTAATAAAGTAAAATGTTCTGAATCTTTATTTGTCTTAAATAAAATGCATATAGAAATAAATAGTACTACAGAAGATTTTAAGTGCAACTGATGAATAGAAAACTAGTTACTTTACAGGTTTCTCTGTAAGACATTTTGGTCTCAACTCCATAAGCTATTATAATAGTTCATCTGAAAGTTACCTGTGCTTCAATTGTATTTGGAAGCATTAATGAGAAAAATTTCAGGGTCAGGGTGATAAAACTTGCATCAGGGTCACAAAACTTGTATTCACTGAAAGTGTTAAAGTTGTAAACATAGCCATTTCTATATTTGCAAGAAATAAACATTTCAATTTACCTACAAATATTTGGAAAAGGACCTTACTGGTTTAGAAGCTTTATATTCTGTATATTTACTGAAAGATGTGTGCTTGTGTAGTTGCTGCTGACTGCCAGAATTACACACCCTGAATTAATGTCCTGCAAATATACATGTTTTCAGCTGCTTGCTATACTTTTTACCATGTAGGGATTTTTACATGACGTCTTTTTTTTCTTCCTGATCTTTGCATCTAGGATCAAGGATTATTTTGGCAGGTGGCACGGAAGTCCCCTATTCGTATAAACCTTTATTGTTGTATAACGGAGAATTAACTTGTCAGACTCAGAGTGGGAAAACAAACAATATCTATTTAAGTACTCACAGTTTCCTTGGCAATTTGAAAGGCTTTGGACCTGATACACTGAGACAAATCCTTACTCAGACTCTAATGTTGAAAAGGTACATTTGCATTTTAATTATATTGTGTAAATTGTTTTCTTCTGTGCTTATAGTTCAATAATATCCTGCTGATTTTGAAGTGTCCTGCTGAATACTGATAAAGTTCACATAGCTCTCCAGGCAGACCAAGCAAAGTAAATGACCCAGTGGTGGTCTGAGGTTTTTTTACTGTTGAGTAAAAGCCTAAAGTAAGTTTTTCAAGATTTATTCGGGGTTTTGTGACAGTGGCTCCTCCGAAACTGGTTGAAGGCGCTTCTGTTGTACTCTCCTCCCTCTGCAATGAAGCAATCCAAAATCAGTACAATGGAAAGAATGCCAGAGTAGGGAAAGCAGATGGTTTCCTGAGAAAGTATGGTAGAAACAGGAGAAACAGAACTGTAAGGTACACATTTGTACTTTTACTTTCTTCCTGATACACCTCTCTCTCTGGCTTAGAAGTAAATGTTTTTTATGTTTTCTCTAACAGAGAGAAAAAAATATTGAGAGGGAGTTTTGAGTATGAGTAATACTTAAAATTAAAAGAGTTGTAAATATGTTTTACCTTCTATAGGTTTTCTGAAGCATGGGAGGTTTGCAAACTTCTGAATGACCAGTCTTGTTGGGATGAGCTGGCCAAAGCTTGTTTACATCATATGGAGGTGGATTTTGCAATACGTGTTTATCGAACATCTGGTAATGCTGGGATGGTGATGTCACTAGAGCAAGTAAAGGTAAAATATAAAGTCTTACCTAGGAAATATGGTTATTTAATTCCTCTTTAAGACTTGCTGAATTCTTGGGATTTTTTTGCAAGGGGAAAGGGTTGTTTTTGTTCAAACAGAAGTTGAGTTGCTTTCGAGGGACATAGAGGATAAAATGCCCAAACTACAGACTGTTAACTTGGTTTTCTCTTGAAGCAGTTGCAGTCTCTACTAGACTGCACAGTATTTCTTTCTGCATTTGCTTGAGAACAGCAGAATGTATTCATGTCTCAGGCATTGGGAGGCTCTTGTTTCCTTTTGTTATTTTTGAGAAAATGTTGAAGACTGCTATTAAAAACAAATCCAAAACAAAGCCAGATTGTATTTATACATCTAAAAATTAAATAGTACCTCAAAATTATACTTCTGCAAATTGCTGATTTTAGACAGTGTTAGCTGTACTGGCAATAAGGGCTTTTTCTGGTTTGTAGAATTCAATAAACATCATTGTAAAATGTAAGGATATTTTATTTTATTATTTTGCTTTATTTTTCTTACTAGATTATGTTATTTGTACATTATTTCTTTTCTTTTGGACTACTTCTGTACCTATTATGTCTTTCTGTAGGGAATAGAAGACCACAACCTTTTAGCAGGACATCTTGCAATGTTTACTAGTGATTTTAACCTGGCTCAGGATTTGTATCTGGCATCCTCCTGTCCTATTGCTGCTCTTGAGGTATTCATTTATGATACGTGTTTTTTCTGCTGATTTTTTTTCCAGGTTAATGCTGGAATATTTTACCTTCTGATAATTTTGTCCTTTTATGATTTTGATCTTGCCGTTGTGTGACTGGAATCATAGACTGTCCTGAATTGGAATGGAACCACAAGGATCATTGAGTCCAACACCTGGCCCTACACAGAACAGTCCCAAGAGTCACACCATATGCCTAAGAGCATTGATCAAATGCTTCTGGAAGTCTGTCAGGCTTAGTGCTGTGACCACTACCTTGGGGAGCTGTGCCAGTGCCCAACCACCCTCTGAGTGAGGAACCTTTTCCTGAATCATATCCAGTGTAAAACTGCTCTGACACAGCTTCAGGCCATTCCCTTGGGTCCTGTATCTGGGAGATCAGTGAGATCAGTGTCTGCCCTTCCTCTTCCTCTCAGAAGGAAGTTGTAGACTGTGATGAGGTCTCCCCTCAGTCTCCTCCAGGCTGAACAGACCAAGTGCCCTCAGCCACTCCTCACATGGCTTCCCCTCAAGGCCCTTCACCATCTTTGTTGCCCTCCTTTGGACACTCTCTAATATCTTTATATCTTTCTTATGCTGTGGTGCCCAAAACTGCACACAAGGCTCAAGGTGAGGCCACCCCAGCTCAGAGCAGAGCAGGACAATCCCCTCCCTTGCCTGGCTGTGATGCTGTGTCTGATGCACCCCAGGACAGGGTTGTCCCTCCTGGCTGCCAGGGTACTGCTGACTCATGTTCATTTTGCCACTGACCAGGACCCCCAGGTCCCTTTCCATGTCACTGCTTTCCAACATTTCATTCCCCAGTCTGTCTGCACATCCAGGGTTGCCCCGTGCTATTTGCAGAGTCTGGCACTTTTCCTTGTTAAACTTCATACAGCTGGTGAGTGCCTAGCCTTCTAATTTGGCAAGGTTCCTCTTCTTCTCAGGGCCTTCCTACCTTTCAGGGGATCAAGAGCTCTTCCAACCTAGTATAATCAGCAAACTTATTTATTATACTTTCGGGTCCTGTGTCCAAGTCATTTGTGAAGATGCTGAAGAGCACAGGGCTGAGGACAGAGCCCTGTGGAACCCCCCTAGTGACAGGTCCCCAGTCTGATGTCACTCCATTCCCTATAAGCATTTGTGTCTGACTCGTGAGCCAATTGCCCACCCACCCCATTTTGTGTTTATTCAGCTGGTGGCTGCACATTTTGCATACTCTAAGAGACTGTATTCAAAGCTTTATTGAAATTCAAAAAGATTACATCAACTGTCCTTGATCAGCTAGGTGGGTTACCTTATAATAAAAGGAAATAAAGTTTGTCAAGCAGGACTTTGCTCTCCTGAAGCTGTGCTGTCTGCGACCAATGACTGCATTGTCCTTCAAGTGTTTTTCAGTAACTCCCAGAGTAATCTTTTCCATAATTTTACCAGGCACTGAATTGAGACCAACAGACCTGTAATTTCCAGGTCAACCTAACAGACCTTCCTTCTGGATGAACATCTCTCAAATTGTCTGAATCTTTCTAGATATTAATTCAATATTTATATTTAGAATAATTTAAAGTTCAGAATAGAGGACCAAATTTGATACTTGCATGAGAAAATGTTACTCTTTTTTGTTAATAGATGCGAAAGGACTTGCAGCACTGGGACAGAGCACTTCAGCTGGCTAAGCGTCTGGCCCCAGACCAAATCCCTTTCATATCAAAGGAATATGCAGTGCAGCTTGAATTCATGTAAGTTCTCCTGTATGGCTGTTCCTATAAAACCAATACTCATGTAGTATTAAAACAATACTCATGCTCAATAGAAGAGCACAGAATTGAGATATTTCAGATTACTGCATTGCTGAGAGAGGATTTAGTGAGGTTGTGCAGCTATAGTATGAGGAAGAGGAATTTTGCAAGGAATCTTTCATGCTAGAGACATGTTAGTAAACCATAGTTCCTTTTGACTATTTCTGGTTTATGTAGATTCTTTGCTACTGGCAGATCCACTGTATAATAACATCTACTAAATAAATACTTTGGTGCAGGCAAGTGCTTGGAAAATAGAGAAAGTCCGAATCATTTAACATTTCTTACATTGGTTGAAAGCCATGCCTTTTGCCTGTCTTTCTTTAAATATCTATAAGCCTTCATTTTCTTAAACCATTTAGGTATAGATGTATCAAATTTCAAGGCTGCCAATCCCTGAAAGACAGAAGGTATTAACCATTTCACGTAATTTTAAAGTCTATTTAATAGTTAATTCTTCCCAGATAAAACCTGGTCTATTTGATATCTAAGTCAAGAGGAAAAACTTAATTATTATTAGTTTGTAGACAACTCCCTCTCCCTGGCAGTACACCTGGCATTGAGAGGACACTTGCTGCTCACAGAAAGGAAGGAATGGTCACAGTTGAAGCAATGGAACCATCTGGAACTTGAATTCTGAATATACACTGAATATACAGGGAAAAAAATTCCCTTTAATTTTGTGTTACGGAAATTCTAAATAATTTCAAGAATTACCTTTCATTTCAGAAATATCTGGAATACACCTGAGACTGCTGACGTGTATTTTGCAGATAGATTCTTTGCATTTCAAGGGAGATTTATTGGTCTCTGTCCAACAGAATCAAGAGGTGGAATTGCCTCTTTGACCAAGAGCTTGATCAAGTCCATGGAAAGTGCCATGACATTCTGTGTAACTCTCCACATCTCAGATACCTCACAACCTTCTGTGCAGTTGTTATGTCTAAATCAAGACAAATACATGCATAATGCGTGCATAAAGTGGGAGAAGGGCAAACATATCTTCCAATTAAAAATATTTGTCTGTATAACTTCCAATTTTCTTTTAGGGGTGATTATGTTAATGCTCTGGCACATTATGAGAAGGGAATCACTGGAGACAATAAGGTAATTCCTTTTTAGGAATGCTAGCATTGTACTGTCACAATATACATTAAGTTGTCATGTTTCAGACTCATTTGAATTCCAATTTTTTAATTCCGCTCTAAATGAAATGTTATTAAGTCTGTAATATTTTGTTAGTTTGTTTCAATGCTTGATTATACTGTCACTTTTGTGGGTTTCTAATGTGTAATCTATAGTTACTGCTTTTTATTTGATTGCCACTCCAGGAGCATGATGAAATTTGTCTTGCTGGAGTGGCTCAAATGTCCATTCGAATGGGAGATATCCGTCGAGGGGTAAACCAGGCCATTAAACATCCCAGTAGGTTACTAAAAAGAGACTGTGGAGCTATCCTGGAGAATATGAAGGTATTCAAAAGACTTAATATAAGTTAAGGCTGAATATGTGATTTCACTAGGTTAGTAATTTATCTATGATCTTAATTTAGAAATTCTATTTTAATGGTTTCCGATATTGTAGCAATTTTCAGAAGCTGCTCAGCTGTATGAAAAGGGACAATATTATGACAAGGCAGCGTCAGTGTACATCCGGTGTAAAAACTGGTAAGTACAGGTTTCAGGGAAATGTTATATTTCAGAGGATTTGCTGGGGTACTCTTTTAAAAGATTGATTCTCTGAATAGCACAAATGCATCATTAACTATGTTTTATTGATTTTAATGTTCCACATTCAAGCTGAAGATTCTCTCAGAAATTTATGTTGTTTTACTATAGTCCTACTGTAATTGGGAAATAATTTTTTCCTTTTTTTTTTTTGTGTTATGGTAATGTCTCCTGCAGTTTCAAGTCCTTTGTGGGTGTGTGCACATGCACACATCCACACTGAATTTAGTGCTCACTGAATATAGTAATTATATTTGTGTAGTTACTGTTTAATTAATTATATTTCTTAATTTTATAACATGCATAGCTGAGACTGAGTATTTGGACAAATGGAAATGATTCAAGAGTAGCCAGAAACATAATTTTCTTTTTTTTTTAAGTTAATTTGATTGTTGCAAAGTCTCCATTGGAAAAATCCAATTTTCTGAGAGATTTAAGGGCTCAGTTCTGGCCTGATTGCATTTTATGGACTCATCACATTAGGAACTGATCAGACAGTTCAGTAAGACCTCTTTCATATGAGTGCTGTCAAGATTAGGTTGGAATATTATGTGCATTTATTTGAAAAATGAAAATGTTATTCCATCAAAGAATTGTCAGTGGCATCAAAATGAGCCAGGAGAGCAGTTGGTTAAGGGGAGTAGCTTCCATCTAATGATAACCTTGATTTGGTAAGTGGGAGGTACAAGTTTTGTTTACTCCTGAAGTGGGAGGTTCAGTTCGAAGAGTGCCCATATTTTAGTCAGAGAGGTGAGATTTAAAGTCAGCCTCTGTTGAGTCTCTGATATCCTTTGTCATGAAAGGCCCACTGCTTGGTTTTCTGGGTTTTATAGATCTTTCAGGTTATAGTTTTAATGCTGTGCTTCATTTGTTGGTTAATCCAAGAACACCTGAGGTAAAAATGGTTGGTCTTGCACTTCTTATGCTTGTATACCTCAGACTTACAAAAAGAGAAGAGACTGTCTTCAAGCCTGTGTGCTCATAAAGCAGCCTGAATTTCCAGTTCTTACAAAGGGCAACTTTTTGAAAATATTGGAGTGACTTCAAAGCTTATCCATTATGTTCAGTTTCTTCTATCAGACTCTTTTTTGGTGTTAATATAAATATGACAGTTTTACTGGAGAAAAATTGGAACCAGATGTATTTATTAAATAGCTATTATCTTTCTAGGGCAAAGGTTGGTGAACTTCTACCTCAGGTTTCATCTCCAAAGATTCACCTACAATATGCAAAGGCCAAGGAAGCAGATGGCAGGTACTTTTGAATGCTCTTTTTAAATATAAAACATGTTATTGCTGTTGTTGTTGTTATTATTATACATTGGTGTTTTTGTAAAATAAATTAAAGCACATACTGAAACTTTTGCATAAAATAGTCATGTGAAAATGGATTCTAAAATATGTTAAATTTACACTTAGTGTCTTGAAAATTAGAAATACAATCTAAGGACATTCATCTGGTATCAAAGATGTGTTTCTAATTAATTGTTTTCCTGTCTAAACATTAATCTTTCTAACAAAAATCATCAAAAGTTTTAAAGTACTGAATGTCATTCCCCTTAGCAGAGTATTCAAGTTCAGTTTGTTTCTAGCAACTCCTTAGTTGTGATTTTAAAGGTCTTTTAAAGGCAGAATAATCATTAAATTTTTTTTTCATTCTAGAATCAAATTACTGGTACATCTTAATGGCTGCACTTGCATAATATTTTATTAGCTGAAGTGAAAGCCCCAAATAGGTTATATTTAATCACAGAATGTAGCTTCTCCTAGTCCTTACCTGTAAGTAAACATGCTTCAGAATAATGATACTTTACAATATGAAATGGCACCAGAGTTTAATGTTTGCATTGATGAGACTAGAAAATACTATTTGTATCAATTGCATAGTAAGAGAATGAGAAATTTCTTTGTCTTGTCTACAGCACAGAAAAGAGGTCTTATTTTTTAAATATTGAGCACATAGCTATCATGTTTGGTTTTTATTGTTCTCTTGCTCCCAAGGGATTTCATATGGAAGAGATGAACTTTTTTTAGTATATAGCAAAAGAGATGCTGGCAGAGTAGGTTAAAAATAGTATTGTGGTAGATATTTTTCTGTTGCCTCTGCTTTTCATTCTCCTAAGAGAAAATGAAACCAAAAATAACATAGTAAATGCAGAGCAATGTGATTACATGCAAACTGAAAGGAAGTTGCTATAAAGTAATCTCACAGAAGTAAAATACTTTGTATCCTTCACACTATATTATGAAGAGTTATTTACAAAGTTAAAACACCTGATGTGGAACCATTATTTTGCAGGTATACCGAAGCTGTGATAGCTTATGAACATGCAAAACAATGGGATAGTGTAATTCGACTATATTTGGATCACCTAAATAATCCTGAAAAAGCTGTTAATATTGTGAGAGAAACACAGTCTCTTGAAGGAGCAAAGATGGTGGCCAGGTAACAATCATGTTATGCACATTAAAAAGAAGTCTATATCTATTGGGAGTTTATGAGGCTTGCTAACATATAAGACTCTGGTTATTGGTACTTGGCAAGTGACTGTATAATTCAGTTAATTGATTTGAGTTCTTTACGATTTGGACAACTAAACAGGTACTGATTTTTTTGTTGTTGTTGACTTTCTGATTAAAATTATATTAACCTGTAGTGATAAGTTTATACAACAATAAAAAATCACCATGCTGTATCATTCATACTAAGTTAATTTTAGGACCCTAGTTAAAACAATCCAGATAGAAAATGGATTGGAAGTGTGTCATATTTGTATGTATGTAATTTACTATCTTCCTAAAACATTTGGTGTTTTCATTAAGCTAATTAGTACTATGGTATTAATTTGTCATTCTGATTAGATTCTTTCTGCAGCTTGGTGACTATGGTTCTGCCATCCAGTTCCTGGTTTTGTCCAAGTGTAATAATGAAGCTTTCACATTAGCTCAACAACACAACAAGATGGAGATTTATGCTGATATCATCAGTGAGTATCCCAGGCTCATAGTTTGCATGCATTATGTTTTGCTGTTCTTTTAGTTGATTTTTAACCAGTTTGAAATCATAAAGACAGTGAGCATTAAGTTTTGTTCCCCATTTCCAGTCAACATGGCCAGTTTTGGCAATGATATGTGTCTTTGTTCAGGCCTACAAGCCAGATTTTGCTTTCAACTTTGCTGTCTCCTTGGTTTTCAAATCTTGCCTGTCCTAAAGGGTTTTTTTTCTTTATCCATAGCGATAAAACTTTTTTCTAGACTATTTTCTTGTGCCCATTAAAGATAATCCCTTTCTTTGACCTTGATACAAACCAGAGCATTTGACTGGTACAGTTCTTGATTTTTGTTCCCTTTTCCTTTTTGTCTTGGTTCCAGCTCCTTTCTTACATGTCACTTTATTTCCTTTTCTACTCTTTAAGACCCTTCACGGCCTCCTCTTGTATCAGTGAGAGATGGAAGGGAGATCTTACTGAGAAGCTGACTTTTATCTTAGTTCATCAAGCCAGTCAGAGTCCACCTTGTCAATTTGCACCAAATTTTATAGTTTCCATTTGTGTGAGGCACCTTTGAAGAGTGCCCTATCAGCTCCACATATATATCTCCCAAATTCTCATATTTTCAATTAATCTCTTTGTTTAGACGTTGATTTCTTATTTTGAAGGTTATAAAAACTTGGCAACAGTTAGCTTGGAGATGTATGGTTGCAGATGATTGTCAAGGTGACCACAATTGTTCTACAGTTCCTTATGCTTTTTTACTTCTATCCAAAATAGGATCAAACTGTAATCTAAGTGGGTAAAAAAGGAGTTTAAAACTAACTTCGGAGTAGTGACTGCCTTTGTTTCATGTGTGTACAGCAGAATGGTTAGAAGACTTAACTAGCACTCGCTGCTACCACATGGTTGCATTGGCCCTCATAGCCTTGCTTTGTACAATACAAAGTATGCTTCCATATTCTGAAACTGTGAAAGTAATTCAGGTGATAATCTCATAATCACTTGCCCTGCTTTATTGTTGCCAAGACATGACGGAAAAATTCATTATCAGTTCATAGCAATGCCCATTTCATTATGATTTTTTAGAAGAGATTGTAGTGACAGGATGAGGGGGCATGGTTTGAACTAAAGGAGAGTAGATTTAGATTAGATCTTAGGAAATATTTCTTTGCTGTGAGGGTGGTGAGGCACTGGAAAGGTTGCCCAGAGAAGTTTTGGATGTCCCATCCCTGGAAGAGTTCCAAGGCTAGGTTGGATTGGAGGTCTGGGCAAGATGGTCTCATGAAACCCCCCCCGCCGTATGGCAGGGGGCTTGGAGTTAGATGATCTTTAAGATCCCTTCAAACTCAAATCATTCCATTATTCTATGATTGTGTGAAAAACATACATTTCATTATGGTGTAAAACCTGTGGAAACAATTTATTTCACTATGTTACTAGCTTCTAATGTCTGTCATTTAGTCTGATTAAATAGGAAAAAATAAGTAAGACATAATTTGAGTCTGTTTGGCTTTGGTTTTCTTTGAATGCAAGTAGAAAAACAAAATAGAATTGGAATATATTCCTTCAGTAGGGTCTTCATCTTATTTGATAAGAATACCCTGCTATCACTCAGATGTGTTTGTTGCAGGTTCTGAAAGTTCTACCAATGAAGATTATCAGAGCATTGCACTATATTTTGAAGCTGAAAAGAAACATTTTCAGGCGGGGAAATTTTTCTTGCTGTGTGGTCAATATGGACGGGTCAGTATTTAAAGGATAATCTGGTGAAAGTTAAATGTTTATAGAAACTGTTCAAAATGCAGTTTTCAGGAAAGTTCATATTAGATTTTAAGTGCCTTAACTGATGACATACTGGTATTTTTGAAAGGGTAAAAAAATGTAAGCAAACTATTTATATTTACAGTTATCTAGACTGTGTTCCATGAATGATACATTGCCATGCACAGAGGTTTTTCATAGCAGTAGAAGCTTGAGGTGAATCAATGATACACTATTGCAAATGAATTTCTTGAGTGTCATAATCTGCAGCAGCAATTTATTTGCATTTCATTGCCTTGACCAGTGGAGACTTGGTTGCAGAGTAACTAGTTCGTTTAATTGCTGTTGCATGTCCTAACTGAAAGCTTTTTTAAAAAAAAGAAAATATGTTAATTGAGGTATGTTGATTGACACACTTTTGATCAGTTACAAGTCTGTGAACTAATGCTTATGAAAAGTTTGACTTTTGCATACTGAACACATACCAAAATAATATGACTGATTTTTGCAAATTGTAGCCATTGTAGATGACAGCTCCTTCAACTGTGGCATGGGGGGCTCCATGACATTAAAAACATTATGACATTAATCACATTGTGACCTTATTACTTTAATCATTAATTTGTTATCACCATATTGCTGTGAACATCATTCACAGTTAGTGAAGGTGTACACCAGAATTTGGCAAAGTCTCAATTGTTTCTTGCATGAGTATCTGTAAGAGCAGCTGCTACCTCTGTAGTTGAGATAAGCATTCAGTGTGACACTTGTCTTATCAAAATGCAGAGAGCGAGAACTTGATAAAAATGAGAAAAAATTAGCTTCATGTGTCTCAATTTTAATTTCTCTTCTGTATCATTTTAGGCATTAAGGCACTTCTTGCAAAGTCCAAGCACAGAAGATAACTTGGCTATGGAAATGGCAATTGAAACAGTAAGCAACTTTGATAAAAAATTCTTCTTTTTAAGATGTTTACCTTCAGTACTGTGACATTTTTCCAGCGTCACTGACTATATTTAGACAGATTTCAAATAGAAAGAAAACTGTATCAGTAAAGATGATATCTAAACATGTCTAAAAATCCCAACTTAACACGTTAGAAAATAAATGCAAACTGCTGCATGTCAAAGCTGATGAACCAAGGAATCATCTGGTTTGAACATACAGAACTAAAAAAACCCAGGTTCTAAATCTATCTAGTTTCAGTGTTTTATGGAAAGGCTCCTTATAAGTAAGTTATTTTTTTCCTTCTTCTTTCATGTAATAATTTCTTTTGTCTTTTTTGATAGGTGGGACGAGCAAAAGATGAAGCCTTGAAAAATCAGCTGATTGACTATCTTATGGGAGAGGGGGATGGCATGCCTCAGGTATTGTATTTTTATCAGTGCTATTGTGTCGCTTTTCTGTGCTACAAGATATTTGAGTTTACTTGGTCCTAAAGTTCTTAGTAGGCACAGACTGTGCTTTAGCTTTCATTAAGGAGCAAGACTTGTATGATCATTCCGTGAGTCATTCACCCAGTAACTCCAGATTCAGATATATAAGAAAGGAAGCAACTATCCTAGATATAATATTTTTCTTCAGTTATCTTTATGAAAGCAGGTAGTTGGACAGAGGAGGTTCAAATTAATGCTCATAATGAGAGTAAGAGACAAAACTTAGCTGTTTGTTATCACCAGTTTGCCAGCTGGCTGTTGCCTTTCCCAGGTGGACAGTCAACATGTGTATGTCTGGAGACGAGCTACAGCTCTGATCTCTTCCTGCAGGGGCAGAGTTGGTCTGGCTTTTGTGGTGGAAGAAAGCAGTTTAGAGTAGGAGATGCAGGTTGAAACCCCAAAGTTGACCAGGCTATGATAGTTCTTGTGGTCAACATCAGTGTAAGGCATAGAATGTTGTGGACAGATTTTCAAAATTAGCAGCTCCTTTTTGATTTCTGATTGGCTTTGATGATAATAGAACTTGTTGTATATTCAGTCATATGTGGGCTTCAGTTCATGGAACTAAGTGGCTGAACCACTTGAAGTTTTACTGCCTGTTACAGCAGACCTGGAATGTGAGCTAAGTGGTGAAAGCCAAACCTCAGGTGAGGGTGTTTGCATCTGCAATCAGTTGCTTAGTCAAGGAATACTGGGTCTCATACAAAGTAATTGTAAATACAGTCAGGTGCAATATGGCATGTGTGGAAGAATAAATTATGCCTTGCTGAGGGCAGTAAGATTTGGTAATTATGGAACTGACAGAGGCTCGATGTAGTAAGTTGATTTCACCCCTAATATTACAGCTGTGGTTTGCAATTCTGTTAGGAAATTTGAACCTCTGTCTCTTTCCTCTCTGTATGGATTAAGAGCTTGAGATTTTAGACTTTTAGAGACACTATCTATTTGATGGCCAAGCAAACTTTGCTTTTGCAAAAGGTAAATAAAAAGAGGAACCAAACCAAACTTCTTATCTCTTTATTATTTATGTCCTACTTTACCTCTAATAAGAAATTTGAACTTCAATAAAATTATGAGAGAAGCAAAACATAGCAAAACAAACAGAATTCATCTGCAAGAACCCAAAGGGAATTAAGCTGTTGGAGGCACAGGGTGAAAAATCTGTGTGGTATCAGTGTAAGCAAGACTAGTTTTGTATTTACTCTGGAAGTTGGGTGGAGAGAAACTGTAGCATTCAGTGTCTTTTCTCAGAACAGCAGTCTAGCTGCCTTGTTCAAAGTCCATGGGACTGTGTAAGGGAAGTGATCTCCAGTATGATCTCCAGTATGATCTCCATAGTGAAGAGGTTCTAAAGATTTTAGAAAAGACTTAGGAATTTTTTGAATGCCATTATTGCTATATTTAACATTGTTATGAACTTCAGTGTAGAGCTTTGTTTTCCTTATTTAAAAGCTCTCTCTTGTTCTTCTGAATGCTTTAATCCAATCTACCATAGTCTCTCTCAGTGAGTAACAAAATTTTACTTTATCAAATCATACGTATTTGCTTTAAAAACTACTATAAAAACACCATTATCTTCATTATGCTAAGGAGACTGTTCTTGAACTTGTCAAGCAAGATATTATTGTTTTTAGAAAATAGAAGCTTCTATGTTGTGACATTTTTGTAAAGCTGAAAGTAAGAGTGAATTTAATAGTAGCCATGCAGCAGAAACTTGCTCATCATTTCAAGCATTGGTCTTCAAACCAGATCATCACTGACAGCAGGCTGATTGCTTTAGCTCTTTCACAGCCAACAATTGTGTGGCACTTGAATGAAGTGCCATATTATCAAAATTATTATGCTCACCAAAATTGTGCTACACTGTTGTCTGACTAATTATAAACTATTTCTTAGATGTGTGATTATGTCAACTGTTGTGTTTGCTAACTTCAGCATATAGAGATTCCTAATTTGTCAAGTGCACTCTTTCAGGGAACATTAACTAGCAAGTTTCTGCTGTTTTCTGTGTGCATATTTTCTGAGTACATACGTTTTAAAAAGAAGAATTAAACTCAAAGTATGAATATCTAATAGCAAATTAGATTGCAATAATAAATTTTCCAAAGACCTTGGGAAATGTATTAGAAAATTCTTTCCTGCATTTTCTGCTTTTTAACTTACTGACTCTAAAGGTAGGAGTATAAAAATAAAAAATGGGACTAATTTTTCTGGAATTACTTTCACCCTTTTTTCCCCCCTTATTTTTTTTTTTTTTTTGGGGGGGGTGGGGGATAAGTATCTAAAATATATTATTTAAGTCAGATATAATTAGGAACATGGCAAATACCATATAAGACCACTGGTCCCTGTGCTGGGACAGGATCCTTTCCTGCTACAGCAGGAGTAAAGGGAGAAGCAGCCTGGATGGGGAAGGAGTGCTGCTTTTTGCTATTCATCAATGCAATAGCTATCTGTGGCTAATAGGTGATGTCAGAAGTTGGGAAGAATTATGTCATAACCCACAATTTTTACTAAGTTTTGGTTTATCCCACTAAGGGAATAGCAATTTTTCTTTTTAAGGCAGCTTACAGTGGATGAATAATATCTGTTAATATTAATAGACACATATATATCCAGGTAACCATTATTCTTAAGTTACAATTGTTATGATGTTCAACCTTTTCATCATATGTTACTTAAAATTCTGCTCCATCATTAGTTTACCAGTAATTACTTTTGGTCACTCAATGTTTTTCCTTGTATTTCAAGTTAAAAAGAAGATTTTGTCTTCTCTTTTTTCTTTCCATGTGCTATTCTTTCTCTCTTTTATTTTTTTTTTTAATTTTTCTTTGCTTCTGAAGTACAAGCTAATCTTCATAGTCATCTTTTCTACAAAAAGAAATCTTTATATCTTTAATATTTCTGTTCCCTTGAATTTCTGGTGGATTTGGTTTTGTCCTTTTGGCCATGTGTGAGACTCACATACAAAACCCACACAGTGTTCCAGAGAATAACACAACGTTGGTTAATACAATTATTGTTGTAGTAATTTTTATACCATTTTAAGATAGAATACACACTTTAAATGTTTGGATTTAGTACTAATATTGCAGAATTGGTTGGTTTGGATTTTTTTTGCTAAGCTGTCCATAAAGTTGCCAGTGTCTTCTTTTTTTGTCCATTTGTACATTTTTTCTTCATTTGTACATGGAACCATACCATTATATACAATATTTAGCTTAATTTAATCCAAATTTACTAGATATAAGTTTATCATATACAGGCTTTACTGTTTATTGACCCCATTGTAGAAATCACTGCTAATGAGATAAAATAGTGACACTTGCCCAATTTTTTTCACTTAATATTTCCTTTTCAACATAAGCAAAGTAATTTTATTTTGCTATTTCCCCTAATTCTTTAGTAGCAATAAATATAATATTTTTAATATTTACTTTTTCTATTCGTCCCTTTATATTCCTATATTTTCTTTTGTGTTTTTAATAATTACCTCTTCAAGATTTTCTCAAAACCAAACCAACTGATTTGTTATCAAAGACCAGTTCTTTCTGTCATTGGTATTTTTTTACTAGTCTTCTAGACATTTGAGTACACTTAAAAAAATAGAACTCATGTTTGTTTTCTACAATATTGCCATCTTGGTTTTTTAGTTCTGTTTTCAAATTATTTCACTAATTTGCCTGTTGTTAGATTGCCAGTTTTTGGGTGAACTGTTTACTACATTTGCCATTCTTAAGGTTGTGTAATTCTCAAAAGTACCTGGTGTAGCAAATTATAAATTTTATGTGTCTTCTTAGGTGGTTGTCCCCTAATTTTCAGTTTTTATCCATCTTGGATGTCTACCATCTGGTCCAGAACAACACATTTGTTAGGGGTCAGATTTTGTCATCTGCAGCCAGACTAAACAATGTTTGCATCTAGATCCATAATGCAATTTCAGCATTTCTGGCAAGATTTCTGTCTCTCAAAGGAGTCCCTGGGTTGTTGGGGTTTTTTTGTGGTTTGTTTTTTTTTTTTTTACCCCATAAATGCCCACACAGCTGGAGTTGTTTGGTTTCCTCCTGTGCAACTCTCCACATGCATAGTGGTCTGTGGCTTTCTGCATCCCTCCTGACAGGGTTTGGCCAGCACCTGCCAGGACTCCCTCGGGCCCTTGGCCTGGGTGTTCTGTGCTGGGCAACACCCTGCAGGTGACTGTGGCATAGCTGAAGGGTGTTCATACAAAGAGCTCTTCACAAAGCAAGCTTGTCTGCTTTCTTTGGACAATGTGGTGGTGGGATGAGCAAGTCAAGAAAGGGAGTACAGCAGTATGTATTTGGTCAGTATTAATTGCTTTTGTATGATTTCATTCAGGATGCCAAGTACCTGTTCCGCTTGTACATGGCCCTAAAGCAGTACCGAGAGGCTGCCAGAACTGCCATAATAATTGCCAGGGAGGAGCAGTGTTCAGGTAAGTCTGTTTTCTCTGATGTGATGGCATCTCTCATGCTACCCCCTAGGTACCATACTTAGGCTGCTGTTATTTGTGTAGGATTATACTTAGAGAAGACGTATGCTTTTAATTATATTCAAGTTCAGTTTTGAGTTTGAAAGTTGACGTGGAGAAAACCTGTGGACTCACACCTATATATTAAATACTGGGAAAAAAAGTGTGGAAAATATCTGTGTTCTTTATTACATTCAAGTAAACATAGTGATTAAAACAGCCTGTGACTTTACCTTTCTGTCTATTACAGGTCATAGAATTGCCATTTCTGCATATGGTTTCTGACTTGGTGCTAAACTTTTAGTCTTAGCAGCTGACTTTTATCAGTGGAAGATGGGCAGAGGAGTTGATTTCTGTTGAAGAAAGACATATGCTTTAAGCTTGGTTTTCCTTTGTAATGGTTGCTAAAGTTAAAAATAGAAAAAAAAGAAGAAGAGGGCTAGAAGCTAAATAGCTGCCACCTCCAATATCCACGCTCCTCTGTAGCCATGGCAACAACCCTACCCTAGCACTGCTTGCTTTTCATTTCAATTATGTAAAAGAAAAATCTATAAAAGAAAAATAGCAGCCTCGGGAATAATCCAGGAAAATTAACATTTATGGACTGGTCCTCAGCATTGGGCTAAGGAGTGGAAAAACCTCTGAAACCCTTAGCAAGCAAATCTCCCAATGCATCATAGTAGTGAATAATGTATTTTTGCTAATTATATAAGCAGGAAATACAAAGGCTCAAAGGTTTAAATATTACTAGCTTCTCTGAATTTGAAAACTTGTATCTAAAATGCAGTATCCCATTGTGTATTTCATATTGCCTAGTAGTATAAATGTGTTCTGCAACATTGTAATAAGAAGCAAAATATTTGTCTCACTAAAAGCACCAATCTTGCAGTAATTGTTTCTTCTGGAGTAGCAGTTTTACATCAGCCCCCTCTTCCTTCAGCAGATTTCAGTGAGCTTGATTGTGAAATTTGCACCAATATAGTTTGTTCTTTCCTTAAAAATCCATCTAATGATAATACTTAAGTAGTACTGCTTGATATTTTCCTTTGTGCATGCCATTTTTAGTGCAGTTTTCCCTGTTGTTTTTATGTAATCACATAATTTTAAGACTGTATTATACTGAGAGTAATACAGTAATACAATATAAAAGAGTAATATTGTTTTCCAGCAACTAATTCTGAAGTGATATTTAGCTGTCTCACACAAATTTCACAGTTCAATTCAATTGTAGTGTATAACAAAACATTACAAATTGCTCTGTAGAGTAAAAACATCTGCTGATAAGAGAAATATAGGGAGGCAAAGGAAAATGTTTGCTGAAATAACTGGAATTTCCTTTAAATGCCTCCAGCTGCAAAGAGTATGACTTTCTCAGCCTCTAATAATGCAAAAAATCACAAAACAATCAGAAAAGCAACCGCCAAAACAAAACAAGAAAAAAACAGAATTGCAAAACACTACTTGATTTCAGCTACATTGATAATTTAATGAAATCCTGTGGTTTCTGGACAATCCTAGATAGTAACCTTGAAGCAGTATAACCTAGTGAAGTAACATTCAAATTTTAACTATCCCTTGACAGGTTTTGGGTTTGTTTCATTGCAGAGGCAAGAAGTTGCCAAGGCAAAAGATCAAGTAAAAGTATGCTAAATTGACATTTAAAAAGTATCTTTTGAATAACTGACATTGAAGAACAGCAACAAAAAAAACCCAACTTTACATGCTCTGAAAACGTGTTCCATTTTTAAAGTTCATTATATTAAATTGCCATCATATATAGTTTACTACTGTTTAAATTACTTCTCCCAGTGTAATTTTTGTTGGTTTTTAACTTCCTTGCTGATATTGTTTAGGATACTGTGACAAGCAACTGCTTATGGCTTTCCACAGAAATTGTCATGCAATGGTTTTATTCAAAGGATCAACATAGCTTCAGTTTCCCTATATGTCATTAGTAAAGATATTGTTTGTTATGAAAAGTTAAATTTACTGTTAATTTTTGGGTTTTTTTCTTAAGGAAACTATCGAAATGCACGTGATGTTCTTTTCAGTATGTATTCAGAGTTAAAGACCCAGAAGATTAAAATCTCTTCTGAGATGGCTACAAACCTTATGATTCTACACAGCTATATTTTAGTGAAGGTAAGGAACTGAGAAATTGAATTTATGTGTAAGTTACACTGTGTCTGATTTATCGAACTGTATGTATGGATGCTCTGTGTACATAAATTATATTTTCACGTAGATTGTATCACAGAATCCAAGTGCATGCTAACAGTAAGCTTCAGGAGGACAGTCCATAGTTGTTTCTGCCTCTTTGAGTAGCGTATTTTTTTTAAATACTGAATAATGAAAATTACATATGGCTTCCTGTTTTTCTTTTGCATTCATGCTTACAAATACTGCACTACTACAACTATTCATTATGATTGTTGTTGTTGTATTTGAGGTTATTATCCATAAGTAGATCAGTGCTTTTCTGTAAATGAAATTAAGCAGGGGCTCAAATGTTTTCTGTTAGTTAACCCATGGATGCCCATGAGGATATCCATTCCTTCAGCCAGCTTTGGCCTCCCTCTCTATCAGCAGTGAGGCAAGAGCTGCAAGTGGTGGGCTGAAGGCCAGAAAGACTGGGAAGGAGCCATGCTGCAGTCTCTGGTCCCTTCTGTAGTCCAAGTCTGCTAAGTTTCATGAAGGAGCTGTTGGCATGGAGCAGCAGGATGAAGAATGCCAAGAGCAGGCTGCAGGAATTACTCTCCAGTGGCTGCAGTAAATGTGGTTTCTTTGCTGCATTCCAGATTCACGTGAAACGTGGTGATCACATGAAGGGAGCTCGGATGCTTATACGTGTAGCCAACAACATCAGCAAGTTCCCATCACGTAAGTGCTGACAGCAGAGGAGCTGTGCTCTGCAGGACAACTCACTAATCAGCACTGAATTGCAAGGTTCATCCTCCCCCTGTGATCCTGTGGGCAGCAACAGAGTGTAACTACACAGTGCACTCTGCATCCTCCTCCAGGCAGCTCTTCCATACAGAGCCTCCAGGATGGGATCCTCTTTAATGGATAGGACAGCTCTTTAATCTGTCCTCACATTAGTGCAGTACTGAGCAGCCCCAACCACACTGAGTCTCAGGATTGTGTGTAATGACCTGCCAAGTTCTGGGACTTGACCATAAAATTTTAATTGATCTTTTCTAAAAATTATTTTTGGGTACATGGAAAATGTAGGCTAAAAAATAGGCTTTAAAGGATGCAGACCAGATCTGGGAGAAGTGGTTGAAGTCAGAACATTCCTGCTGCCATGCTGAGCTTCAGGAGTGTGAGGCAGTGAGAGGTGAAACCATGGTTTTCTTATATATAGTTCTCAGGAATGGCCCCAGTTGTGCAACTGTGTACCATGACAAAGAATAGTCTATCATCAGTACTTTTCTAGCTGTATTAGCTCAAAGGTTTTAAACATTACTATTGGTAAATAAATATTTGACAGCATTGTTTCATTCTATTACAGATATTGTGCCAATCTTGACTTCAGCAGTGATTGAGTGTCACCGAGCAGGATTGAAAAACTCAGCCTTCAGTTTTGCTGCTATGTTGATGAGACCTGAGTATCGGAGTAAAATAGATCCAAAATACAAAAAGAAAATTGAAACAATGGTCAGGTGATGTTAATCAAATGCTCATAATTTCAAGGCTTTATTCGCAATGCTGTTTTTGCTCATAAAGCCTGTAGACTGTTTTCATATTATTTCACTGTCTTATATTTGAAAGGCTAAGAACCATTTCCCACCCTTCTCTGAGAATTAAAGACTTCCTTTGAATGTGATAAGCCTCAAAGGCAATGTGCATTTAAAATGCTTCCCAACCAGCAATAGCATTTTCCATCTTCTCCATACAGACACAAGTAAAGCCACACAGGTTTAGCTGCTTTCTAGTCGAGAATCCACAGCCAAACTGTTGGCTACTACAGCAGTTGTGTTCTTCTGTGATTTAGATGACTAAATGGCTAAGATAAAAAAGAATTAGAAGGCAAATTAAATAGATGAATTCCTGACATTTTCTTCCTTATCTGAAGTTTTGTTTTGATCCTAGTCAGTATTTTCTGCCAGAGGAGGAAGCATAGGTAATTGTACAAGAGCAGGGCATGCATATGTAACACTTCTGTCATTTATTCTGCTAGTCTCTAACCAAGGCTCAGGGACCTGCTAAGCTATGGGTGGTTTAGGTATTTATTTATTAAGTCTCTAAGCTCTCCATGAGCTTATCCAATCGCTCTAAGTCAAGTAAATATTTAATGAGAGTTGACTCCTACAAGAAGTTCTATTGTGTCAAGACTGGTATCTAGCTAGTTTAAGGTGATGCCTTGTAGTTTTCCTCTTGGGAGAGATCTATGTTTTTCTGTGTCATTTATGATTTTAAACATATCCATATTTTATTTATTTCCCTTTTATCAGTTATATCTTTCCAGGTGAAGAGTCTCAGCTTACACAGCTTTTTTATGGATACTGGGTTTTATGGTGTTTCTCTGAAATGCTTCTTACAGCCTTTTTGGAGGCTGTTAGAAGCTGTATAATCCTATCAGATAGTCAGTTTTTTGTTACTCCTGTTCTTTGTGGTCCTGCCAAAGAAAATCTCTAAAAACAAAGACACCATAGCTTTATAGTCACTATATATAGACCCAAGTTTTGAAATCTTATAAAGTATTAAGATCTGTTACACCTTTTAAAAGGTGGTGGTGTTTCTAATTAAATGGAAAATTACTTATTTCTGAGTTGACATAATTGTGAAGCTTGAGTGATAGTTAAAAGGAAGGAGCTAATACAATGTAAAATAGCAGCTGGAAGCTGTGCAAGTAACTCAAAGGAAAAACACTTGCTAATTATCAAGGACATTGTAAAGCAGCTTTGGTAAGTTCAAACAGCTTGAGGGTTTTATTCACAGCTGTATCTATGTTTTAGACATCGGGACACAACTGAGACGGAAGAGCCAACAACAGCCTGTCCCTACTGTGCTTTCCAGCTCCCAGAGTGTGATCTTCTGTGTCCCAGCTGTAAAAACAACCTTCCATACTGCATTGCAACTGTGAGTGTCTGCTGTGCTTTCTGGACTGTGACAGCAAAGGCAAAGCTGCTTTCCCTTCTAAAAATAAGTTCATTTGAACTTCAGTTTGCTAGTAGATCCAAGCTAGACATTTTTATGCATTTATGGGTTTTTCTAATCTGTTGCTGAATTTCTTTTTGTCTTTCACTACCATAGAGTGTCCCCACTTTCCACCTACAAGTAGCAGGCACTTGAGGGTGCCAGTAAATTCAGGAAGTCATTCTGGGAGACTTCAGCTTCCAGAGAAGGCAGGTGCAGCACCAGGAATTCCCAGCACACACATTTGGTGCACTTGGGAGAGCAGATAGGCTAATGCTGCTGATGCCTTCCCAGCTCAGCCATTTGCCCAGGGACTCAAGTGCTCAGAGAACTAACAGAAGTCCCCCTTTCCTTTTCCATGTACAGGAGCTTGTGGAGGGCACACCTCTCCTCCCCTAAGCTACCCAAACTTCAAATTAAAAAAAAAAAATTAAAAACCAAACCAAGCAACTGAACAAAAAAACCCCAACAAAACTTCAAAAATCTGTTTTGGGGTATTTTTAAGCACATCCAATGCTAATGGTTCAGGCAGAAACCTCAGCATTTCTTACATTATTCATGCTTATGGAAATGAGAAGTTCTAACATTTTTTGTTTCTTTAGAGTGTACTGAAAAGATAAAGATGGCATACATTCCTGGTGGAAGTCACTGTACAGCTACTGTGTAACTAACAATTTTTACTGGGTTCATGTCAATTGTCATACTAAAACTGCAGAGAAAAAAGAACTTACTTGAACAGGAAACAAATGTTAGAGTTAACGTTCTTTATTAAAACTGAAGAATTAAGTCTCACAAAAAATTAATGTCCATTATGTGTGGATATTTTTGGTAAACTTTAGAAGTAATACCTTTAGGAAAACAAAGTTTAAAATATAAATTTATGAGCCACAGTGTACTTGTTAATATATGTTACACAGTATTTATTTAGGCTCCATCTTGGCCACAGTTTGTTTATGTCACAGGTGTTTGTAGACATTAGGACTGTGGCATTTTCAAATACCTAATGCCAATCAGTGTCAACACAGTCTGCTGTTGCATATTGTATTAGAGCATAAATTTCTCAGTATAGTTCAAAGTGCTGCTGTGTTTTTATAGTACTGAAAGGTACATACAAACTCATTCTATCAAAAGTAAACCAGTAAACTGTAGCAAAAAAGAGAAAATATAGAGTAAAGAGGCAAAGGTCAGGGAGGCTCACAAGCTTGAGTGACCTACTGGGCTCAGGTGCTTTGGGGGTACTTTTGGTATGCCATATACAACACCAAAAATGCCAGATTTAGTTACAGATACAGATAGCATTCTAGAATTGTCAAACAAAAAGAATTTTAAACACTGTAATTCAGTATATTCTTAGATTTCCATTTTTAAGAGGAATGCAAATGGTAACACTGCATCTCTGAGAGTTCCTTTTCTATTTACAGAATTTACACAGTAATCAAGCCACAGTAACACATATATGAGGCCTTTAATTCAAAATCTTAGAACTCAGTTGCTGAGACTTTTCCATAATAACAGGTTGGAAAGTAAATGCCCTCTGTAGCCAGGCAGCACTTGCCCCTTATTTACCTGCAGGTTTTGTGTGCAGGGTCGGCACATGGTACGTGATGACTGGACAGTTTGCCCACACTGTGACTTCCCTGCCCTCTACTCAGAATTCAAAAGGTAAGTTGGGATTTTTTTTTCTATTGCAGTATTCTGATATTTGTTCCTATTTTAGCAGCTAATGGATCGTTTGATACTAAAAACATGTAACAGCTGGGCTGGGTGGAAGAGGAATTCCTCTTACTTGGTAGTTGCACCTATGACACTCACAGAACATTACTTCAAAGCTGACCAAAATGATAGGCTGTGATACAGAATTGGGCCAGTGATGCAGGGCTCCAACAGGAACAATAATGAAGATGGATGGTGAGCTTGTGAAAGTTCTCAGCTCAGTCCAGGAAGAAGGCCTGAGATGGGGGCAGGGCAGGAACACAGATGTACCAGCAATCACCAAGACAAACAAAATGCACATAAGAACTGGGTACAGACTAATATAGCAATGTCTTGTCCCTGATAATCACATGTGACAAGGGGATGGGATAGCTCTGTTCCAATGCCAGAAACTCTGAAGCTGCTAAAACCTCCTTTGTTATGTGTTTCAATGCTGAAAACAGCAGCCTTCCTGGTGTGGTGTTAGCTCTCAGCTGTTGAAAATATAGACAGAAGCAGCCATTGCTCTGTCCTGCACTTGTTACATAGCACTGGTCAGAACCTTGCTCTAGGCTTTGTGCCTTAGGCCCAACTTCCTTTGAAAAATGTTAGAATTAGCTTTTGACCAGTTACCCTTCCTTTAAAACAGCATGTTACAGACTGAAAATGTGTGTCCCATGTGTTCTGAAAGGATTAACTTTGTTGATCTTAAGAAAATAAATGACTGCACAGAGCACCTCAAACTAGAAGATGAGGACCAATAAATTCAGGTATGTCCTATAGTCTGTACTTTTTACTTAGCAGGGTTCATTTTAAACAGCTCTGGGAGTTCTTCTGAGTAAGGAATCTTAACTTACAACCTGGGTCAATGCTCCAGGCAACTTGAGACCCAGTTCTATCACCTATTTGCTCTCAGGCATGCAAACAGCAGTAGGTTTTGCCACTGCAACTAACCTGGTTGTTAAATTGGGCTTTAACTCAGTTCACCCCTATCACCACATTAACATCCACAAGCTGTTCTGGTTTGGAACATGTTCCTGAACAGCAGGTGTTCTTGAGTAGCATGGAATAATTTGAAGATCTCAACATCATCCAAAGTTCTCCAGGTCTTCCAGCATGGATTTAAGTATGGGGGGAGAGAGCAAGAGGGGGACTAACTGGAAGAATCTGAAATGTATGTTACATGATCTTAACTTGCCTGTTTAACAGAATCTATCCCAGGATAACAACAAGAAGTATTAGACTGAGATACTCATACTTCAAAGAATGAGAGCATGGCTCTGTCTAGATCAAAGACTTAGATCCAGAACTTTGGTTTTGTTTTGGTTTTTTTTAATGGTAACTAAAAATGAGTTAACAATGTTCCTCAATAATGTTAATAATGTCAAGCCAGATTTACTATTACAAATACGTTATGTGAAAACTCAGCTGTAGGTCAGAGTAACACACTAAAGTTCTTTTGGGGAATTTTGAGTTGATTTTATTTCTCCTGATCTGCTATCACAGTATATCTAAGAATATAATTAACCACCTCTCTTTATTTCCAGAACTGCTTATGTTGGCTGGCAAGCAGCAGGGAAAGCTCTATCACTACATCACACATCCCTTCCCCAGAAAGGCCTAATACCAGCCATGTAATTTCTATTTTGTAATATCTAACTATTTAGCTTTTGATAAATTTTGTACTTTGCTTTATTGTAGTAATAAAACTGATAATTAATACAAACAAAATCTGCATTTTATCTGCACCAAAGGAAAACCATGGGGTCATCTTTTAAATGAAAAAAGAAAAACCACCTCCCTACTGTTCTTTTTTTCAGTATCAGTTCTGAACTGTTATATTTTCAATTTAACATTTACTCTTTAAATATTCCTTTCTGGTTTTGATTAAAGATGTAACTTGTAAAAGTACAAGCAACTCAAGTTTTGGAAGTATATTCCTCACTGTTTTTCTGTGTTTCTCACTGAACAAAAAGGAAGTTCTAGGAAAAGAGGAATGCCACATCATGCATGTGAAGGAAAGACAAAACTGGAATAAAGGAGGGAGACAGGACAGAACACTCCATGAACTTTACCAAAGCTTTAAAAGAGTCCTGTGAAACATTTTATTGTCATTTTATATACTGCTTACTTTCTATAATGTACAAATAGGCCATTTATGTATGGGGTTTTAGCATCACATGCTATTTACAAGACTTTACCACATAATGTCATGGGATTTATATAAAAAAAAAAGCAGTGATGTCCTAGGAAGACTCAGCAGAAATGCCAGGTACTGAAGCATAACATTTTCAGCATGTTCATGCACCTGGTGTCTGTTGCACAAGGACATTATAGCTTGTAACATATACCATGTCAAGAGTTAAGCACAGCAGGGCATTGTGTGAGAGCACAAGAGCTACAGCACCTCTATAAGAGGAGCATTTTCAATGCACTGGTTCTACCTTCCCAGCAGCAGCACTGGATCTGTTTCATGTTCCTGGAAGAAATCAGATAAGCAAAGCTGTGTGCAAAGCAAGATTTTACTCTAAATGTCTTGTTTTCTCTTTTCTTTTCCCTTCTTTTTTTGTTTTTTCTTCATTTTTCTCTCTTTTTGGCAGCTTGGAAGACTTCACCTTTTTTTGCTATAAACAGAAATATACAGTCAGTTTAAAATCCAGCTGCAACCTGACAAAAGTTAAAGTCAAAATGTAGTCAGTGTTAAAGAAAAAGCCACCTCTTTCCCTCCCCTTTCAAGTGTGAAGTTTCCAAATGCCATGGACAATACAGACTACAATATTCAGTCTTAAGGACTAACCACAGTTCACCATTTGGTGATACCTACAAAGATATTACTAGAATTGTCATCTGTAGTAACCCCAAGCACAGGCCTGGCACCATCCACATCAACACTTGAAATATACTAAGTTTTGGAACTGGATGCAGAACTCACAGGTTTAGAGTGATGTTTCAGTTTGGTCCAACATAAGACCATGGATGGAAGTAACTTAAACTTTTCCACACTACCACCCGTTAAAAATTTAAAAGTTGAGACATTCATTATTTAATACCTACTATGATTTTTTTCTTAATTCATTTAGATTATGCTGAAAGTCACAGAAAGGTAACTAAAAACAAACAAAAAAAGCCCCAACACTTCAGTGGGGTGGTTTAATACTGAGGAAATTAAATCACCTTAATCATTGCATCACTGTCAACAGTATCCTGCTCATCCTCATCAGACTGGATTTCTTCCACATTCAAGTCTTCACTCAGATCTAAGGTTGCTGCAGATCCTGACTGCCTTTTAGATGCCTTGACAGAACTAAGTGAATATGGAGTCAAATGTGCCTCTTTGTTGTAGGCCCGTGTAAAAGCTGCTTTGACCTGGCAGGGTGGAAGGAAGGAAACTGGGCATTAGTTTAGGAACTGTAGATTGTTAGCTAACCAACTGAGAGATTCCACATCAATTTTCCTTTGGGAAGATGTGACCAAAGATAGATAGAAGACTGCATTCTCTCAAAAGGACACAGAAAGCATTTAAGAGCTGTATGGTGAAGGCTCATTTCAAACAAGTCCCACATAATCCTCAATAAAGTGTGCATCTTCAGATGCTTCTTGCTTAGGCCTATAATAATTTCAGCAGTCACACCTGAGTCCCCTTCAGCAGCACTGTACACTTGCCAGATTAAACAGCATATTCAGACTATGGGAAAACACTTGATAGTAATGTAGGTTTAGTCACCAGTGGTTCTTCTCTTTCTGTGAGCACCTGACCTGGATGAGGGAGATCATGGTTCAGATCACATCTGCCTAGTTTGTAAAAGCAACTTGAGCTGAAGCTCACCTTGTACCCAGTGAGGGTCCCAACCACTGGAGTGCAGTAGTTGGACACTGGAAGAGCAGGACACAAAGCAGTTCTAACAGGACTGGGAAAGGTGCAAGCTGCAAGGCAGCCTCTGAATGCAGGGCCTGCTCTCTAACACAAGCACCTGTGTGTCCCTCCTCCTGTGCAGGATGGTAAGTAAGGGAGGGCTGAGCCTGAAGGACACAGATCTTACAGCCAGAGCTTGCCTCTAGAAAGGTACCAGCTTTCCCTGTCCTTCCTGTGTTCTGCTTCTATATTCAAAACACAACTGACTCCCGCGTAATCCTTTACACCAGGAACAAAAAGTGTGGGACTCCTGAGTGAAGCACAGCCTGATTATCTTTAGAACTTAGCCCTGAAGTTTTAGTGGTATGTTTGACAGCTGATTGACAAAGCCTACTATCAATTATGGTTAAGCTGGTGCACCAACTTCAGCCTTTCCAAAGCACATCCATACCATAGCAATTATTTCAGGATTTCTTTTTTATGATATGGAAGAAAACAAAAAAATTCACTGGTGAATTTTACCTTGGGATCCAGCTTTGAAAAAGGACTGGGTTTGCCTCCCCACGTGCTTATTTCCATGATACTTTCAACGTCTTCTTTCATCAAGCAGTAAGAGTCCATAAATGTTATAGCTTGTTGTACACCATCTGCTCCAAAGTCTTTCAAGGGCTGGACAAGTGAATCCCGCAAATATGACAAATACTCCATATTTACTGTCCTCTTGCATGTCTGAGTTCTTTATCAAATTGAAAATAAAGTATTGAGTAAGTTAATCTGTCCAACCAGCACCACTGACTTGTAAAGACAAGAACAAATAGGTAAGGAGGCCCTCAGCAATTCAACAATCAGATGCCTCAAGAGCAAACTGCAAGTTGTACTGTGCCATTCCTTTTGCCATACCTGCATTAGGGAATAACCAATGCAAGGTATCTGAACACCAAACAGACTGGGGAAACAAAACCCTAACTGAGAAACAACTTCAGGGGAAAAAAGAAAAATGCAAGGTACTTGTAATTATACTAAAAGCATTTCCACTTTAGACTTGTTCAACCTAAGCACTGAGAAAAGTGTCCCTAATAACATAGGAACACATTCACAGAACACATGAACGTGTCACTTGTTAAGGAATTGATGGTAGGTAAAGAACTGCACAAGAAAGAACCGTATCAGAGGAATACCAGTAATACCTGAGACTCATGTGCATTGCCAGTTCTTGAATGATACGATCATGTTTGCCTGTGGATGAGAATTTCCCCAGCCAGCTGGGAAAGACAGGAAACTGGGACATGTAACCTCTCATCAGCTCCCCTGGGAGAACACTTGCATAGATAGCCTGGAAAAGTAACACACATGCCAAACTCAGATCACACTGAAAGTCTCATGGACACCATGACATACTGCCCTGCACTGCACTGTCCACAGGGAAGAAGGGTAGTCACCACAGGACCACAGTGGAAAGAGTTCATTGGGTTGGGTTACAGCTTCACCCCTTGTACCTGTTCCTTACCATGTTCTAAAATACCAGTGAAACTATCTGGGTTTCAAAACTCAAAAAAAACCCCAACCCCAAAACATGGCCTTTTCTCATGCCTGGTTTAGAGTGCAGTAAGACAAATACTCACTTCACAAAAACAAGTGATCTCCTACACAAAGACATGGTGAAGGAGACATTTCCAAAGAACACTGCAAATCTACATCAAGTCAGCTATGTTCCTAAGCAATTCAGATCTTTGGACCTGTACTGAGCAGGGGGGTGAACTAGATGACCTCCAGAGGTGCCTTCCAATTTCATCTACAATGCCAGTCAAAATCCTTTAAGCACAAGTCTTGTCAGTGTTTCAGTGAGCATTAAAAGAAGTACAGTGACCGAACTTCAGTCCTCTGTGCTTTGGGAGAAATCCTGCCCTGGTGAGAGGAAGGACAGAGCAGGCTTGTAACAGCACAAGTGATAACCTGTGCTTCTGTGCTTTGTGACACTCCAACTTTTCCAAGTTTCAGAGACTTCATTTCATGTTGCAGCATGGGCTCAACAATATGGAAAACTCCTCTGATCACCAGTGGAACAGAGAATACTACATGAAGTACAAATTGTATAGATCACACAGTCATACTGAAACATCAATTTCCACAGATCCACCTTTAACACTGGACATCCCTTAAAGAACATAAAATGAGTGTTAAATGCTCACCTGTACTGGAAGAAGATTCCAGTTCTGCTTGCTACGAATCTGCCTGTCCACTATATCACCATCACATATACTATCAGCTGCTCTACTCAGGAGCACCAGGTGCTTTTTTAAATTGCCTCTGGAAAAAAATAAAGTTGACTTTATTACAAAGCAGAAATATCCAGATGGCTTTTGGTCTACTTTGCTCCCTAACATAAAAGCCTATGTCAATTTAGGGTTTGGAGTAACTCACCCAGCAGCAGCTGGTTTCACATGCACATAGTTCTCTTGGACAAAGAGAGGTGCTAGTGAATAATCATGGAAGAACAGATCTGATTTGTCTATAAGAGACATCCGAGCAGTCTCCTCTCCAGTAGCGAAAACCTTCCGGACAACATCAAAAGGGCCCTAAATAAACAACATTTCAAGAAGTCAGAGGTTAGAAGGTCAACACAAAATGTAAGACACAGCACAGTATCAGCTAAATTAGTATCCAGGAGTATCTTGATTCATCAGTACAAGCTCCACGTTCTGTATTTCCACTCTAGAACTTTACCAGTTTTAAGAACTGTATTTTATTTTTAATATTAAGAGAATAAACTCCTAAACAGAGAACAAAGGATGGGAAGAATGAGCGTCATAATTGCATCTTAAATAAGAGACCAGTATATCAAAATATATACTCTGTCCTTGATACACTACTCTCCAGTTACATGAGGCAAATGCGATAGCTCTTGGCACCCAGGCTTCATCCAGTGCTTCAGTTCAAAAGATGCTTATAAAGCCTTGTGATTATATCAGAATATGACAGTAAAAGCCAATCCAGTGTTTGACACTTACCAGTTTGATGTCCTTTTTGGCTCTGCTGGCATCTGCTTTAGCCTCATTGTAAGTCAGTGATTTGTCTTTTGCACACCACATATTAAGATTATGCAACACCTAAAGAAAAAAATTTACAATTTGGTAGCATAATAGAATTTAAATGGAAGACTCCAGCAGTAACAGCCTGATCTTATACATAAAAATACTGCTCAAATACTTTGAAGTTAATGTACATAATCTGCTATCTGTGACCAAATCTGAATGGTCACTGATGCTGAATGGGTACTGACCTGTCTGATGTCCTGATTTGCTGCCAGGATTATCTCTTGCATAGCAGGTGGGGGAATTTTTAAACCTTCTTTAAATGCAATAGACATCATGGCACCCTGTAATCACAATTGAGAAACTGTCACTAGAGAATTCCTATGAATTCCAGTAAAACATACTGACTCACGAAACTGACACTGTTCTACTGCATATTTTTCTGAATTTTTAAAGCACATATAACTCAGATTTTCTTTCACAAAACATAAACCATCATTAACCACTGGTGTAAAAAAAGAGTACATTCGTTTATAAAAACCCATTTTGGATATATTCTTAAACATCTTAGACATCTAAAGACAAAATTATTAGATATCTAAAATCCAAAAGGCTTTGGGAAGAAAAACTCAAACAATTCATTCTGAAAAGCAGTTACTCACTGAGATGATCCATTAAGTGGCATATCCAATTCTGAATAAACTCTGGCACATGAAAACTGAAGTTACTGATGGTAACTCAGTGCAGTCCATACAGCCAGAGCTTACTTACTTTGATCTGTTCTAGCCGAGGTCTCTGAAAACGAAGATCCAAACAGTAGTGCACCAAGGAACGCATTTTAGGATGGTTGCGATCATTGCACATACAAATGATGGGTATCTTTGTGTGTCGGATCAAACCAATCAACTCCTGTAATTCAAACATGTTACAATTACGTCAGATAACCTGGATAACAGCAACAACTAGAATGTCATACCAAGCAGCATTAGTGCCTGCCTTGAATCAGATCCTTGACAGGTGCCAAGTCTGCAACACTCCTCCTGCTGTAACCACATTTCTACACAGTGCAAATGTAGCCCCTTGCCTACGTTTTTCACTTGCTGTTCTATTCAGCTGCATGAGATCTCCTGCTTACCCATTTCCACTGTCTACTTCCAGCAATTATGTTTGCAACTGTCCTCAAGAAGCAATGAAGACCAATAGCCCAGAGTACAGGTGTCCACCTGCAGAACTAGACTCATTTCTCCAGAGGCCAATTTGACCTGCCTTATGCCCAGAGGGAACACACAACTTGGTGCCTGCACCCTGCCACAAAGCATGAAAAAGCAGAAAGTAAAAAGATCAGCTCATCCCTGCTTCAAGAGGTTTGATCATTTATAGGCTTCCAAACAAATTTTGCTAGCTGTAATGAAGGTGAAATTCAGTTCAGTTTCATTCCTACAATGGAAATACCTGCATCTGAGCTAAAAAGCTGTATGCCCTTTACTGTCAAAGTACTGCACGTGACTATAGGAACTCCTCAGAAGCTAAAACTGGAGTTACTAAATAGAACAAAGGATGCTGCTGCCTATGCCACACATTAGTTACTCAGTGTTACTGCCTATGCAAAAGAGCAACAGTCCCAGCCAGATTATGAACCTCCCACTGTAGGGAGATATCACCTTACAGAGACCTTAGGATAAATGTACTTGTTCTGAAGCACATACACACAAGTTCATCACTCCAAGTTGCTTCTACACAAGTAGAATTTTTCCCCTCTCTACCAATGCACAATCTTAAACAAAGACAGGCTTCTAAAAAAGTCAGACTGTACTCTGCAGAGAGTTTGTTCATGGACCATGGGTCCATGAAGCAGAGTGGAGGACAGCAGAGTGGCTTGACTATTTTGTGCTATTTGTATGGCACACACTCTTGGCAACGGCATTAGCTAGGAACTACAGTGGCTTCACCTGAATCCCTCCTCTGTCTTCATTGCCTGCCATACCATCCACTTCATCCATGATCAATACATGGTTCCCGCTAACTGATGAAGATGCACCTGAAAATGAATATGGATAAGAAAATGAGATGGGAATAAAGGAGTCTTGCTCAGAGTTTTACCCAAAGCTAAGTAAGATAACCCCATCTTAGGCAACTGAGGTGGTGGCTCTGCTACTTGATCACATGAACCTATGTTCACAGACCAGACTACAGCCTCATGTCATCTTCTGAGAAACAAGTCCCATGAAAGAGAGGAGCAACTGCAGAGTTCTTGAGTGGTTTGTGCAGATTAACAACTCATGCTATGAATAGCAGGATTTAATTCTGAATTGAAGAAATGCAACAGCTTACTACATGAACCCATCCCTATTAGAGCCAGGTCCCTCCACCTGATAAGCAAGGTAAATTCCTAACGTTGTTGTGTAATAAGGAAGCTCTGTCCTTCCTCTTACCAGACTCTTATGAAAACAAAAACCTCTTTCACAAACAACAGACGCACCAGAACAGAAGTCTTTGATGCTGGTGTTGTTAAGTGACTCAGCAACTACTTCCTTGAGACTGTTCTTGCTGCGAGTGTCGCTGGCATTCAGCTCCACGTAGCTATACCCCAGTTCCTGGTCCAAACACATAAACCACATAAAAAGTGAGAACACAGATCAGTGGAAAATCATACAGCTCTAATTAGTTTCTCCCCTTATATTCCTTTTCCCTAGCAAGTCAAAAAAATTTATAACCATGTGTGGAACAGATAGGCCCAAAAAAGATTATTTTTGTTTTGTTTTTGTGGTGGATTTTTGTTGTGGGGTGGTTTTTTTAATAGGTTTTTTGTTTGGATTTTTTTGTTTGAGTTTTTTTGTTGGTTGTTCGCGGCTTTTTGTTTGGTTGGTTTTCATTTCATTTTAACTGAGGGGGATGGGGAAGCACTGGAATCACTGGCACATATTAAATTTGGGAAGATCAACGGAACTGCCGGAACTACCAGCAGGGATAGAAACAGAGCTGAGCCAAGGCTGGCTAGGCTCCATGGAATTTCCAGCTGCATAACAAAGAAACATACCAACATGGCTCTGAAAGCTGCAGGGAAGAGAAACTTTAACTGTTTAACCAATAGGAAACACATGACTGACTCCCCCAGCAGCATTAACACAGTCCCTGACACAAATTAACCCAGCTGCTCTTTTATGAGCAAACTCTCCTGCCAGAGGCAGCCAGAACACAGAACTGAGCACACACAGCCTTGGTCTGTTTTGCTGGCATTTCCTTTGGAGCAGAGAGAAATGCTCTGCAGAGTCCTGAGGTAGCTGAGGCAAGCCAGGTTGGAAACCACCAGCTGAAAAGACCATGCTTTGAGAAAAAAAATGAGCCCAAGACAACACATTCACCTTTTCTCAAGGTCTAGTTCTAGGTGTGGCATCAACTTGTTGTCATAAAGCTCAAAGGCATGCAATGGGGGAAGGGGAGGAAAAGGATTATCCTAAAGGATCATCCTAAAGTAGCATTTCAATTTAGAAGGAATCTGGGAAAGATCTCTCTGTTAGATATATAAAAACGGTAACCTTAGGCTTTCAAAAAGCTTGCCAGAACTTGACTCCTGCTAAATAATGTGCAAATATTCTCCAACTTGCAGAACTAGTGCTGGATGCTCACAGTTGGAAAACAATTTCCAACTGTTTAGCACACTGTGATATGCTTCCTCTTAGTGTAACAGAAAGAAATCCAGACACCCATTGGTACCTTCTTACCTCAGACCTGATTAAGGTACCAAAACAGCCACATATTTTCACCTGTAACCCTGTTCTGAGCAGGTGCAACCTGGCTGAGAGCAGATCCTGGTCATTCAGAACATACCCACCTGCACACTTCAGCTGCACCCAGATACAGAATTAATATGTAACAAAAAAGTGCTGGGAGCAACCATTACTATGAACTCACCTTACAAACCAAAGCAGCTGTAGTAGTTTTACCAACTCCAGGTGGACCAGAAAGTAATGCTGCTTTAAAGCCTGTCCCATCATCTTTGCTTCCAGTTTTAGTGGGTTTTGCTTAAAAGAAAAAAAACAAAACACAAACAGGTTTTACCTATGTATGTAATTATAAAACAAACTGCATGCTCCTAAAGATATCAAGCATCACTGGAATTTTTCCTCATTTAAAGCCTGATAAGAACATCCAAAGATGCATATACACCTGCATCCTAACTGCTTGGAAAGAAGCAGCTTAACCCAGCTTACAATTTATGACTTGCAGTGATTCTGAACTGAAAAATACCAGTAAGTGCTATTAATGTAACAACTATTTCAGCAATTTCCTCACAATCATATCATACAAATAAAAAACCAAAACCACCACCAAACCCACACACCACCACAAACAAATTAAGCCAACGCCGCAACACACCACACACAAAAACCCCACTACCCACTATGGCTTTAAACCCTCTTTAAACACAGAAAAAACTTGTCTGTCCATAGGATGATGAACTGTCTACTTGACATGTGTACTTCTTGCCAGAGGCAGGACCTTAACAATTCATCCCTACACATGACAGCAGCCCTTTAGACCTGCTCTTATCCTGTGTCTTCACTGTTGGCAGTGCCTAACCTTTCTCCCTCTTGCTGAGGAAGAAATCGATAGGCTCAACACGAGGCCATTTTTAGATACATCGCAGCTAGGGTTTTTGGGGGTCTTTGTAAAAATGAAATCTAAGACTTGGGGGAAAAAATCTTGAGACACATTTTTCTGCTCTTCTCTGAAGTGGAGAGATGGGTAGTAAATGAACAACTATTCTGCCAAAAAAAATTCAGGCTCAGTTGCTGCTAAAAACACATCTGACTGCAGCCTTATTCCTGATTTTTAGAGTTGCTCTGCTACCACCCTCACTGGTCCAGGGAACCAAGGAGCATGATTAGCATAGAAGAACACAGAGAAAATTAACCAGGCCAGTCACCTTGTCCATCTTCCAAGGCGTTCTTGTGCCAATTTCTGAGCCATCGCAGCAGTTTATTGGCACAGCTTTGCTCACCCTGTTGTCCAATAATTGCCTTAAGAGACACAGGCTTGTATTTATCTACCCATAGCAATTTCTCTGTGTCATCTTCATCAACCTCAGAAACCAAGTTCCCCTTAGGTTTCGGGGCTTCTTTCTCCTCTACAGTCTGCCATTTAAAGTCTGTAAGTTTTCGAACAGCAGTGGATTCCTTCTTTACAGATCTGATGGTATCTCCTTTTTCAGGAGTAGACTTGTGTTTTTTATTATTAGCTTCTGTCTTGTAGGGGCTAAAATTCCTTTTTCCAGTTTCAGCTGTCTGTGGTGTCTTTTTGGGTTTTGACTCCACTTTCTTTGCCTTATGAAAATAGAAAAATTAAGAAGAATTTTTTTAAAATACAGTAAATAAACAGCATACTTATTTAAATAATTACAATGGTGCTTAGAAAACTACTAAGTTTATGTATTGATTAAAAGAATTTCAAGAGCAGATACTCTCTGAGAAATAATGCACAATGTCACCAGGTTCTGTAGTGAACCTTTCTGTAACCCACAAAAAAGAGGCAGGAAGTGTTCTGTCATTCCAAAAGCAGTCCCCTTATTCACAAAGCCTAAGGCACCCTACAGTGCTAAACTGATGACTCTCAGGTTGGAACAAATGGGTCAGACACCCTTGAAGCTCTTGCAAAACATTTGCAGAAGTTGTTCAATCCAATTCAAAGGGAACAAAATCAGCTAATAAGTTTAGAATTGCTTTTCCCTGGGATGTTAATGGTATCTTTGCATAAGTAAGTCATGCCTGTACTGAATGCACCACATGTTACAGCTAACAGAGATTTTAATAACATTCTATCTGCCACTACAACCTAAATATAAATGTGCACAAAAAAACTTGTTACCTCTTTTTTAGTATTGCCTGAAAAAATACCTTTAATATTCTTAGTTCAGGTACCACACAAAGACAAGGTCTGTTATATATAACATAGTTTACATATTCCTGGGCCTGTCTGGGTACCACATGCTATCAGTCACAATTACTTATTCTAAACAATTAATGAATACTCCTTGTTTAAACCCGATGCCATCTAAGGAGATGCAGTTACCTGCTCTGTCAGTACCTAAAACGCAGAATAATGTCAGAGTGGGAATATAACCTTTAGCTCCCAAGCAGAGTCATTTGTCTTAAGTACCAACAAAAATTTTCCCTTTTAACCTAGAAGGTGAAAGCGATGACTGTCGCATTACTATTACTGGAACAGAAGACAAACTCCTTTCAATTAAAAACAAACCAAAGCAAAAAACCACCCCTAATCCCTTAAGTTTACTATAAACATACCTCTGTTTCAGCGGCCAGCTCATATTTGGACTTTTTGCCTGGCATAGTTCGAATAACATCAAACAGACCATCCTCATCAATAACTTTTGTACCTAACGTTGATGCCTGGAGCAAAAGAAAGAATTAAAGGTGAAGTCAAGTTACACTAGGATTTGCATAATTCGTTTCAAAGTGTTTTCCAGTAAAAACTATGACTGGGAACACAACTACAAGAGTTTATATATATGTATGTGTGTGTGTTGTGTGTGTATGCACAGAAGCAAAAACAAAACAAAGCCGTAAACCACTTGGCAACTTTTCATTTTAAAAATGCAGTTTACTGTTAGCACTGCTTCCTGTTGGCAGGGAAACTGGACATTACCAGTTAAGAGAGGAACAACTCAGTTTCATTTTGCCTTTGGCCAGACACAGGAACACACTCACCTTCTCACGTTTGGACTGGCCACAGTCTCTCCCCACCACCAGGTAATTTGTCTTCTTGCTGACGTTGCCAGTTACTTTTCCTCCATAACGTTCAATCAGAGACTTGGCCTCATCTCTCTCAATACACTCCAGAACACCCGTAATTACAAACGTCAGGCCTTCCAAGCAGTTTTCAGCTCCCTGAGAACAGGAGCATTGCAGAAAATGCCATTACTGACACAATGCTACCAGATAGCTCTTAACCATCAGCTATTTTAACACCTCTACCATGTCAAGTACCCTATGAAACTTTACAGATAAGATTATCATACCTAGCTAGGTAATAGTTCTAGAAGTTCCAATGGTAATAGCTACCAACAAAACTTCACACATTGTTTACCTGACCATACTTACAGCACTCTGCTTCAAGTGTAGCATATCAGTCAAATGAGTGACAGCAATCCTCAACTTTGAGACCAGTAACTATTTTTGATCATCATGACTTCCTAAACCAAGTTCTGAATACAAATTCTTTACTACACTTCCTTACATTTAGTCACTGCTTCGCATTACAATTTGGGTTTTTCTAATATATTCTTCCTACTGGGAAAAAAATACCAGTCTTTAAACAGTTAAGTTGATACTTATTAAACCACTTACAGCAGTAGGTCTACCAAACACTCCATGTATAGAATCCTGTGGCCAAACTCACCTGAGGTATCTCTTTGGAACCCAGTGCTTTTGGACCCTCACGATTCAGGAAGCTTCGGTAAGCTTGGTAATTGTTTCTCTTCTTTTCAGAGTCCTCAGGACTTATAGACTGGGTCAGGAGAGGGAAAAAAATTAATATACATATTACATATATAAAAACAGCAAAATAAACCCAAGCTTCACAGTTTAAGACATTTTCATGCACCAAAGGAAAAGCAAGTTCTAATGTTTGTTTTTAATCTATTAACATGCAATACTGAAGCTTGCTCTGCTTTTGGTGCTTGTGTTGAAGTGTTTTTCTTGTTCCTCTTAAAAATATTTCAAAAATGTGAGAGAGCTTAAAAAATACATCCTCATTGTTTATTGTCAGGTTTCTGTAAATTCGTCTATCAGAGGTGTACAGGCTCACTTAACTCAAACTGTCACTTGAAATTCACATCCTATTTAATTTGTGATCTACACTTACATAAAAGTAGAAATACTATGAAGTAGACTTAAAGAGATACTTAAGCTTCTTAATCAGTAAAGAACTGTTAAAAACTCACCTCAAAAGGAGGTGCAGGCTCTCCCTTCTAATTACAACAGTCATTTAATTTTCAAAATGGGATACTTAACACTGTATGATTAAAAAGTACCTTTTGATGTTGCAAATAACTGTCAGTGTTCAACAAATACAGCTCTCAAATCAGATAAAACCCCCTAAATTCTATTCCTACACAGCATATAAATAATAAGAAAAAACAGGAAACTAGGGAGAGAAATATAAATCCCTAAAACAATGCCACCTATCATTCTAGCCACAGAACAGATCCTCAAAGTCACCACACTCACATCAGGGAGTTTTCACTCACTAAGTAAGTGTCAGAATTCCTGCATTCTGTGTTTTCCAGCAAAGTTAAACAGAAGAAAGCACAGAGCTGATTTAGCAGTGTACCTGCAAACCATAATGAGCACTGGAGAACCTCAGGTCCATCATCTGTTTAATTTACACTTTGCCAGATAATTTTTTTCACACAATTTTACAACTGCTGTAAGGAAGGAACTTACAGTCTTACCATAATTCAAATCCTTAAAAGCTGCCCAGGAGATTCAAAGTACCAAGTTACAACAGTGACACCTATAATAAATGAAAACTATTTTCCTGCAAACTCCACTAAGACATCTAAATTAATTTTGATAGCTCCTACCTCAGCCTTCTTGGGAGAAACTTTCTCCTTCTTTGGTGGTGTCTTCTCTTCTTTCCCTGAAGCTGCTTTTTCTCTTGATAGCGAATTTTGAGCACCTCTTTCCTTTTCAGCAATCTCTTCTTTTTTACTACCAGATGATTGTGGGGATAAATGAGAGCCTTTCAACTGCTCAGATTTACTTTGTAGCTTTGCAGAGTTTGAATTCTTTGCTGTACCAGCTGACTCTGTTGCTTTCACTTGAAAGAAGGCAGAGGGAGAAGAGCTCATATTTAAAAATGTATCTCATTAATATTATAAATGAGTGCAACGCTTTTCAGTTTCTGTGTCCTACCTCTTTCTGATTGCTTATATCCTGCTGTTGTATTAGGGCTGCTGTTGATGCTCAGCACTGTTTGCTCTCCTTCTGTACCTTTCCGAGTCTAAATAAACACACAATGCCAAAGTCAGGGATGTGTGTCCCAAGCTACCACTGGGACACAGCAACACACTTCACTTAATCATCCCAACAGAGGCATCCAGCACACACTGCCTGATTAGGCAGGGCACCCTTTACTGAGCAAGGAAAACCTAGGGGGGAAGTATAAAAAGTAAGTATGCTATTTCCATGAAAATATTTGCCTGCTGTCTTTAATGCATTTGTATGGAAGTCTCAAAACACAGGTGTCTAAATAAGAACACTCCCAGCAACGCAAATCCTAAAAGCTCACGTTTAAAAAGAATTCAACCTTTTTCTTCCCTGGTGTTTCATCCAACATGGCCAAAGTTCTAGCAAATTCTTCATCTTCATGCAGCTGTCTCTCCAGCTGAAAAAAAAAAAAAAAAAAAAAGAGAGATTTTTAGGCTAATGCCAAACAAGTTCTAACTCTAGTATTTTTTTTAAAAAAAACAACCTTTAAGTGAGCACATAGCTAGAAAAAGGGTGCCCACCAGAGGCAAATAAATTTCTAGAAATGGCACTGAAGAATTACTTGTTTCCCCCAGAAAGCAAGACTAGTTAAATCTAGTGAGAAAAACTGATTTGTTGCACTAGAAACACTACTAGACCTGTATAAGCTATTTTCAAAGGAGCTTTTGTTAATATTTTTATTGTTGTGTACCCTTTTCTTTTAAATAATCAAACTTTAAAGGCAGCACCTCATGACAAACAGCTTGCAACAAGATGTAACTTGTTGGCTTTATCAAAACCAGTCCCAAAAGACAAGTAGTAACAATGCCTGTTAAAAATTATGTCTCCAGAATGCATGTTTTAGTCTCATTTACTACTAGCAACATAAATAGATATATTTAAAAAAAAAAAAAAAAAAACAAACAATCTCCATTTTGTATAATTTAACTACTGCCTTTAACCCTGGTCTTAGTGTCAGTTCTATCTACTTTAGAGAAGCAAATATACTTTAATTTTCTATTATTTATAATCATGCAACTGATTTTCTCTGATAGAAGAACCAGTAAGAACAAATAGGCCACAACATCTGTGACAGTTATTTATTAGTTGTAAAAAACTCCACCAAAGTCAGTTCATTTTTACTTCATTTCATTTTTACTTCACTTAACAACATAAACCTGCCATCTCCAGTGATAAGTGATCCTTCAGTTACCTTTCCTGTCCAATATGGTGCCTTGGGGAAAACCTTTTCTATTCATGAATATTCTATTCAGTAATGAAGTGTTGATTACTGCCAATAAATATTGACCATTGTTTCAACAAGAGAACAACAAAATTACTTTCATAATTGGAATCCAATCCAAGCTCTAAGATCCCAACAGACGATTTTATAAAACCAATATGCCACAGGCATTGTTTGTATGTCACCATAACAGTGAAATCTACTTTCCCTGTGTATAGTGAGAAAGGGAAAGGACAGTGACCACAAAATACAAAGCAGACTGAGGCAGAGATACACCTGATATAAAGTACTTTGATGCACAGAAACTCCGACTGTTATAGATAAGATCAGCTCAAATGAAAGACAATCTTATTTTTCCTGACAGGTTGTTTAACTTTCTAGTAGTGTGAAGTTGCATTCATTTACTCTCATCCTTACCTTCAGAGATGCAGATTTGTCTGTACAATCTACTTATTTCAAACAATACTCAATCTTACAGATATATGTGGGAAATCAAATTTCCCCAAAAGCTAGTCAATATGTGTAAATGTACCTTCCCCTCATATTAGTTCTGATTCAAACAGGAAAGTTTAAGGGTCATTCACATTTTTGTCAACTACAAGAAAATTCAGAAGACAAGTAAAACAGGTCATGGATGGCAATGACTCTTAATTTTTCACTTCAAAAAATGAAAAAATAGGTAACACCATCAAAACACTACCAAGACATGAGGAAGCAGAAAGTGAATTCTGTGTGAAAGGCAGGGTTATTAGAAGTACATCAGCTGCACAGATAAAGAAAGTCTGGATATAGAGAAAATAGATTAAGTGATAGAGTCTATTTACATAACTGATATAATTCCTATAAAAATAACTGTGTGAGCAGGTTTGCACATATTGATGAATTTTATTACACGTAACTAAGTATAATAAAACAGCATACCTGGAAAGTCCATCTTAATTTCTTAAGGGAAAACAATTTAAGTTAAACTGCTCTTGATATAGAGCATGAAATTTGTAGAGCTTTTACCTCTGAATCTTCATCAAGCTGCAGTTGCCTAGCAATGGCCTCATCATCTAGAGTGCTGTCTCTGCTCTCTGGAGGCTATGTTAAAGAAAAAAAGACCAACCATTCAGTTACCCCATTACTATGTCAATTATAATAATTTAATATGTATAGATTCCTTCTGTATGCTTCTAGAAAAGGACTATGAATGAGATATGCGACATTAATTTCTAGCTCTCTAACCTAAGCACTATTTAACAAGGCTATTTTCAAGGGATTTTATTATTCAAGACAAGACTGTGCTACAACATAAATATCTCAACTCTTCAAACAGTGCTGACCATCTCTGAAGCTATCACAGTTGGCTCACTTGAAAAATACATCAATAACAACACTGGGTATTTTTAAGTTCCTCCATACTTTACTTGGTGCTTTGTTATTCTCTGAACATGTGCACAATAAAGCTTGGGAAAACAACCTTCTGCCTCTCCTGCCTGCCCTCCACCCTCAAAATATAAGCCATCTCTTCCACTCACTAACCTTAGAAAACTTAGTGGATTTCAAGAAAAGTCACTTGGGAAGAAAATATTACCTTCAACTTCGTGCTATTTTATCAAGCATGGAAACTCTACTCCGAACTTGTATTTGAGGACCTGAGGTGCACACACAGATCATCAGAGCTCAACTTCCACCCCAGTGGTCATTATAAGTAACACGAGGTAGGAGCAGCAGTTAAGTACTTCCTTAGAGTCAAACTGCTCATTTTGAGCTGCCATCGGACACAGGAGCAGCCTAAGGGGAACATCATCAGTACTCACCTCTTTCCTTTTACTTGCTACCAGTTTCTTTTCTGAGCGTTGGACACTCCTTGTCCCAAAGAAATCAAGTGCAGAGGTGGGAGTCTGTTTCACTGGAGAGAGGGGCTTGCTTTTAGCTTGTGGTTTTACTTCTTTTTTCACTGTATTTGTTCCTGGACAACCAATTGCTGACGTCCCATTCTCCTTTGATTTCAGGGAAATTCTTTCATTGGCAAAATCATCATCTTCATCTAAACACAAACAGAACTGCATTACTTCAGTACACAGAACTCAAGTTCAAATAATGGAACTGCCAGGACAACTATTTTGGCACATTACATCAACTCAAATCCTAAAAAAATGCTACAAGCATTCAGAAGTTTTTTGAAAAAAAGTTGAGTTGCACAACACGCAGTATTTAACAACTTTAATAGCATAACTCGAGTCTGAACAGATTCAGTACTAAAATAACAACGTGACATTTGTTACTTGTGCTCATATATTACCTCTCAATTAGACAAGTTCACAAGGAATGCCTTCTCATCTTAAATGGGGGGAAAAATAAACAGAAGATCTAGAATCAATGATATTTGAACTGTCTCCTTAATTAATGAATGTAAAATTGTACTTCACATAAAATGTAAAGAGTTGTGCTGCTCAAAGGCGCATTTATTTTACTACTTCACAGTATTCATCAACAAAGCAGCTAATATAGGCTTTGCAGACATGTATTCTTAAGAATATCTCCAATATTACAAACCAAGGAAAAACACTAGAACATTTTCTTTACCGGAGATTGTGGGGTAAGCTTCCTTGTTATTTTTAAAGTTTATTTTTAAACTGCTCATCGTTTATGAATGTTAGCAAAAACATTTCAATGCCATTTTTTCACTTTTTCCCTTTTAGAGGTTCTGTGAGCTCTCTACACCTCTATACTTAAACACACTCTTCTTCCAGTACAGAAAGAAAGAAATAGAACAATTTCACAGAACACAGAAATAGCAAGATAAAATGGATTTTTCAGTTTGAAAGGAGGAGGAAAAGTAGCATCCACAGTCTTACTAAGAACTAGCCCACAGACCATCAAACAAAATTTTAATCTCTCTTTTTCAGACTCTTCTCTAATAACCAGGACACGGTCTGCCCAGCAGTGAGAGTTTGATGGCCATTTATTCATTCTGAACCCAAACTCTTCATCCAGTCAATCAACCAACAAAAAAATTAATAACAAGGAGTTCAAAGAGTTCTATGTTGTGCTGTGAAGTATTACTGACAGTTTTACAAATGAAACCCTCTCATTGAGGCACACAAAATCCCACATATCATTGCCATGTGGCTGGATTAATACTACAGCACAGAAGACAAACATCACTGGACAAACTTCTGACTACTGATAAAAGCACCATCCTTCTGAATTCTTCTACAAACTCAAAGTGAGTAAATAAACAGAGAGAAAATCCCCCAAATTAACATTAGACACACTAAAAAAGCAGCACAAAGACTTGACAGGAACAGAAACAGAGGCAGTTTTATTTGCATGTCTCTAACTGAAGTCTAGTTTTACTTTTCTCAAAATAGAGATGTTTTAGACACTCACCTCAACATATCATAAACAGATTGTTCTAAACATCTGGTTTTTTTAAGAGAGCTTAAACTGACAGCACTTATCACAAAAACATGCTCGTTTTCTAGCAACCCCTAATTTAAGTCCCCATATTTCTTTTCATGCTAAAATTTGTTTTCTTTCTACTTCCCTAAGTTTAGATGATGTCATATGTCTGTCATCTCTTTTTGTTGTTGTTGTATTCTAGATAAAGCTGGAGGGAAACAATTATTTTTTGTTTCACCTGTTCTCAACAGATGGCAGTGTTTTAGAGTGTTTTAGGCATCAGCTAGAGCTTGCTGCTACTGAACACTTACTAGGCAGAAGATAATGAGAACCAAGCAGGATTCCACCTATTGCTGGGAGAGAAAGTTCAGAGAGGGAAAAAAGTAACACAAAGATGCCTCTGTAAGGGAGTAAATTGGTTCAGCAGTTAAAATTTTATCCAAGAGAAAGTGGCATTTCAGCCAACTCAATTCACAAAGCAATATATGGAAGGGGAAATTCAATCCCAGACCCTCAGCTGACAGCAGCAAGTTTTATACAAAGCTAAAAGCTTTACTATTCTCAGTGCAATTTATTTTCTCGATGCAGCAGTGAATGTCCTGCTGCCATTTAGCTCAATTTAACATGCTATGACTTATCAGGGAGATTTGGACACTAGATGCTGTAGACTCCTAGTTTATGATAGTTTCAAGCCTGAATAGGAGATTGCTTATGTCAAACAAATTCAAGAATATTTTTGGTTCATTCAAATTTTTCAGTTTAACAAAAAAAAAAAAAAAAAAACAACGCAGGAGTAAAATATACTGTTACCATAATCAGCAGTTAATGTAGATATAATTACATTTATTTGTCTTAAGATGATACAAATTCTATTCTGCCCCCCTGCTCCCAGCTTTTCTTAAGCTAAGGACTGCTCAACCTAAAAAACCACATTTTTTACTATCATTACTGTTATCAGAAGATCTGTATGCAATATTGATTTTTTTCATTATTCACTTATAACCACAAATAGCAACAAAACCCAACAGGATATTGCTCTCCCTTGAGTAGAACAAAGTAAATACAATTAGATTTTAATTAAGAAATATATGGATTCAAGTCATTTATGAAGTCAGTACTACATATTATCAATAGTTAGAACTTGGCTTTAATTATGTTGTTTCAAGAAATTACATGATTAAAAGCATTTATTGACTGCAAGCAGTGTCTGAAGACAGATAAGAGACGTACTTATGAACAGTCACTGATAAATGTAAATAAAGAAAAGGGAGAATGAGAACATGCAAGTTGTCATTAGGAAACAAAACCAGCCTGATTATATTAAGTGGGTTTCAAAAGAGGCTTTTGGGGACTGACACTCAGGCTACAGTTTCATTCCAGGTTCAGGAAATTTATAAACACATCACAAATGCACCTGATCTCCAGGCATTCCCCTTATTTCAAGTACTGATAAACATCAACTTTTTCAGCAAAACCTTAACGCTTTTCCTTGAAACAAACTGCCTCCACACACCTCCTGCTACAGAAGTGAATAGCAAAGTTAATCAGCTGCACACTTCTACTTTCCTTACAAGCATGAAGGCAACCTTATCTACTGCTCTGAAAATGCCAAGACAGTAATACTATTGCTGCTGCACTAATCAGGTCAGTATTTCTCAACATCTGACCTGGAAAAGGAAGAAGATGTGTTCTTATTCATACAAGCAAGCCAAAAATTGTGGAAAATACAAGTGAAAGATTGGGTTTTAACCTGTAAAAATTGTAGATTAATTGCATTCTTATAGCAACTGCTGGGCAAACCTTAAGATAGCCCTACATGGGGACATGATCTTCACCAAGAAATAGAAATCAATTTCATCATCAACTAGATGACTTTTCTGTTTTCTTTCTATAGCAGAATATGACTATTTCAAGAACAGTACTTTCTGTTTACATTGATCCATTTTTGTGTGCTACACAATGAAAAAAATATCCTGAACATACACTTTATTTTTCCAGGATCAGCTCAGAACTATAAACACAAGAAAAGACCATAGATTCTAGTTGAGGCTTCTGGAAATCAAGTACATGTGACAAAAGGAAAGCTAATCATGTGATCAAGGAACCCACAGGCAGTGACAATCAGGAGATTGGTTTTAATTATGTTGTATGCAAACACTACACAAGAAGAAGGGATCTATTATGCCAGGCAATGTAGAAGGAGAAACTTCCCTAGCAACGAACAGCTGTCATCCTGGGGGTTTAAGAGCTATTCCATGACGTTAAAGCACAGCTGGCTGGCTTTCATTTTATATACCATCCCAGCAGTAGCACAATTATGTAAATAAACCAATGCCAGCAGGTCACTTGTAACTGTTATTCCTCTTCCTCCTTCCTATCCTCACTCTTTCTCAAAAGCGTTTCACCTGTTGATTACTGAATAACATCTGTGGCTGTTCCCTAACTGAGCCTGATGAAAATTACCTAGGCTGTTTTAAATGTAAATTCAGATCCTTTTAAAAGGCTTGGGTACAGGAATTACCTCAGCCAATCTAAAAAAGGAGCAATCTATTGCAGGCAGGGACAATGGCAACAAGAAGCATAGGACAGAGCCTCAGAGGGCCTTCAGAACAATGTATTTTATTGATTTATTTTTTCTGTACTGTTGAGTTGTTCATCACTAGAGAATATAATTCTATATATTCTATTTAGGATAATGTATGTATCCTAAATATATTCTATTTAGGATACAAAATATTTGAGGCATTTGGGTCCATATTCTGGACATTTTTTCAGTTTCAATGACACGTCTTCTGCACAAGTACTTAAAAGAATTCCTGTCCTACAGAACCTGCCATCTCCAGCAACAGGCACTGCTGCCTAAGCTAAACTGAGGATGCAGAAGGTAAGGTTTTTCTACAATCCTAGTACTGACTTTATTTACTTTACCTATGCATGGGTCACTTCTCAACACTCCCAACACTTGGCAGGACTGAGTTTTGTTCTCATCTTTTGCCTAAAGTAACCCTTTAAGAAGATTACCTTTAAGATAACCACTTCTCAAAAAAGCCAGCAAGTCTATTGCAACTCAAGCCCTGTAACTCCTTCCAAACAAGATACTATGTGTGATTAGCAAAGTGTATTTTTATTTTCCCCTCATTTAAAAAAGCTAGTAGTTGCAACTACATTTAAAAAATTAGATATACATAATTTTAGATTTTTAATGCCATTTCTCAAAAAGGTAACTGATTTTAGATATACTACAAACATACACTTTAAACCACAATTGTTAGCACTTGGCCTATATTGACATGTCAAGGTTCTGTGCTGTTATAAAATATAAAGCTTACCTGAATCATTTCACTTTTACACCCCTGAAACAAATTTACCTTTAGATTTTCCAGTTATAAAAGGTAACCTCAGAAAGTTGCATCTGCTTTATTTTTCACTTTGAGATAAAAAGGTTTAGGGATACAAGACTGAAATGCAGTTAACTACCACGAGTTAGACACTTAAGTGTCAAACTACATAGCCTTTGCTATCCTTATATACCAAATAAAATTGTTAGTCAAGTCTGTATGCTTAGTTTGGGATCATTAAAACATGTAAGAAGGGTGAATATATTTAAACCAAAGTAAATTATCTTAATCTGCAAACCCATCAATTATAACAACTCCTTCCAAATGAAATGCTTGCACTTGGTATAGAAACAGCTGTGTGTATTACCTCAGCAAGCAATTAAAGGGATCAGTCCATTAACTCATTCCAACTTATTATTATTGAAACTTTTATTCACTTCAGCAGATTACTTTCCTACAAATAATAGTTCACAGAAGCAGACCTGAATCCCACCATGCAATGAAATTTCATGTTCTGGTTGAATTGCCTGAAGTTACCTGCGTGAAAGGAATATTCAGTAATGCCATGTGAATAATTATAAACCAGGAAAAAAGGTAACTTCAAGCAATACAGGCAAGTACAAATGTGCTAATTTTTTCCAGCTGCAGCTCAGGCAGCTCAGCTTACTGAGCCTCTCAGGACACAGTGCTGTTTTCAAACAAAATCAATCAGTGTAGGAAAAAAAATCCAAATGTAAATCCTCTTTTTACATTTTGAACTAAGCCAGCAGATTAACCATATTAGGACTGGTTATTACTCTGGCAGCTCAATAAGGAGATCTGAAAGGGAGAAAAAAGGTCTCCAGCATGGAGAATAGTAACAGGCAGAGGAAAGCAGCAACATCTTGAGCTAACACAGCTACAGCTTGAAAAGCTGCTACACAGACTAAACTAAAATTAATTTTATTTCATGTCCTACCATGTTTGAAATACAGGCTGACAAGTAATTCTAATGTCTTCTGATAAATAAAGCCCCTTTTTTATTCAGAATTACCTTTATTTTTCAGTATTGCTGTCATCCTAATTTCTGTAGAAAGGAAAAAAAGACCACTTCTATACGAATAAGATTATATTTTACTTCACCCACACTTCTGGTTTACACTTACCCCCCTACTCAGAGACATTACTACTACCATATATTCACACAACACTCCTCTCAACTTTTAAGAGTTTAAGAGCACATTTACCATTATATGACCCTTATGTTGTACTGCTGGTATTCCCAAACCTAGCCACATCAATTTTAAACAGGCTCACTCCTCAATAAATTTTACATTCTCCTCTACAACACCCACCCCCCCACAACTCTTCAGAGGATTTCTGCCAGAACCCACCCTCATTCCTCAAATGCATTTCAAAACTCCCTTAAGGTTCAACTACACCTTCGCAACAGACCTTTCATGAAACATTTTAGAGGAAGGCTGGTACACACAGTACTATTTATCTCTTCCTCACATTTTCATTTAAGTATAGCATTTTCCATAAGTAAGTACAATACCAGTATGGCCCAGGAAATGCCAGTGACAGTATTTTATTTCCCCATGAAATATTTCAGTGAAAGACACGCTTATTCACTGACAACTTGCTGCCCACTTGGACCTGTGCTTGGATGTGGGCACTACTTGTTCGCCCACCAGTATTAGCACTTAATTAATTTTTTGTCTGAGGTCGTTTGGGTTTGTTTTGTTGTTTGTTTGTTTACCCATCCCCAATACTCTCTACCTTAGAAGAATCTATATTCAGCAAGGACCTTCACAAGCTATTCTTTTTGTCCTGTCTTCTGAGCTGTAAAGGAACAATTTTCCAGTAACCCAGAGACTACCACATCAGTTTTTCTACCTCTATAAATAATTCAGCCTACCACTACAATAAGACTTTTCTATATTTAAAAATATTTAAGCAATCAAGGCAATTGCTAACGGACATGATTACTTCTACACAATGTCTATAAAAGATTAAGTATTCACTTCAAGCGAGGTCAAAATTCTTGCTAAACAGCCACCTGTGATGAAACCAGATGAGGTTCAACAAACCACACTCACAGGTCATCTACAAAGCTCAAGGTTCCATACTTCATTAAACAGTGCAAGTATTATTTTCACAAGTAAAATGAACATCTGGATTTTTCCCAAGCCCCTAAGACTGTACTACCAACAAAAAAGGCTCTTTTTTTCCCCTTTATTGCAGTGCAGAATAACTTCGTTTTATCTTTGGCCATCATTAAACTAAATATTTATTTAGATTAAATGTATGAATAAAAACAAAGAGCAACTATTCTTGCTTTGTTCTTTTGCCTTTTAAAAGATTAACTTGTTCACAAAGCAATAATCCAGATCAGTCTACTCCTACACAAACCAAAAGGTTGATTTCCCCAAACATTTCTGGAGAAAGCTGCATCCCACAGAGATATAAAGATCAGCTGAAAAGAAATTTAAGCAACAATAGGAAAGAAGTTTCAAATTAAATTGAAAAATAGGTTGAGGCAATTAACTACTAAACTTCTACTGCCTTCTTGATGCCAAAAGGCTCTTTCAAACACTGCCACGGACAGAACCTTTGAGAACTGAGATTCTGACTTCGCAGCAAGTCCAAGCAGCATGTTCTTCATTTAAGTTTTCAGGGCCCTAACAGTAAAAAAAAAAGAAAGGACAAACATCTACAAATTTTGTTAGGACCTTCTCTATCTGCATGTCAATATTCCTATCCTGGTAAAACGTACTTATCTCAAGCCAACTGCTGTATCAATACCACTAAAATGCACTCAGCTTGACAGTTCCATCAAGCTGAAGAAACAATTTATAGAAATTAAATGTAAACAAAATTCAAGCATTATGTCTCAGGGTTATAAAGGCATTGTTTTAAAATACACTGTTAAATCAAACCTGTGTGTACTTAAGACTCTTTTGATAAGAGTAACCTTGAGCCAATGGTTTCTGGGGATTTCACTAATGACCTTGAATAGTGTTCCCATGGTATCCCTATGCAGAAAAACCTGATTACACCACTTGGAATTGCATAATAAACCTAAATATATGCTGTTTATTCCCCAGGAATTTGATCGTTTACCTATTCTGGGATAAATGCTTTTAAAGATCCTTTTAATTAGGAAAGAATTGTGGGAAAAACTGTCAAAGGAAACAAAGCTTTGAGTTAAAGGGTAAATAAGATGAATAAAATGCTATTCTGGAAAATTGAGCTCATTTGAATACTTAATATGATACAGCAGTATGTCAGGTCAACCACCTAGGACAAACAAAATAAGCACAATATATCTTCGAGATAGAAAAGATCCCAAGGAAGAAGAAAGGTACAGAAAAAAACCAGCTGAGCCACATTTCTAATGCAATGCTGCAGCAAACAATCTCTTTGTTTTAAAAATGCATGGCATTATTATAGGGAGGCAATGTTTATGTTTAGCAATAAACTTACAAAAGAAAAATACTACCATACCTAGCGACAGTGTCCACTCTTCCAAAACAAGTATAATAAAATTTAAAGAGGGATTACAGAAGCTCTACTAAAAATCTATTATTTAAAAACCATTTTTGTTCAAAACAGATTTGGATTCAAGTCTGTTAATTCAATCACAGTTTCCTCAGGAAGTACTGTGGCCAGTAAAGAACTCTACTCCAGAGACAAATACAGAAGGCAGAAGTTACAGCTTCAGCCTAACTCAGACTGAGTGCACAGGTACAGGCAAACACTGCAGCCACTGACAAAATAAATGTTTGTGTTGAGAAGTAAAATGAAAACTCAAGAACTTTTTAGTCACCAACATATCATGCAGAGATTAGACATGGAAGATTATATACCAGGTAAAATTATACTCCCTGTTTTATAATCTGCAGCCAACAGTCATTTCAAAGTATGCCAATGAGCAGCTAAACTATATTAAAGGTACTTCCTTAATTTCCTCCCCTAAATCTATGGAATTCTCTTAAGCAAGGAAGCACTGCCTCATTAAACTATATGCCTATTTAAATCAACCTAAGCCAGTACTCAACAACACTTAAGTTTTCACCCTGCTCCAGACTTTACAGTACCTGAGGCTAAATTTCTGAAGCGTTCTTGGTTAGTTCGTTTAAGAACATAATTTGTTTGCCTCAATATTTGGTTTTATGGTCACATTTGAGTCTATCAGTCAAACAATCCATCCCACTGTAACATAACCCACCCCACTTCAGGTGAACACGTAATGATATATTTCTTCCATTACCTGTCTCTGAAATATAAACAACAGGATCCTGCTTTAGAACTTTACCAAGTTTTGAAGTAGCTGCTTTTTTCTCAGGTGGCTTCTTGGAATTTTTCACTGACTGCACCTCCTCTTCTGAATCTGTGTTTTGACCACAACATAAATGTAGATTTCCTCCACATACACATAGGCTTTAAGTAACAGATCATATAACAGTTAACATCTTCACATATATTCAGCTGAGTGAGAAAAAGACTCCATATTCCTACCATATGGTAGGAAGGCCAGAGCACAGCTTCCCTTTTTAGCCACCATATAAATGACTAAATGAAAATTTGGTCAGAATTCAGTCTTGAGAGCATTATTTCTCCTTTTCTCTCCCAATACTAAAAGGTTAGAACTTGCCAAATCTCCAAACAATACCAGTATTTTAAAGGTAGCAGCAATATATTAATTTTGTACTCCTACTATTCCTCACTGCTGAACAGGAACTGTTTACAAAATTCAACCCACAAAAAGCTTCAGATGTACAATTTACCTAATCAATATGGCATGCTGATGGAAAAAAAAAAAAAAAAGGAATATTCAGAAACAATCGTGAACACTACCTGAATCATAGATGATTCTTCTCTTCTTTTTTGTCCGCTTTTGTGGGGAATCATCATCACTGGGTGAATTATTCACCTAAGTATAACAGTCCATTAGTTCAACCATTAAACAGATCCTCTCAGCTTTTAGTCAGTCAGACATTCAAATTTATGAGTTTCAAACAAATTCTAACAGAAATTATTTATTTTCCAGTATTACATTTACAAATAGTCTTGTGCTAACTTCTGCATGAGAAGGGGAAAGATGCAGCATGAAGAAAACAAGGAAGAATTTCCACATTGAAATTACACAGTCAGAATACTTATTTAAAGTAGCATGTTATTTCTAAACTGTTACGTTTCACATTAAACATTGCATCGTATTAGAAATTCTTCCACTCTTTAAGTGATTTTAAAACTAGCTTTGGCCATTGCTTTCTTTTTTATACAGCTCGGATGATTAACATGTAAAGTAGTCTGAAACCAGAACAAATCTAGTTTTAATCTGCCATTTTAAAGAATTTGGTCTTTGCAGCAAGTTTAGAGAAGTGATCCCAACAAACACAATGGTCATGTTTCCTGCACAGGTGTTTAAAAAACTGGTCAGCAGGCACTACACCTCAGACTTTTACCTCATTTGTAAGCATGACACCTTTATGATATGTCTACATCTACTGGGCACAAACCTTGGGTTTATTAGACTAAAAATTACATTGGCAAACCTAATTAGAGAACTATGGCCGAAAGTCAGAATCACTTAAAATACATCAGATGTTTCTTACACTAGCACCTAACCGTAAAAACTTCTACCTACCTTTGTCCTACAAACCAAATTTTTTAAATTAGCAATTTTCTTCACCTCTACAGTTTTGCTGCTAGAATTTAATTTTAAGTGGCAGTTTCCTGCCATGCCTATAAAAACAACTGACATATAATCTGTAATTTTAGTATATGAGAAGAACTATGACTTTAAAAAATGTTAGATACACAAACAACCCAGCAACAGAGAAATTAAACCAAGCACTTCATAAACATGAAAAGCAAAACTAACCTTAGTTTCCTTCTCCCTTTTCTTCCCACCTGAGGGTCCTTCACCATTTTTAATTTTTTCACTCTTTTTCACAGTCTCACATTCCTGTCGCTTTCCAGAAGGTACAACAGTCAAGAATCTCCGGATATCCTAGTCAAAGGGAAATGAGATTTATAAATTTTTAAATACAGACAGCTCTTCACACTACAACATAGCAGTGCACTGAAGGTACCTTCTCAGCAGCTCCATTACAGTTATTGATTTTGAAATTCTGTTTACAGTTCAGAAAACAAAGCCCAGATAGTTTAAAAGTAGCTACTTAGACACCCACATCACCTGACTCTAGTCTGTGAATCACGAAAAAAATTATTTTTTCCTTAGCTGGGCATCTTCACCAATACATACTGCAAGACAAACTTCCAGCAGCAATGAAACACCATGACTTAAGACGGATGTACAAATAGATTTTTTGTTTCTGATTAATTATCGCAAACCTAAACCAAAGTATTTCTACAGTTAAAAATATTAACACAGCTATGAAGTAGTGTCCCACATAGAAAGAAAAGGACCAGGAGCTTGAAACAGTGAAGTAATGGTACATACTGCATTCTCCACCTTCCCATAAATTTTTAAGACAGTAACTTACACCTCACTAAAAATCTAGCCAGCAAGATCTATTTTCTTACCTTATTTTAGTACCTGACCACAATACAGCCATAACAAGCTTTCTAAGCACGTAAAATCAGCAGCTGGAGCTTAAATTTTAGAAAATCACTACTGTACACACAAAATCACATCTTACTACTCTTTTAAAAATCTAGCAATCCAGTTTTACTAAAAGAATTTGAGAACAGAGATACCTGGCTGGTATCACTAGCTCCAGGTTTAGCAGCCATGTTAGAGAAAGGAAGTATCTCCTGTGACCTAAATCAAAGACAGCAGTTAAAGGATGGGGCTCAGGACTCCACTATAAACAGCTGAGAACTATTCCCTATCATGGAGTTCAGCTGGCACTTCTTTATCATTACAGGGAACTACAAGTAAAGGAGTACATTCTGAAGAAACTGGCATCAAGTCTGATTGATGAGGGGTTTTTGAGGCTCTTTTTCTAACAGTCAACTCCTGTCAGTTTGGATTTAGGGCTTAAAATCAACGGAACGTGTAATTTGAAAGTATAAACACAAGACGGAACATGTATAGATTTATTTAGTGAACATAAAACAATTTTCTAAATTGAAAATGTCGTTTCCCATGAAAGTTTAGGCTCTTTGTGTTTTAATTGCATATATTAATATGGATTCAGCAAATGGCAGATTGAAAATCATTCTTCCTCAATGTAACTTCACACTTTTCCATCCATGGAATTCGTGCCTTGAAGCATAGATTTTCAACATTCTACTATTTTACATATATTCCTACAATATAAATGCAGTACTATATTAAACACTGAAATTTTGACTGCCAATACATATAGCTAATAGGTCTGAAGACAGCATCTATTTAAAAAGTCTCCAAAAAGATATTTGGACTTAATTGCCCAATTACACTCATTATTACTGACTTCTTTTTCATCTTAAGGTGACATAGGCAAGAGAAAAAAAAGTCTCATTAGATCCTTTATGTAGTAAAATAATTTAATTACTTAATACAACACTGAAAATAAAGTGATTTTAAGGTTCTCTCTTTTTTTTAATAGTTATTACTTTAAAGCTTAAAATACTTGAGGATTTAATTTAGATCAACAGTAAGGCTCTATTCATTCTACTGTTTTCACTAAAAACTGTTAACCAAGTTAACAACCTCTGTGCTACTTGGAAAATGTTACATGAGGGAACATTAATACATCCCAAAATCACAATCACCAAGCTTGTACACCTTAAAAGTGGCAGTAAGGAATACATATTAATTGGTTACTCCAGCTTAAAACCCTACATCTGCTTGAACTTATTTCTAAAGCTTTTCAGCAAAAGGCCTTTCCAAAGGCTTTTAAGCAAGATTTATTAACCACTACTTTTCCTCTAACTTGATCTTGAGTTTGGATTCTGGTTCTGGAACCAGTGTACATAAGTGATTTATGTACACTTATGTACACTACAAAAATTATGTACATAAAGTGTACATAATTCTGGCAAAAGCTTTGCAGAACCTTTTGGTGTTTTGAGAAGAGGCAATACTATTAGAACTCTTAAAGATTTATACAAGGTTTATGAAATGCAAACTTAAAATACACAGCCCTAAGCTACAAAGGAAGATTGGCATCTATGCAGTCTTCTTCAATATTCTGCTATAAATTCACCAGTCCTCTTCAGCTATCCTGCTCCCCAGAGGAAAAGGTAACACTTGCTGACATAACACAGCGAATAGGGAATTGCTTGGGAGAAAAGTATGCCTCAGGGCAACAATAAAGCTACCTTTCAGTGAAGCTTTTATCCAAGAATCATGAAACAGATTTTTTATGTTTTTATAAAGATGTGCCAGAGAAATTATTAATTCATTGCATAACTAACTGCAGAAACCAAGCCACAGAGGTATCTATCATGCAAGCTTAGATCCCAGACATGACCACTTTCCTCCATCCTGGGCTTATTTAACATACTCTGACTGACCTTCCTATCGGTATCTTATGCCATCCATACATATATAGGACCACCAGGTGGAAAATCTGTGTGTTCACCTTTTATCTACGCTCGTTCCAATGAGGAAAGGCTGGAACTGTCAAGTTTCCTTCCTCTCCAAAACCACAGCAATATGCCCTGTGTATCCTGGACATACTCACCAGCATGGCTGTTCCCTTGCCCACAAGGCTAAAATTAACAGGCAAGGCTATTTTGGTGTGGCTCCCCAGGGCTGCTCCAGCAGCAGCACCAGCAAGGGGTAACTTTGAGCAGACCCACCTAGGTAGGAGTTGTAACTAAGAATGTCTGATCACCCTCCCTTGGTTAGAGGGGCATCTGAAGGCCTGAAAAGCTGGCTCCTGCTCAGCTTAGAGTTGCAGCCTGGCATAATTAATTACTGTGGTCTTCTGTTACAGTGTAAGATGGAGGATCTGAAGCAGTTTCCAGAGCAGGCAAGGACTAGATGGCACTGCCATACAAGTTTTCTCTTCAAAGATTTGTATCTGTCTATTGGGGAGAGTAACACAAACAGAAACTGAAACTCATTTATTCGACAGGACAAAAACTGGTAACCCAAAGAGTGTTTTTACAAGACCAGTGTCCAGTAAGGCAGAATATTTTCCAAAGTAACATCATATAATCCAGTCTGCACCTCAAAACACAAGATGGAAAACTGAACTTCACCAACTAGCTCAATGACTGCAGCAGAAAGTAATGCACCTTACTTCAGGTACTGTGTGTCTCAATGAGGGCCTTACATCAAAACAATCACATTTCTTTCCATCTGTCTATTTCGGCGCAAGTTTTGACCACATATGAGCTCTGACACTTGGCACTTTCAGAACAACTGCACTAACTAAAATCATACTTACACTATCACTTCAGTGAAACCAGTAATACCTGTTTGGATAACTACACTTAATGAACAGTTAGATACTGATAGTGGTAACTGCAGCAGTTTTTCAAGCAGTATCACAGTTATAAGTGCATCACAGCTGATGCTCCAGCCATGAGTATCCCTCTCAGCAAAAGGAAACTTAAGAAACCCCTATTTCTGGGCATTCATTCCCTCAGGTGTATCACTGTAGCTCGCTGCTTGTGAACTGGGTCATGGCCACTAATCTGGGTGAAAAAACAAATCCCTTCTAATACAAATCAGTTTGTTGTGTAACTCTGCACACATCAGTTCTGCACAGCTGAGAATATGCTGCAGAATCAAGCTACCAGAGGCTACTCACACTTGACACTACACCACAAAAGTTTGCAAGGGTGTGACACTGACTTGCAATATGCTCGTGTTGTCACTGCACAAGCAGAACAGGCTGCACCATTAACAACATCACTGTACTTTTGTCTCTATTTCCACAGCTGCAGCAGAGATGGTTGAGCAGCCACTTCAGCAGTGAAAAAGGAATGGGATGAGGCAACTTTTACACTCGCCAAAATGATGGTTGTCTTCATCCCTTCTAAGACAGGGCCAGACACTGTGAGATGCGTGACATTCAGAAGATCACGCAGAGGGAGAATGCCTTTGTTCTGGGAAGGTGGGAAAGGAGGAAGCAAGCCTTCCCAGAAGATCAGTTTTCTAAAAAGGTGATAGCAGGGACACAGGAGAGGCAGATTTGTCCTTCCATATAAATTTGGAGTCATCGGCCAGCCCAAAACAAACCATGAAAATATCACATTTTAATAGTGCCAGGAGCCTTAGTGCTGGCAGACCTCTGTCGGTACAGTAGAAGACTCAGATTGTATCACCCACCATTGCAGAGCACCAGGTGTAAGTTACCAACAAGCTTAAACTCTTTGGAGAGTCCAAAACTAGAGTTGCACGTTAACTTGCAAAATGACATCTGTAGTTAAGCCAGTAAAAAATGTGCACAGAGGCTCCATCTGAATAAAAGACTTCATCTCTGAGCCAGAAATGAAAAGGGGATACCATCTTATGGTGACTGCAATAGGTGAGCAGCACTTTGGAAAGCACAGGAACACGTGTACGTTTATATCTAAAATCTCTTTGCATCCTACGGAGGGTTGCATCATTATCTATAAACAATTGTCTACTTCCAGAACTTTCAAGCTCTTTCCTTCCCCCATCGAATTGTTTTTCTGTAAATACTCCGCACCCTCCAGCTCGGCATCAGAAACGCCTCGTGTGCCTGCTGGAGTTAAAGGAAGAGGTCACGCTCCGGCGCACCGCTTCTACAGAAGGTTTGCTCATCCGCATTCCTTCCCCGGACGGGCCCACGGACCGCGCCCTCCTCCCCACCCGCTTTCGGGGAAAGGGAAACTGGAGAGGCTCAGCCGCATCCCCCCCCGGCCAAGGGCATTTCCTCGGCCGCGGGTTCGTGGGAAGCCTCGGTCCCCGCGGTCGGGAGCGGCCTCTCCGCCGGGGCCTGTCCGGCAGGGCTCATCGCCCATCCCGCGCCGGGCCCCGCCGGCCTCACAGCCTGCCCCGGGGCCGGCGGGACCCTGCGGGACCCTGCGCCGCCCCCGCCCCGCACGCCCCCGGCCCGGCGGGGAGCCCCTCACCATGGCGGCGGCGCGGTGCCTGTGCCTAGCGGGACGCTCCCGGTTCCATGCTCCCGCCTTCGCGCCAACTCCCGCGGCCCGGCGCGCAGCGCTGCCGTCACCGCCGCGACGGGCGGGGCTGCGGGCCGGGCGGGGCGGGCTCCGGGCCGGGGCCGTGCCGGGGCTGCCTCCCGCGGGCTGTGGGCCGCCCCTCTCCGCCCTGTGCCCGTCCGTGGGGCCGCCCCTCTCCGCCCTGTGCCCGTCCGTGTGCCGGCGGCGGCCGCTCCGTGAGGCCTCGGGGGTTTAACCGCTGCGGCCCCGGCGGGAGCCGGAGCGCTGCTGCTGCGCCTCGGAGTGCAGCCGTGTGCTCGGGCACCTCCGGCAGAGCCGGCAGGCTGAGCTGCTGGGTGAAAACACAAGAAAGCAGTGCCAGGCCTCCATGACTTTTATTCTCTTTATAGGGCCCTGAGGCGAATGCAGCGCCAAGAGCAGGCGGGCAGGCAGCCCCGGCTGAGCGCAGCGCTGAGAGGCATGTCCTGGCCATAAACATGAACAGTCCGCTCCTTCCCGGCTGTCGGGGCGTCGGGCTCTGGTTCCTCTAATGGCACTTGCTCCCGTGCGCTGAGGCTGGGGAGAGCTCGGGATTTAGGAGTCCAGGAGAACCCGGGGAATTAATTAACGCTGTGTCTTCTCCTACTGACTGCTTCGTTTTCTAATTAATTTCTGATGAAATCTGTATTTTCTTCCACTGGACCCACTTGCCGAACCCTGGAAGGGGATAAACTTGGTCAAGCCAAATAAAAACAACTCCAGTCTCGTGTTGTCTGCTGTTTAGATTCTGTCAACCTACTGATTTGCTAGTTATTGTTGGACTTCGAGAAGAATGGAGAGGACAAACTGAGTTTGTGACGTTACAAATGTTGCAGGTGATTTAGGAGACCCTTCATCAAAAAAATCCAACCCGAGAGCTCGATTTGTACTTGTCTCATACTGCAATCCCTAATGCTGTCACTTGTGTTCCCTCCGTGTTCACTGTCTACTTGGTGGCGTGGTCTCATTCCAGATAGCTGCTAGTGATCCCGGTTACCATTCCCGTTTAATTCCTGAAACTGGACTTGAAGTAATTTTAAGATTCTCTTTGTACAGAAACTGCTACCGTTCCTTTATGAACACACGTGATGCTGTGTATTTTCAGCATTAGCATAACTTGTGAATTCGGGTTTCTGCATAAGGAACACAGGGAGCAAGTAAACACAGACCCACAGCACAGGCTGTGCTTTTTGGCCTGTTTTGCAAGTTATTCCATATGCACTCAACATGATGGCTATGCAAACAAAACCGATAGTGCTTTAGAAAAACATCTCCAGTGATAAGTTTGTATTTACATATTTAATTCTCGTTATGTAACTTTGAAAGCTGTGCCTATTCCTGATACCAGAACTAAAGATCAGTTAAAATGGCTGACATTCGTAAGAGCCAAACTGTTCAAATAATGCTAAAAGAGTTATTGCAGGTGGTTATCTCTGTCTGTGGTTGATAAAGCTACCTAGAGTGACATCCAGAAGAGGAGTATCTGTGGGTTTGTGACATCTTCATGTTTCTTGGAAGGCAAGAGTTTAACCATTTATGCAGACATCAGACTGAGGAACAATGCCTACAATTCACTCCTGGGTGTGGTGGGCAGACACAGGATGCCTCTGCTCCTGTCTACATGCCTGTCGAACCAGTGGGAGTGGGAAAAACCTTGCTCCCCCACTGGAAAGAAAACTAAATACTCATTACATTATGGTGTGCTTGGCAAGATAAAACCAAGGCAAAAACTGAATCGATAATTGATCATGGGTTCTGTTTTAAAGGCCTATTACCCAACTAAAATTACAGCCTTTTAAAAAGTAGCTGAAGTACACTTGATTTCACCACCCTATTTACTGCTATGACAGATCATTTTTACAGAATTAGTATTGTTTCCTACCTTTCTGAAACTCACAGATTATTTGGCTTTTTATGTTGGTACGATTTTTTTCCAAAATACATTTTGAAAAGTGAGATGTTGAATCTTGAACTTGAGGTTTTTCGCCCTATGTAATAAGCCCACTCCTACTATTAATATTATTAGTGAAGGCTTTGTCTTTCTTGTTGAGAGAGGAGGGTTTTAATAAGAAAATTACATTTTCTTATATTGAGAGATAAAAAATAGTCTGTTTTCTTTTTGTTAATATCTTGTTTATTTTATTTTCTCTTTTTTTTATATTGCTATGTTGATATTCTTTTGGAATTTAAACCAACTTTTTCAGTGAAATGTCAGGTTAAATTCCGATTTTTTTTGTAGTAGTAGTAATAATGAGCGTTAAAATACTCATTTACTAGATTGTAGTCTCTATTTTAGAAAAATCCCACAAAGCATATTTTTCTTACTAGACTCTCTAATAAAGAAAATAATTTTTTTCTGGCATTGTAGAAGCAGAAATTAGCATTTTGTTACAGATGAAAAATTCCAAAAATTCTTCATAAAGCTGTGGTGTAGTTTCTATTTACATTAGGCTTTCTATAGTATCTACCACAAGTACGTGTCTTTAGAAAAGACTTGATCCCATCTCAAACAGTTTTTGCTGTATAAGGGGAAGATAAGGGCTTTGCATGATGCTGCTGTGGGCAATTACGTAAGTTGTGCTTCTTTGAGCACCTAACACTAGTAGATCTGAGCAGCTGATGGTAATGTAAACATTACACTTCCTCTGAGTGATCTTTGTCTTTAGGTTTTTTTCTTCATTTACACATCTAGGCAAAATGAACATCTCAGATACTCAGTCTAACATTCAAAACTCTATCCTTTCAACTAATGTGTTTGGCATTTCTGTAGATCAACCCCCAAATTTTCAGGCCAAACTGCGAAACATGGGGAGTATATATTCAAGAGTCAAGTGAAAAATTGTTTTCTTCATTTGAATCACATGCCTTGGCAAAGGCAAAGAAGAAAAGGAAAACTGATAAGTAGGAATTGAACTGAATAATCATAAAGCTTCCTAACTACTGAATCTGTATCAGCAAGTGCCCTGGGAGATTTCAGCTTCTCCCAGTCTTTGATTCATTCTGAAAACAGGTTGATTAGGTGTATGGATGGAGGCAGGCAATCCCACTGTGCAGCATCATGCTGTATGATGTCCTCATACAGCATCAGGGTTGGAGCCTGTCCTGATTCTACCACGTGAGCCAGTGGGATCATTAATTCTCTTCCCCTCCTATCACACCCTTACTTCCCAACAGCCCCTGATCATACATCACTCTTCTGTGCTGATTGCTTTCCAAGTTAACAACAGTCACACTATTTCCTTTCCCCAAGTCTTTGCTCAGGCAATGAAATCCTCCTTCCAAATTTAAGTCACTATATGATTCTCATCAATTTAACTGCTTCCTCTTTCACTTCATGAAGTTAAATTACACCCCAAACAGTTAAATATGACCAAGCAGTAAGAAACTGGATTCGCAGAGGCTTGAAACATTGAAACACTTTCAAACCATGATTATAGCATGGTCCCAAACACGTCAATAATAAGGAAGAAAGTACAGTTCATAACCTTATTCAGGCTGAGCATCTGAGAGCACCAGTCTCTGCTGCACCTTACACATCTGAGGCAGGTGTAACACAGTGTCTGCATCCAGTGCCAGTGGTACTAACACTGCTGTATTTAGTGGGGAAAAGCCTGCTCTCTTTCCCTTGCCCACAGATTGCCCAGGGGGTTACAAAGCTGCTGTGGGTACTTAGAGCTCAAGCATCTGGTAAGAATGGTGATTAGCTCCTTTAGAAGTGTATCAGCATTAATAACGACATATATTTGGGTTTTCTTTCATGAAGTAGGATACATAAAATCAATGCTTTTAAATGTCAAAATGGAAAGACGATGTTGATGCAATAACTATCAAACAGCATTTTAAATGCTGTTCCATAGAACAAAGAAGGAAATGCCAGTATGTACTGTAGATGAACTGTGTACAGTCCCTGTCTGCTCCTCTTGTTCCCATGCTGCCTGTGTGTGGTAGGATCTTGGCCCAGAAATGTGGATAAGTTACTTCAGGTAAGAGGAGAGGCTCATGTTAGATGTGTGGATACCTCACCCCCCAGGACCTGGAGTGCAGAAGATGTCAGTGGGAGATTTTATCTTCATCTGTGTTGAAAATGTTTTTTGTACGGGCTCTGCAGAGAACTGCTTGCAAACGTGGACATTTTGTTGTTTATTGTAAAATTAAATAAATTAGCTTCCATTTGTATCAATCAATCAGCTTTGCTGATCAATTAAAGGTGTATGTCAGTGGCATTCTGCCGTGCTCGGAGCATGTTCTCACAGGGAGCAGGAGCAGAAAAGCAGCAGCAGCCCAGCAGTGCATCTGGATCTCATGTTCTACAAGGCAGCAGGGCTAATTCATCTGAGCAGAGTGCTCTGCTCTGATGAGAAATTGTTCCCATGTTCAGATTTCAGTGCACATCTTTCTCGCATGCAAAGTTACTTCATACTTCCATGTTGTTCCTCAAGGCTCTTCTGCTGCTGCGGTCATACAGTTTCTATTACTATATTACTATTACATACTTTTTATTACTGTACCTCAAGAAAAGCAAAAATGGCAAGCATCCATCTTACAATATTGAGTAAATTGACTACATCTCAACATGCATACTGTTGCTAAACATGTTAAAAGATTTAATTATACTGCAAAATTGCTCTATAAATATTTGCTGTACTGATACTCCAGCTGTGTATATGAATTGTTAAGTTAATCAATACTTAAATAGCATCTTTCAGGGCTAATTATCTTTGCTAATTGTGTTTGTTTGAAGAAATCCAGGAAAATTGTGCAAGAACTGGAACTGAAGACCCCTGTTGATTTTGTACTGCTGCTGTGTGTAGTGCTATACAGGAAACTTTTATACAGGGTAGAAAAATGGTCGCATGTATTTGAAAGAAATATTGACTTGCTTTGTGTTTTTATATAGTATAGTTAGTTGGATGCCTGTGTACCTCTTGTTCACCATAAAATTTCCCACAAGCCCAGGAAGAGTTTTTCAAGCAGAAGTAGGTTGTTTGAGCCAGGTAGGACTGAGGAATCATGCACTGCCCTTCCAGCCATCCAGTTACACAGATGGGATAAATCTCCTTTAAATTGGTGATTATGTAGTGTGAATTGTATTAATGTTTCCTCAAAATACAGTTCCACAAGAATAAAGGATGTGATAGCTTCTTAGACCCTCTGTCACCTATATTATCCCACCTGAATGACTGACCTTCAGATGAGGATAAATTAGTTCCTGGCATTTCTGTTGCTCAGGCAGCCTGCAGCAAGAAGCCAGGTAGGTGTCTCAGTGGTCATACAGAGGCCACCTCCCTATAAATTGCACCATTACGGGTCATTCTCTGAGCCGTTCTACGTCTCACAGTTCAGGCTAATCATTGACAGGGCTTTTACAATCACAAGCTTTTAGTGAAGCTTTGATAAGACACTCCAGCAGATTGTGGCAAATGAAGACAGTCTGCACGGCGTGGACTCCAGCACAAGAATGGAATTTTTTCAGCAGCACAAGAAACCTGATTTTTAACACTGGCACTATAAACTGGCATAATGTGTGGCCAGCGACTGGAGAAGATTGTTGCTTTTTGGACATTAGTTTTCATAAGGATGGTTACTGGGCTTGCTGGAGAGGGAAGATCTGTGTGGAAAAAGGACTCCCACTTCAGCCCCGTGAGTGAAACACAGATGTTTTTATATGACACTTTCCCCAAAGAGTTTCTGTGGGGTGTAGGGACAGGAGCTTTCCAGGTGGAGGGCAGCTGGAGGAAGGATGGGAAAGGCTCCTCCATCTGGGACCGTTTCACCCACTCGGAGTTCAGGGACGGTGACAGCACAGGCACCTCCAGTGACAGTTACATCTTGTTGGACAAAGATTTGTCTGCTCTGGATTTTTTGGGAGTTACTTTTTACCAGTTTTCAATTTCATGGTCAAGGCTTTTCCCCACTGGAGTGGTAGCAGCACCCAATGAAAAAGGACTTCAGTATTATAACACCCTTATTGACTCTCTGCTGTACAGAAATATTGACCCCGTAGTTACCCTGTACCACTGGGACCTGCCCTCGATGCTGCAAGAAAAATACGGGGGATGGAAAAATGAATCAATGATTGAGATCTTCAATGACTATGCCACGTTTTGCTTCCAGACCTTTGGGGATCGTGTGAAATATTGGATTACAATCCACAATCCATATTTAGTTGCTTGGCATGGGTATGGCACAGGTGTTCATGCTCCGGGAGAGAGAGGGAAAATAAGAACTGTCTACTCAGTAGGACACAATCTGATCAAGGTACAGTATAATAGGATTTTACAAATTGATCTTGCACTGCTGTGGGAAATAATAGGAGGAATTGGTCCTGTGATCAATGATTTTTTTAAAAAATCACCTACTGTGAAAGCACCAAGAAATAGCTTTTAGCTAAGTCAGTCTTTCTGTTAATCCTCAATTTGATGTTACTGCTTGTCACAACAGCTGACTAAGTAATTATTTGTTTTAAAGTGCTTGTTTATTATTTTATTTAAATTACCTTTTACATACAAATTCTAACTATTAAAGAGCATTCTTTGTTGTTTACATTTAGTTAAACAGATTTGGCCATACTGAAATGACTATGCTATTAGTTTAAAAGGAAATTCATTTGTGTTTGCATATTGAACCAATTTTACTGGCCATGGAGTATGTATATGTAAGTATGATTGGTTCTAGCTTAGTAAGATCATATTGCAAAATGTTTGCTTTTAAATTAGTAAGGTTGGCACTTCTTGGGTTCGGAAGAAAGCAAATGTCCTCTTCAGTACTTGAGAGTTTCAAATTATTTCCATGATGTACAGTATTTTTTGCATCTGCCATGCTCAAAATACTTTACAGAGCAGGTACTTTACAGAGAGGTATCCCACCTCTGCAGCCAGTGTAATTCCCCCTGCTGAGACTATTCTTAACTGTCACTAAGAGAATTTTTCTACAGTTTGCCATACATTATACATGGAATTAACAAAGAAATCTGAATGAGTTTATCCTACAGAAAGAAGTATGCATGTGGGAAAAAATTATTTGCCCGAGTGGTTAAAATATTCTGCAATTGACAAAATGTATTTGCTTCTGGCCTTGAATCTTCAGAACATCATTTTTCAAAACAGTCACACTGCAGTCAATGGAAGTTTTACACCCAGAAAATTTGTCAAGCATCCCGAATCACTAACTGATTTCAGACATAGCAGAAGAATGATTTAACTATAGAGATTTGTGAAGCATCTCAAAGAAAACTGATGCCAAATCATTATTTTTATTTTCAAGTGCTGTTTTATATAATGCATGTAAAAGTTTGCAGTATTTCTTGCCTTGATTTCTAAATGTCACGATCAAATGTGGAGTACCAGCTAGGCAGTCTCTGCCTCTCTGTAAAATCCATGTAAGCAGCATGTCACACACAGGGAGCCATACTCCTCTGCTGAAGAATTGATTGGATTTTCCAGGAAGCCAAGCAAAGCTGGGTCTGATACAGAAATTACTGACCTAATTTTCTTAGCCAATATTATTTGTCTCTCAGACTTGATTTGATAGTTGCTTCATGTTCTAGAGTATAATATATTCTAGAGTTCTAGAGTATAATACATTTCACTTGGATGAAAGAGGTAAGGAGACTTTCAGCAGCACACAGTCCTTTAACTACTGTTCTATTATCCTTGGGCAGAAAATACTTTCCTTCTTAGAAGCCCATGAACATTACCTAAAGTATTAGCGGTTCTCTCCAATACCACTGTAAAATTTCTGAAGATTTTAGATTTGAGATAAATGAAAAATCTCAAATTGGTAGTAAAGTTTTTGAGGAACTGAAGTTTTCTGGTTGAGGTTAGAGATAGAATGGAAACTCTTGAGGTACCAGTGGATATGAGTAAACACTTCTTATCTTTAGATAAAATTATTTATTTCTCTTAATAAACTGTAAGGCCTGCCAGCCATTCCACAGAAGTCACAGCTGGTACTATATGTTCCAAGCCAATTAGCCAGAATCCTTCTCAACTATCTTTGTGTGTGTTTAAATGTTCGGTTCATTTTGCATTGTTGACAGTACAGTATTAATAGAATGTATGGATGCACAATCAGTTTTCATGTGTTGTGAACTATCTCTCCTTTGAGAAGCAAGAAAAGTTATAAGGAAAAATTATGAGAAAAGTTATAAGGTTCTCTCTTTAAGGAGATTTCACATAGGTTTTTTATTTCGTGACTGGTATATACTGGTCTGTTTGCCAGACATTGTATTATCGCTACCTTCTAATTTTCCACTGCAAACCAAAAACATTATCCCAAAAATAAAAGATAACCAAAATGTCAGGTTTTGACAGTGTGAGGCAAGGCCTGTTAAAGCTCTTGAAAAGATTGCCATTTATGTCATCACCTTTAGGAAGAACCACATTGTTGTCCATGTCAAGGCTTCATTTTTGGACAGGCTGTTGATAGACATGGTCCTCAATGCCACCCTGTGCACAAGGCAGGTCCATCCATTAAGCATACAGAGCAGGAAAAACAGGTTAGGTAATGCTGAAATGAAACAAATCTTGCCACATTGTTCCACAGCAATTTGCTGAAAATCATTCTCAAGCCTTTTTGTAGTATTTTTAGAGAACTGAAATGAAGCTCTCTCATGAATCTTATTTTAATTTCCTTGTGCTTTCTTGCAGTCATAGTGTTACCAGAACTAATCACTGTTTATATAAAGGAGTGCTTTTATATGGTGTATCAATCACAACCTCAAACTAAGTTTAATAGAATCACAAAAACAATATAACAAACCATAAACCTCTGCTTTTTTGGACTTTGGATTATTTTATTGTAAGAACAATTTGAAAGTTGCAGGAGATCTTTGTCCCTAGAAGAGGGCTGAAGAAATTTCTCTTAGTTTTAAACTATCAATTTTATTGCTTTCAAAAGCAATACAAATTCTTAAACCCCAAATAATTGGCTGGCATATAGAAAAGTTCATAGAATACCAGATTGGAAGAGGACCTCAAGGATCATCTCCATGATGAGATGCATTTTAGAACTGATTAAAAAATTACCTGCTTCCATGAATGAAGTCATGTAAGTAACTAGGCAGATAATGATTTTATTAAGGCTTTCTAACAAAAGTAGGGTTGGACTGTCTTCATCCAGTCCCAGAGCTCTGTGTTGGCTGGCACAAGGCATTGCTGATGCTGAATCACCTCCCACCTGTGCCCCCCTCCAAGCCTTGCATCCTGTTAAGGGAATGCCCCAGACACATCTACTCAAGAGACTGCCCTGCCTTTGACAGGAGTGGCTAGTCAGGATCTATAAAGAGAAGTAGTGAATGCAGAATCAAAGGCTGCTGAGCATGGTGCTTAGGAGATCCACATTGGAAAAATAATCCAGAAGAAGAATTTCAAATTTCAGTTTAAAAAAAATTTCAATTTTAAAAACTATTTGCGTGTTGCGATGTATTCTAACCATACACAGAGGGTAATCATTGCTACTGACCATTTCAAAGGACTCGATACTACCTCTATGGAAATTGATATGGAATCTGAACTTTGATGCTTATTAATTATAAATTGCTAAGGAATTCTCGTAGATAAATCTCTCTTCAATTGTATGGTCATTATGAGTAATAAAAGGAGCATGTGGAATCTTATACCAGATGGAGAGGGGCCATCAAAAGTGCATTTCTGTTCTTCATTAAAGGACACTGCACTTCACAAAGGCAACATCAGAAAACAATTAATGACAACAGGTAATTTGATATGCAACATTTGAACGACGCACCAAAGAAAATTAAAAATACCATGAGCTTGCTCCTGAGGCAGATGTCATACTGAAGCAGAGAAGAAAAAAATGGCACACAGAAAAAATGTGTGGATTTCTTTGATTTATCAGTAAATAAATCTGACAAGAAGCAAGAAAATACAAAGCAGATGAATGATTGTGGCTGGACCTATGTGAGATGTGTACCTGATATATTATTACTGATTTCTCTATATCTAGTTACGTTCTTTCATACTTGGATTGAGGTTTGTAAATATCACAAGGGCAGACCAACCTGTCTTCTTTTCCTCCTCTGTGTCAGTGCCCCAGTGCCCTCCAGGGAATTCTGCCCTTTGTTAGTAGGCAGAGAGGGGAGCTTTTTTTTTTTTTTTTACCTATTAAAGATTATTCACACTCCTTTCCATCTGGCAGAAAAGCCCAGGGGAGAAATATCATAATGAGGTCTCTCTAAAAAATGTCTTCATCACATACTTGGAAAAAGTAATAAATACACTTTCAAGCCTGGAGTCTCCTGATGGGTCCATTGCAGATCAGGTTCTTTTCTGTGCCCAGCTGCATTACTCCTGGCTCCTTGATAGACCTCACTTTGCCAGGATCACTGCTGACTTTGGGATCTGTGGATGACTGTGCCCCAGGAAAGACCTATAATTAATTCTCCTTAAAAACAAATTTCTGTTTCATGAATGCAAAATAATTATTACTTCTATGTCCTACTAGACACTTCCTTCCCTTCCCCCAAAGGAGACTCCTTTCCTCATGATGCAGAAAGATGAAATTACACCCACACCTGTATTTCTTACAGGAAAAGGGAAACCTGTCTCCATCAAGTATGGCTCTAGTGTAGACACCAGAATCTATGCTTGTAAATGTCTTTGCTGGAAGATTTTTCAAATAGTAGTAGCCATCAGTGATTATGTAAAATTCAGCACTGATTCATAGTTTTTTGATGATTTGTTATTTTCAGGTTCGCTTTCTTAGATTTCTTGGTAATGATTAGGGAAAACAATCCAAATGAAGGACAGTTAACATACAACAAATTTGATAGTAAAGCCTCAGTCCTTCATAACACTCTCTCAAGAAGTGTAGTTGCCTACATCTTGAGATGTAGCCAATCCTTCATAAGAATTGAGATTCAGTTTGCAAAAGAAAGGGTTTAGTTCTACTTTAGCTCTACTGACTATGGAGCATCTTTACCACAGACCAAAAAAGCCTTGAACAGAAATACACTCTCCAAATAAGCCACATACCCCTGCCCTTCTTCTGAAGTGTAACACCATCATCATCCTCTATATTGTAGTTCTTCATGGTTTAAACACCAAGCAAGTAAACAAAAAGCCCAAATAATTTTATTAGCATTTGTGCAATTCTAGTTTTCCTAAATGTTCTTGATTGCCAGCACGCTAAAATAACTCCATATACCCCTGACATTGTTTTGTATACCCATTGCTGTTCAAAGAAAAACTGCTTGACTAAAGTATCTTAGGAATTTGAAAGTATTGCTCTTTGTAGTGAAAGCTCTTTGCATACATGGATGTTAAATTACAAGATCAGAATTTAAAAAGTACGAGAATATTTCAAAAAGAGAAGAACAAAACTGTTGTCTTCAGTTTATTAAGTTGACTTTTCTAGCCTTTTTAAGGGGTTAGTACTAACTGACATAGCACTCTCTGTGACTTTCAAGACTAGGGAATATTTTCTACATTAATACCAGGAAAATATGCTGAAATTAGTGAGTCATACGTATCTAGAATAAATACCCAGTATTGATCCTACTTTAACTGTGTATTTAGCCTTGACATTTGTCCTTGCTCTAACAAGGAAAGTGAAAGATTAGGGATTAAACTCTAACTGAAAAAAGATTAGTCAAGATTTACTGAAAATGCCCAATTCGATGTATGATATGGCTTTTATATTAATGTTTGTTTCATATCTGGTCTTCAAAAAATTAGATGAATCAGCTGTTTCCATCAACAGTAGTTTGCATTTAGCAAACACCTTTTGAAAATGTTAAGCTTCTTTAAATAACAACTCAAAACAGAATTATAGCCAAGCAAATTATATTTTGTCTGCTGTGTCTGTAAAATCCTTACTTGTGACAGTGACAAGTTTTTAACAGTAATAGTTAATCCTCAGAATTTATTAATCAGTGATACATACAAATTTGTGTAGGATTCTATCTTGACTCATGTTAAATATACTTATTTATACTTGAGGTCTACTCCTCTAGAATTATATCTGTGGCTGTATTCTCTACTGTACACATTATTTTTAATAGTAACTTTATTTTCTTCTAATCACCTCCTGAAGATGTGTATGAATACAAGTTATCCATGATTGGTTTTTACATGTCAATATGGTATTCTAATCAGTTGGTTTTTTGGCAAAGCCGTCTTTCTCCACTTCACCTCAAAAAAGTGTGATTTACCTGGTGCTATTACCATGGTACTTGGCACTGTGCATTATACAGCTGAGTGCAGTGGGGGGCTTCTTGTTAAGCCAGTGCAGCTGTATGCCTCTCGTTCCACAGAGGTGTTCGTGGGCTGTGTCTGGAGAACAAGTGTACAAACCAGGTGAGAAAACCCTGGAGGCAAAGCACAGAGTGAGGCTGGCCCCAGCAGCCACCCAGGCTGGAGGGACTTTCAGGAGAGGACAGTGACGACAAGTGAGGAGATGACACTGGCCACATAAATTTTCAGATGAGGCTGCTAAAAAAATCCATTTTATAAGACTTTACCTCTGTCTTGCAATTTACCTCATGAGTCCATTTTTGCTGGCTTCCCTCTTCAGCTACAGAACCTGCATTTCAAAGGTTAGTGTCACTTTATCAGTATTTTCAAAGACAGACCTTGAACAAATGTTACGAGCATGACCTTAGAAACCATAAACAACTGATACACAAAATTTCACAAACTGTAATTCTTTGGTACTCCCCAGCTTAAACAAATACCTACCCGACATCAGGCCTTTTGGAGTTTTTTTAAACTGTCAAGGCTGTGTGTTTCTAGATAAATTAGCTGAAATTATTGTCAAAGGCAAGCAATGCTGTTTGGCTTGGTAATGATGGCAATCTAACTCAGCACTCAGTGTTTCACAATGCTCCTAATGTTTTTTTTTCTGGGTGCAAACTATTATTTTCTCTCCAGCTTAAGAGTATAAAGCCACACCACAGGGATAAGGTAAACCCTGGGTTACTTGACAACTCTTCAGCTGGAAGAGGTCAGCTCCCCTCCCCTGTGTCAGATCACCTGATGTGATTCACACTGCAGTCCAGAGTCACTCTTCTCTGACCTACCTATCCTGTTTCCTTATAGGAGTTTGACAGTGCTAGTGAGTCCTCGGTCTCCTGTGTATTTCTGGTTTTGTGTAGGTTTTGTCTGCTGCATGCCCCTATTTAAGTGATTAATGATGTGACATTTGAAGCTAATTATGATGTGTGATAATGCTATGCTTTCTAAAACATGATGATAATCAAAAAAGTGGTATTAAGATGTGATACAGTGCAGTGGCTCTTTCAAAGAAGAAAATAACTAAAATCCTGAACAAAATTGTCACTCAGAACTGTGAAAATTGTCATTTGGGTTCAGACTTCACAGCTGAGTCCTTTCCCCAAATTTTTACATGTAGGGATTGTGCAGATATCAAAACTTGAACACTTGCTTATATGACTAGCAAAAGTAAAACAACTAAATCCCAAGAATAGGGATGGGGTGGATGTGGTTTGATCAGAGTAAGTCTAGGTAACCCCCGGAGCACAGACCAGTTAATAGCACAGAGTCACCACTGACAAATGAAATGCCATATGATATGCATAATTGATGGAATAATTGTAAAGACGGTTTGAAATTTTAATCATGTCAGGAACCACCGTTTGACAGGGAAAGACTCAGATGGGGCTGGCTGGATCCCAGAGTTCAAATCCCACTGTCAGAGCTGTTCCAAAAGGTCCCTGTAAAGCCATTCTCATCCCTGCTGGGATCTCCCCTGAAATTTAGATGTATGTTAAAAGGCAAAAAGCCACAGCAGTAACATGTCATAGGAACAGCCATGTTCCTGTGACACGAGTTACTGAGCATTGCCCTCATCCCAAGGAGCCCTGCAGGGTAAGAGTGGTTGCCCATTAAACCGTGCAGGGTAATTCAGGTATGTGCCTTAACTGATACTTCCATAAAAGCCTGCAGTGACTCAGATGGAGCTACCTGCCTCTCTAGCTGCCAGTGCACAAAGAGACTTATTACAGTTACAATTTAATGGTATTTTTCTCTCATCAGGCTCATGCAAAAGTTTGGCATACCTACAAAGAACACTTTGAACCCTCTCAGAAGGGGATGATATCCATAGTATTGGGATCCCACTGGATTGAACCTAACAAATTGGAAGACGAGTCAGACATTTCTAAATGTCAGAAGTCTATGGAGAGAGTACTCGGATGGTTTGCTAAACCTATCCACGGGGATGGGGATTATCCAGAAGAACTGAAAAATGAATTCTTGTTCTTGCCACACTTCACCGAAGATGAAAAAAACTACATAAAGGGAACAGCTGACTTCTTTGCATTTTCCTTTGGTCCTAATAACTTTAAACCTCCAAACACTCTACCAAAACTGGGACAAAATTTGTCACTCAATCTGAGGGAAGTGCTGAACTGGATTAAACTGGAATACAACAGTCCTCGAATCTTGATTGCAGAGAATGGCTGGTTCACTGACAGCCATGTGAAAACAGATGACACCACCGCCATCTACATGATGAAAAACTTCATTAATAAGGTTTTACAAGGTTTGTACAGAAATTACTTGTTGGATTTTTAGAGAGCATTTTTGATCATTTGATATTTAGTTCTGTAATAATCTTTTTTTAAGAGATAATGGCAACAAAGTTAATCATTAATTACTTATACTGCATGAGTACAAGTCATGGATCAGGATCTACTGGTGCTAGGTATTGTACAAACAGAAAAAAACCCATAGCCCCTGTCCCAGAAAGCTAAAGTCCAACTTCTGCTTTGTTTTAGGTTTGGTTAGGGTTAGAGTTTCCATACTGAAACTATTACTCCTACAAGACTCCACCTATAGTATGTCCAGAAAAGCCTTGAGATCTTCTTCTGTGAATGTCACCTCTGGTGACACAGGGAGCTTAGTTAACTCCAGACCTTTCCTACCTTTGGCCCCTTGTTTCTGCCCCAAACTTCCCCCTTGTTTTTCAGGAGGGTTTTCTCATCCTCACTCTAACAGTCAGTATCCTGACCTGTTTTTACCCTCTCCTTTCACTGTCCTTGCAGACAATGCTACAAACATCCTCTCACTCTGATCCACCAGCTCTCTACCTACCACCTGCCTAACTTTTAATTTTCTTTACCTTAAAGCATAAGTGAAATATTACTTTTCCCCCTACCCATTTAAATTTAGAGTCTCAGCATGCACTACGTCAAGTACCAGAATTTAACTCACCCCCATGTATTCAGTGTGCTTCTACAAACAAAAATGTTCTCAGTTATCACTTTGTCCCTAGATGTCCGCTCCCATTTGTTCAATGTTCCTCATTGCAGACATCAAGTCCTCATCTCTAGTTGCAAGGCCATTCTAGCTTCTCTCTTTGTCCTCTACATCATTCTCTGCCTCTGCATTTTGCAATGAGTGTTTTCAGACATTTTTGTACTTTCTCCCGTGGTTTCCCTGATTTAGAAGTTGCTTTCTTTGAAAATACATGCCATTGTATTGCTTTGTTACATTTCCTCATCTCCTTTTCAGTATTCTGGCCTTGTCTATCAGCTTCTCATATACTCACATTGCAAGCTCTTCGGCTTTCTGTTTTCAACTGGCAACTGGGAAAACATCCAGCTGGACTATGCCCATGCTTCTGGGTACCTTGGAACTCTGCTGCATCAATACATGCAGTGTGCAAAACTGCTTTCTGCTCAAGCTGCAGCCTAGTGTGATTAGGGCAAGGAAGTTCAGTGGAAATATACAGTGATGCAAAATGAAATATCCTGAGAAAAAGAGGCTAAACAATATTGGGGAAGAAGAAACCAGAAAACTTCATGTTTATTCCTTGGCTTACTGGTGTGGTGGACTACAGGTAAAATATGGCTTTGTCCACATGTCTGTGTCAAAATCCTCAGCAACCTTACTTGGTCACTGCTTTGCCTTGGGTATTGCAGCCCTTATAAGGTCAACATGAGGAGTTATCCCGTGTTATTTCCTAGCTTAAAGCTGGTGACAGGCGGTGAACACGACTGACCATGGAGTTTGGACTCTTTCTTCCAGGCTGCCAGCTGGCACGAGCCTACATACATGGGTTAAAGGCATTGTGGTTAGTTGGTGTCTGCTGAGAAGCTGCTTTGCAGGTTCTGCTGCCCTTCCTGAAGAATCAGGTTCCACATCTGAGAAAGTAATTGTGTTGTCGTCTTTCTCATATATTATATGTAAAAGATCATATCTAGACTCCTTCGAAAGAGGGACATTAAGATTGCTTGAAGAAATCAGTATGCACTGCACCTATTCTGTAACTAAATCAGTCTCTGGATTGGTCAACCCAACTTTCCTAAAGTCATTAACAGTCCCATGCCAACAAAATAAATTTTTCAATTTACAAGCTGAGTAGACATTCCCAAATGTTTGAGCTTGCAGACATCTTTCAAGTAAAGGTAAAGAGTTTTAGCTTCATGACAAAGTTACAAACCAGATCAACTGTTGCTCCCTTTATTTTTACTCATGATTCTCTAATTTCACTGGCATTATTTTACTGGCAAATTGTCAAATGCAACTTCAAACCTGGATGTGGTATAATATTTCTTGTTTGCTCAGAGCAGAAATAAAGCATCCTACAGTAATTTAATTTCTTCAGGAATTATTGACACCTTTTTTTAATTAAATTAAGACTAAGATATAGATGTCAGTTTTGCAATGAATTACAGTGGGTGAATAACCCTACAAATGTTGAGAAGACACTCAAGATATTCGAAGTAAATAGCCCTTTCTCATAAATGTGCCTTATATATGTTAGAGTAGTAAATACAAGACTCATGGATGTTGCCTTCTCTTATGCAGCTATTAAATACGACAACATAGATGTGTTTGGTTACACAGCCTGGTCCCTCCTTGATGGCTTCGAATGGCAACATGCTTACAACATCAGGCGTGGATTATTTTATGTAGATTTCAAAAGCAAAAAAAAGGAAAGGATTCCCAAGTCATCTGCACTTTATTATAAACAAATAATACAAGAAAATGGCTTTTTCCCAAAGGATTCTACCCCAAACTTGCAAGCTCAGTTCTCCTGTGACTTCTCCTGGGGTATCACCGAGTCTGTTCTCAAGGTAAGCATAAAATATTAAGAGGATCACTGGAAACAGAGTGATCAGGAACTTCAACTTTGTGAACAAATTACTGTATACAGCACCTTGGATTCAAGAATTTCAATGCACACTGCCAACAGAAGTTAAGCCCTAATTGCATTGGTTCAACTTCTTGTGTTTCCAGGTTTTCAGGTGAGCTGGTCACAGAGTGCTGGCACTCTGTCCCTGCTGCAGGAGCCCTTCAGGCACGGCCCTCCCTCTGCTTGGGTCTCCATGTTGCAGATCAGATGAGGAAATTTCAGAGCAAGAAGAAATTGATCCAACCAATTGTTACTGGGTTATTTTTCAACCAGGGGTTTCCAAATCCAGTTTGCAGTGCAGCAGCCATAGGGATGCTTCTGATGGCCTGATGGAGAGAGTGACAAAGGGCAGGGACAAGGTGATTAGCTGGTGGCAGCAGAGCTGCTTGCAGGCTCCAGGTCTTGTCCACAGCAGAAACACATTCCTGGGTTAGGCCTGGCTCTACATGCCACTTAGACAAAGTGGGTAAGAAACCATTCTTTAAAAAGAAACAGGTGAAGATAACCAACCATGAGGTTTTAACATCTGAGATTACACTAGAAAACAGATCATATAGCCTTTTATCCAAACTTAAATAGGTTCCTACAGGACCTATTTGTACTTTATTTTTCTTCCATTTCTGCTTTAAACTTAATAAATAAGCTAACTATATATATGGCCAGTGTTGGGACACCCTTCTTGTCATCATACACAGACCAGTCCCATGACAAATACCAACCTCAAAAAGTAACAAAAAAAATCCCATAATTTAACCTATTCACTGACAAGCACAGGGGGAAAAAATTAAGCTTCTATAGATCTTATTAATATGCAGCACAAAAAAGTACATTTTCTTTAAAAAAAAAGCAATCTAAATATTTAAACTCCACTATATTGTACTTTGAAACCTACAAAAAGCATATAAAAATTGGAACATAAAACAAATATACATGCTATTCGGAAACTTTTCAACTAGCAGGAGATAGAAAAGATGCAAGTGCTACAAGCTGTTTGTGTCAGACTACTATGCCTCACAGCAGCAGCAGTGCCAGAACAATCTATGTTCAGCTCATACAGCCCCTGGTGCTTGTGCTTGCACCACTCTCCTGGCAGCTGCCTGAGAACTGCTGTGTGCATGACCAGAGTGAATTCCATCAGGGAGAGCTGTGTGAAAATGTGTCGTGTAGGCTGGTGGCAGGGCAAATGCCCATGTGTCATCAAAAAGAAAAAAAAGTGCAATTTTGATGTTTTTCATAGGCAAAGGAACAGAATGATAAGATGACCACTAGTACAAAGCCCATATAGGTGAGTTGGTTATCCTCTTCCCCTTGGAGCATCTAAGCAGGGCCTTCTGACATCCAGTACAAATCAACAGCTAAACACAGGCAGATGTGTTTATACCTTGTGTAAATACAAACAGATATTACATTAATTTAATTAAAACCCATTGTAACATATTTTAATTTTCACAGGCAGAATCAGCAGCTTCCTCACCTCAGTTTTGTGATTCCAACTTGTACCTCTGGAATGTCACAGGAGATGGGCTTCTGCACAAAGTTGAAGGGGTAAAGCTAAAAACCCGACCAGCACAGTGCACAGATTTTGTCAGTATTAAAAAGCAACTCGATCTCCTGGAGAAAATGAAAGTCACCCATTACAGATTTGCACTTGACTGGTCACTAATTTTACCCAATGGAGATCTGTCAGTGGTCAACAGGCAAGTTCTTAGGTATTACAGATGTGTGATTAGCGAAGTCCTGAAACTCAATATTCAATCCATGGTCACCTTGTATTATCCAACTCACACCTACCTGGGCCTGCCGGGTCCTTTGCTGCAGACAGGAGGATGGTTGAACCAATCCACTGCCTATGCTTTTCAAGACTATGCAGCTTTATGCTTTAGGGAACTTGGTGATTTGGTTAAACTTTGGATTACAATAAATGAGCCTAACCAGCTGAGCAATGTCTACAACAGGAGCAGCAATGACACCTATCGGGCAGCACACAATTTATTAATAGCACACGCCATGGCCTGGAGAATATACGACGAGCAGTACCGGTCCTCTCAGTATGGCAAAGTGTCCCTGTCCCTGCACTCGGACTGGGCTGAGCCTGCCAGCCCCTTCCTTGAATCTCATTCAAAAGCTGCCAACAGGTTTCTTCAGTTTGAAATAGGCTGGTTTGCCAATCCCATATTTAAGACTGGGGACTATCCAGCTACTATGAGGGAGTACATCACCTTTAAAAACAGAAAAGGCCTCTCATATACTTTGTTGCCATCTTTCACAAGTGAGGAAAAGCAGCTTGTCAAAGGTGCAGCTGACTTTTACGCACTGAATCATTTCACCACCAGATTTGTGATTCATGAACCTCAGAATGGAAGCCAGTATGAATTTGATCGTGACATTCAATTTCTGCAGGATATCACCTGCCTGAGCTCCCCTTCTCGTTTGGCGGTGGTGCCTTGGGGAATACGCAAAGTTCTCAGGTGGATCAAAAAAACCTACGGTGACATTGACATTTACATCACAGCAAATGGAATAGATGACCCGTCCTTAGACAATGATGAACTTCGAAATTATTACTTGGGCAAATACGTACAAGAGGTTTTAAAAGGTGAGTACATGACAGATGCAAGCTCCCCAGAGCCACTTCCATGGCTCAGACCCAGGCACAGCTAAGTCATGGAAATGGCTCTGGGGCAAGCACTCCTGGTTCAGATGCAAGAGCCAGCAGCACTGAACCCCCTGAGGGGCCCAACTCTGCAGTCACACACAGGGCAGCTACGACACAAAGCAATGGCGTCAAGTACCTTGCATAAAA